>NW_004567106.1:18346541-18354413 GCF_000260355.1 Condylura cristata | reverse complement strand
ACGAAGTACACTGCTGAGGGGAGCAGCGGGTGGGCCAGGAGAGGTCTGCCACGCCATGTGGTCACCTCCGGGGTAGGCGGGAATCGAACTCATGCGGAAGTGGCTCCAGCATCTCAGTGCTTTAACCCGCTGCACCACCTCAGCAGTGTACTTCGTGGAGTACTTCAGGGAGGGCCTGATTTTAGGGTTTTTTATTCCATTACATAAATAACTTGAATACTGTATCACTTAATATTGATATGATTTATTTATTCCTCTTTCCACTATTATAAAGTTGGAATAAATGAGAAAATATTTTTAAGAACTTCATATTTTTTATAATAAGAATTTAATGAGAAGCATGGTCTTTGATCTAGAGGAGCCAATGATTAAAGATATGTAGTGTTCCTTATTCTATATTTTTTACTTATAATTAAAATTATCCTTATTTGGTTTTAAAGCCACACAAATTTATAGATTGTACTATTAGAGTTTGTAAAATCTGGCATATTTCAACATGTTTCCTTCTGAGTCTCCAGAGTTGCACCATTATAATGCCATTATAATGGTATACCATAATAATATGCCATTGTAATCGAAAACTATTTTAGTAGTCTTCAAGGTCCTCTGCTTGTCCTTGTTGGAATCATTTTGAAGCCCTCACATTCTAGAACTGTACCTTCTGATAGTATAAACTCTAGTCACAATGACACTTGAGTACTTGAATTGTGTTTTCAATATGAAATGAACACTAGGTTTCAAGGACTTAATAAGTTAGATGTTTTAGTTAATATTTTGAATATCAACTACATGCTGAAATTTTGATATTTTAAAAATATTATAGTGCATAAATTGTTAAAATCTTACTCATTTATTTTATTTTTTAAATGTAGTTAGTACAAAGTTTACTTTTAAAAGCACACTGAGGCTTGCATCAAAATGAAATGACAGCAAGCTACCTTAGTAGTGTTGCAATTTAAATACAATGGAGTTTAAGAAGGGGGATACAAATTGAGAATGAGATACTTAGTCATCCAGAAATGACTAAGTTTCAGTAGACTGACAGAAACTAAATCATAGCTGATATGTTTTCTCCTAAATCAGGGTATAATACTGAGAGCACATTTGGGTCTAGCCTTTGTGAATTATAGTTTCAGACCAGATTTTATCATTGAAAAAGTCATTCATGCTTGCACACTATACAAGCATATACATCTTTCAAGTCTATAGGAAAAAACCTAAAACCAACTAAATAAAGCACTGCAGAAAACAGAATTCAGAAAGAGTTAACCCAAAATCTAAACATATTTAACAATGATGTGCTCATATAACAGATTTTGTGGGAAACAAGGAAGTCATACAATCCTAGAAGTTTCACATTGGAAATCATCATCAATACATTTTTTCATATGATATAAATACCCTGACACCCCTGAAATGTCCAGAGGAGGCCGAATAAAATATTTATTTATCTTTCATATTTGTAGTCTGAAGCAACAAGGCTATTTTTCTTGAGTACAGAATTATATCCATAAATTTTAGTTTTACCTTCTACTCAAATTAATATCAGAGGACATAGATCAAATTAAGTTTAAGATGTTATATTAATTTGAGAACATTTTTATAGAAAACGGTTCTTTTTGCAGAAATGAGAGGTTGTTTGTTAAGAGATATTCCTAAAACTTTTAACTACACCTCTTTCAATGGTACAAATACCATTTCTGACATGTATCAATACTGATATTCTCTTATCAGTGTGTATTGATAACTATTTTTCTAATCTAATGTGCCAGTCATCATAATGTTCACCTACTGAGAGAATAGGAGGAAAATAGTATTTATGTTGTGTCAGTTGAATATATTTAATTCAGAATTATAGGCAAAATTATCAATCACTTTAACTTTTAAGTATACTAACATAGTAATGAAAATGAGTACTTATTGTTCACTCATCCCTTATTAAATAATTAAGTTGTGCATAATGACAGGAACTGAATATGAAAGGGTTAACAGGTATCATGCTTTTCCCCTACAAAATATACTATAGTGGGCTATACAACAGGACTATAGTGGGCTATACAACAGGAAATTCTAATATATTATTTGCCAGGTAGAACTGCAGTGAGAAAGTGAACTCAAATTACAGAGAAAGAGGAAGGGAGGGAAAGAGAATTCTTATTGTCTGAACTGAAAAGTGCAGTGAGAAAGTGAACTCAAATTGCAGAGAAAGAGGGAGGGAGGACGCAATTCTTATTGCTTGAACTGAAAAGTGTCAGGAGTGTTGTAGCTTTAGGCATAAATTTATACCCTGAGGTGTTTATCTCCATCTCTCAACTGGGCATTTCCTTTCTAAAAGCTTTGTTCTCTTTCTTTCTGCTATCAGTTTAACTACAGTCATGATAGAAGAATACCTTTCTAGTTTATGAAATTAACAGAAAGAGCTGTGATTATTTCTAATTGTGCAGAAAAAAAATCCTGGAGTTGATGCTAAATGGTGTCTCAACTCACTTGCTCATGACTGCAACAAATGCTGTGTCTCAATTATATTGTTGTTCCTGCATTTGTGAAGTAGGGAAGATATTTGGGAACAATATAGCCTGAGACTAGGAGTAAACTGAAATCTCAAGGAAATTGCCACGTTATCAGTAAAGGAAAGACAGCTTATGAATGCCAAGTAGGCACATATAATAGGTATTCATTATGTAGAAAATGATGTGACAGTCACACGGTACTTTGGGAAAGCAGTGAAGGACACTATCACCTACACAGGAGTTGCTCTGTGAATTAAGAATATGTGCATATAACAGTATTTTAAAGTTTTCTCCTTACAAATTATTGAAGTGTATGTCCCATGCACCTGCTTTTAGAAAGCAGAGAAAAATTCCCAGTTATACTTTGTTTTACTATCCCATTCATTTGGAACTATATATTTTAATAACTAGTATTTAAGCTATAGATATTATATCATGAGCTTAATTTCATTCATTTTAATTGACATGCATCAAATAACCATAGTGTTTTCAGGAAATTTAGAGTGGTATACAGTAAAATGCTAGTCAAAGACCCTTTAACTATATAAATATATACTTATAAATGCACATATAAAATATATATAAAACATTACTAGTTAAAATTATCCAAGTATATATTAGATGATCTTTTTGAACTTTACTGATAGGACTTTGTGTTAGATTTAGCCCTTCAGGAAGACTGAAAAGTTAAGCTAGATTTATAAGAATGGAACCTAAAGCTTATATCCAAACTTACAATTAGAAAGACAGATAATAGCATGCCATTTTCTATAGAAATTTTAAAAAAAAGAAATCATTGCAGCTATTTGTGGAATATAATATGAAGAGCTGTTAATATTCTAATGAGTATCAAAAGAATAGTGAAATTACATGAAAATTTTAAGATGACTGGAAATTATAATAGGCTGAAATCACTTTGTTTGCCATAAATATATTTTCTAAAGCAATTAGAAACATAAGGTATGTATATTTCTTAAAAGATTATTTCTACATACAGAACTGGGGTACAGGCCAGAGATGGGGGGTGACAGGTTTCATCAGAGACAGTGGGGAGCAGAACAGGCAGACTGACTGAAATATATTGCTGAGGGGAGCTGTAGGCAGGTCAGGAGAGGTCTACTGCACTAGGTGGGTCAGCTCCAGGCCGGGATCAAAGTTGTGCTGGTGCTGCAGTTGCTGCAGATAGCTTCATAGTGCTGTGTTTTACTCTTGCATCACCAGGGAGAGGGTCCCCCCCTAGGGTATAACATACAAATAATTTTAGAATCAAGTTATTTGAAGTCTTGGTAAAATTACTTTGGAATGAAGATTTATAGGTTTAAAACTTCTGAGAACTAAAAAGAATCATGTGGGTTATTCCCTTGGAATTCTTGTAAAGATGGAATTGTGAGTTCATACCTTTTTGTAACAAACACTCATGTTGTTAAATTGGATCTTTCAAAAAACAAAAACAAAAGCATCATTAGTCTAAAAAATAAGGTTTATATCTTCATGGATAGAATAAACCTGAATATAATCATCAAATAATACAAGTTACTAAATATGCAGACATGCTGGTCTTTGTTTTTAGACTAAAAAAAAACAAAAAACAAAAAACAACAGTGTTTACTAAAGAAATCCTGCAAAAGATGAGAGGTGAAAGAATTTGAATGTTAGAAACCAGTTGCTGTGGCAAGTATTACAGTTAGTGAAAAGAAGCTGAAAATGTTCTTGCTTCCTGGGGTAACAGATGCAAGGTGCAAGTGTTAAGAGGAAGGATGTCCTAAAGGAACTCTGCAGAGTCTTATGGACTCCACCCCCTACTCCAGCTTTCTGTACCCTACACCCTACTCCAGTGATTGGAAACTACAACTCCCAGCAGTACCAGGGAGAGAACTGCAAGGACCCAAGGGCGGAGCTAGCAGGAAGGAATTCTGGGACATGGGTGGGGGATAAATATGGCGTGATTGCATTTCGTGCTCTCTTGCTGGGGAAGCAGCTCTCCTGATTTCTCCTGACTTTTTGTGTTCAGTCAGCCTAGCCGTAAGGTATTCCACTTACATTGTATCCCGCTCTCTTTTCCTGGGTTGTTTCTTGTTCCTTTCCCCTTTTGTAAATGAATCCGTTATTGACCCTTTTTGGGCGTACCTGCAGTATAACTGAGTTGTGAGTGCCGGGTGAGGCCCCACAGACAGAAGGCCCAGTCCACTCTGCGCTTCCCTGTAATACAAAGATACTGTTTTCAAGATGGGGTTCTGCCAGGCTGCAGCCTACACTATACAGATAGTTACCACAGCACAATTCTCAAGGTATCACACTGTAGCCAGTGTGAATGGGTGCACTGACATAGTCAGGTGTTAGTTTGTACTGAGGTCCTGGGAATAACAGTTCACCATTTAAATCTTGTTTATTTATTTATTATTATTTTTGTAGTGGGTTTAGGATTGAATAGAGGTAATTACAGAATTTCTGCAAAGGAAGAGGTGTAGATAGCAAGGAAGAAAATCATCCACTCTAAATTTGCTTAGAGAATTAAAATGCAATAACCAATAATGGAAACAAAGCAAAAGGACAAGAGAAAAAAAATCTAAAGAGGAATTGTAGAAAATGTTGTAGAAATAAAGGAATAGAATTAAAATAAACACTACTATCAACAGTAATAATAAATTAGAAACAATAGCATTAATAGAGAAAATGATATAGGCAAAAAAAATTGGAGGAATGATTGCTCCTTTAAAATTAGGTTGCAGTTGCAGTGGTGACAATTGAAAAGACCCTAATAATCTTTAATATAATAAAATACCAAACTCTTGATTTAAAATTACCATAAATTAGGGGTGAAATTCTAAATTTTGTTTACAAATGTAACAGATATAATACAGTAAGTTTTTCATGAAGATCATTAATTTGTATATTTTTTCATTTATAATCACTTTTTGCATATACTTGAAAAACTGAGAGATCTGGCTTTTTTTTTTTTTCTGCTGGGAGGCAATGGTAACCATTGTCATGAAGAACTACTAATTACACAAAATATTAGAATGATACTTTTAAAAGTAGATAATCTTTCCTGATTTCTAAAGATTGAATATAATAATGGGGCTTGGAAATCAAAGTTAACATGGCAGGGTTGAGTATCAGCAAAACAGAAAGGGGAAAGATTTGAGTTCACATGTGAAATGTAAAGCAACAAGAGGCAGTAACATTTTCTCAGGACAGGTTGGAGTGAAATGTCATGTCCAGGTAACACAAGATGAGGGGAATCACATTCCAATAGCTGTTGTTGTCTGAAGGGAAGCATTTTCATGTGATATTTCTATCCTACAGAATGCATTTTAATAGGCTTCTGCCAGAATGATGGCATTTTTAAATTCAACACAATATTTATGCAGAATAACCTTATGTGTCTTTTTCCTGTAGGAATCCTAAAAATCTTTTAGGGCTCCTGTCTCCTATAATTTCAGTTTCCTCTTTCCTGTAAAATGTATATTATATTTTAGTACAATTGGTGCATGCAGCATTTTCCCAAAAAATCTGTTGGTTATTTTGTCTTACATGATTGTTTTCTGTTTGCATATTTTCTTCTTCTTCTTTTTTAATATTTATTTATGCATGCAGAACTGGGGTACAGGCCAGAGGTGCATGGGCAGTGGTGAGAGGACTCACCAGAGACAGTTGGGGAGCAGAACAGGCAGATGGACAAAGTACACTGCTGAGGGAAGCAGCGGGCTGGTCAGGAGAGGTCTGCCACTGCATGTGGGTCACCTCCGGAGCGAAGATTGAACTCATGCTGAAGTGGCTTTAGCTTCTTAGCACTGTGCTTTAACCCACTGCGCCACCATGGAGGGCCTGTGTATTTTCTTTTTTAAAGATTTATTTATTTATGCATACAAGAACTGGGGCACAGGCCAGAGGTGTAGGAGGCAAAGGGTGGTGAGCAGATTCAGCAGAGACATAGTGGGGAGCAGAACAGCAGATGTACTGAAATGCACTGCTGAGAGGAGCAGCAAGCTGTCGCGTCAGAAGAGGTGTGCTATGCCATGTGGGTCAACTCCCTGGCTGGGGATCAAACTCTTGTTGCAGTGGCTATGGATAGCTTTATAGTGCTTCACTTTAATCCCTTGTGCCAACAGGGAGGGCCTGTGTCTGTATATTTTCATAAACCTGTTTTCCCTTTTCCCCTTAATTAACATGTTAATTTTTCTGTTGGTAAAACATTTTCTTTAGATTTAATTTGTATGTCTTTAATTGATCAGTTCAAGAACTTTGGTATAAAGTACAACTATTTTCCTTTAGAATTTCTTACATAAGAACAGTGTGCTGTATTCCCACGGAGGAAATTTGTCTGTGGTTTTGATTGAAAGCATTTGAATAGAAAAGGTTGCAAGGGATAATATAATACTGTGAATTTTGTGCCTTTTCTTTAAAGCCGTTTTATAAAAAGAAGAGGTGTGACTATATTAAGCAGACCAACAGAATCTGAACATTACATTTGCAAAGTAATTTTGAAAGTTTGCTAAGTTGCTATTTTTGTTTACTTTAGTGTTCATTTTTTCACTTGAATATTTACATTGTTTTTCTAAATATTAATTTGTCTCAAGTTACTGGTTTTGCCATTTATAGAAATATTAGACAAAGAGAGTGATTTTGCTTACAGCATATGAGAAACTTCCTATCATTTTGGCTATTATTCAGCTACTCAGGTTATATCTCCTAGCCCCAGTACTTATTTGAGTAACTCCAAAGAAAGATTGTGTGTCTGTTTACTTTCGACTTATGCGATGAGAGTGATAGTGATGACTATTCATAACTATTATCAAATTCTTATTGTGAGCCAACTACGTTACATCCTTCCTGTTATTTAATTTTCTGTCTCTTTGAAGCTAATATCATTATTATTATGGATAATGAAATTTAGACTTAGAGATGTTAAATAATCTGCAAATATTACATAACTAGAAAACAAGGATAGAAATTAAATTCAGCATTGTTTGACCCAGTGTTCACTCTTCAAACTGACATCTGTTTCCTGTCCCTTTACTTGAATTGAACAGTAAACCATTGTGATATTTTGCTAGATACCAGTGCCTTTACCAAGTACTTACCTGTCTTTCCTATTATCCAAAAAATGGGTCCTTAACTTTTTTCTCCTTATATTATTTTTGAATAGGTTATGTATGCAATTTGATTTGAAGTCAAAAACATAAAAGGCGGATAACCTGAAAACTCTTATTCCCACAACATTGAAGGATTGACCTGGTTGAGCTTCCTCTCCTCTGGCTCTCTATTATTAACTATAGTTTCTTATTTGCCTCTCCAATGTGTTCTTTTGTAAATTTGAACAAAATTTAATATATATATATAGATATTTTCCGAGCCTTCT
>NW_004567106.1:18342110-18346245 GCF_000260355.1 Condylura cristata | reverse complement strand
ACAGGCAGATTGACGAAGTACACTGCTGAGGGGAGCAGCGGGCAGGTCAGGAGAGGTCTGCCTCGCCATGTGGATCTCCTCCGGGGCAAGGGGGGATTGAACTGATGCGGAGCTGGCTTAAGCTTCTTAGTGCAGTGCTTTAACCCGCTGCACCACCAGGGAGGGCCGGTTATATTGTATTCTTTATTCCCTATTGAAATTCCTCCAACAATCTTTTTCCCACTACCTTCAAAGCTAGATGCATATAGTTGTATTATTAATTGGGTAATATATTTCACTTCTAAGAGTTATAGAATTTATTTCATTTATACATAATTCTAGAAACAAGTTCATTTAAAATAGATACCTCAAAAATACAAAAGGTGATTGAGTACTGTTGTTGAGAAATAAGGGTTTTAATTGATAATTTAGTAAATGAATTTATTAAATTGCAGGTAGGAATGGCAAAAAAAATATATAGCAAAATTTTAGATTGCTCTTTAGGAACAAAGAGATAAGGATGTGAAGTCTTCTCTGCATTCATAAAACATTGTTAAATTGTTTAATGTCTCTCAACTTCATTTCGTCCTGTCTAAAATTGGAAAAATAACAGATGCCTCAAAAGGTCATTATAAGGATGAATGAGATAATAAATATAAATCTGAAGAGTTTGTGGCATATAAAGTAGACACACTAATTATAAGTTCCCTTTCTCAATGGTATATCATTGCAGTTATTAACACAAATATTAGTATTCTGTCATTCTATAAGATTATTTCCATTTTCCTCATCTCAGTAATGGAGAGTTTAAGATAAAAATGACATTTTTTGGCATATATAAATGTGGTTTTCTTTTGCACTGTTAAATAGTTTTTATCTTTATGTTGAGTTTCATTCTTTTTCCTTTTGGGCTCCCAATGATTTTATATGAAGCATCTTAAATGATCAAGGCCACCCACTGTTTTTAATCAGAATAGCAGAGCTGTGTGTAGCTGAAAAAGCACTAGAAGGGGAGCTCCATGAAAAGGCTGACTGCTAATTGGATTTGGGGATTAGAATGGCATGAATAAGCTTTAGTACTTCATTCTCATATTTGGTGACTGTTTGAACATTTCGCTCTGGAAAGCAAAGCAAATGATAGGTCTGAAACAAGAAATGACTGCATAGCTATCAATCAGAATTCTGCCAAGACTTCAGCCCAGTGTAAGCAAATCTATTCCTAGACCAGTAATAACAACTCCATCCACCTACTTGGCTATTTAAAGTAATATAGTACTGACAAATGTCAGAATAATCTGTAGACAGTTTCAGCAGACTACATGACCTCTGACCTGTGATTCATCTTACTGTCCATTTTCAAACTCTTCAGAACTATTGAAAGAGGAATAACCAAAGAGATGACAGGTAGACTCATATTTAATTTATAATGGAACCTATTGACTGCTGTATGTTAAAATTGCAAACAACATCTATGACTCTTTGAGAAAAATACTTATTTTTTTTTTAAGATTGTATTTTATTTGTACATACAGAACTGGGGTACAGGCCAGAGGCTCAGAGGCGGTGAGAGGCTTTCACCAGAGACAGGCAGATTGAGGAAGTACACTGCTGAGGGGAGCAGTGGGCGGGTCAGGAGAGGTCTGTCTCGCTATGTGGTCACCTCTGGGCAGGCGGGGATCGAACTCATGCGGAAGTGGGTTTAGCTTCTCAGTGCAGTGCTTTAACCCGCTGCGCCACCAGGCAGGGCCGTATACTTATTTTTTTTTTTTTTTAAGATGCACACAATAGTTGTTTTATTCATAAACATGCTTATGGAGATCAGAAAAAAAAAAAAAAGATCATTCTGTTCCTGTAGTCTCTCTTTAGAAACACTTCCTTTTTAGGTCTTTCCATGTTAGTATTTCACATAACCATCCCAGTGAAAGACATCCTTTAAAACTCACTGTTGCATATTTTACTTACATGTAAAATCTAGCTTACTAATATGATCATATAGCATACTATTAAAAAGTATAGTAGATGGTACTCAGCAAATCTGTAGATTAGCTCAACTACTTTATTGCCTTTATTAACTTCACTATAAGATCTTGAGAAAACTATTTTTTCCTAAACCTCAATCTCAGTGTGAATAATAAATGAGTATATGATCTACACAGGATTAATATGACAATTAAGAGGTATATATGAAGACATTCAGCAACGTTCTGTAGAGAGATAGTGTTATATTATTTTAAATGCTTCAAAATATTTAATTTGAAGTTTCCATTACATCAAAGAGTTCTCTGTAGTCTATTTTAAGCAAATTACCCTTATTAAATTTCCCATGGCAACTACTGACTTGATTTATATCATTATGGTTTCATCTTTTCAAGAAACCCATCAACATGGAATCACATAGTATATAATTTTTGGTTTTGTTGTTTCTTTTTTTATGGCTCCTTTCACTTAGCACAATGCTTTCAAATGTACCATGGTTGCATGTATCAGCAGTTTTTTCTTGTTCTGCTGTTATGGGCCACTATACTGATGTACCACAAGTTGCTTAAACTCTGAACGTTATCACTTTTCAGTAATTATGAATGATGCCTCTTGAACATTTGAGTACCAGTCCTTATATTCATAAATGTTTTCATTTCGTTTGGCAAATACTTAAATGTATATAAAGAAAGTATTTAAATCATTTATATTTCTAATGAGGAAATGTAAAATAATGTCTATGGAGGTAATTTTTTTCACATTTCATTTAAGTAGTAAGGTGGTGACCAGTATTGTAATAATCTAGATCACAATAACATGTTGATGTAGTATATTACATGAAAGAAATGCTACATTATATAAAAGGTATATACTCAAAATGTTAAAGATGAATAAAATGAAATTTAAAATAATTTTCTCATAACTCATGCAAAGGCAAGAAAAAAGAAATAAAAACAGAACAAAAAGAAAAAAATGATGTGAAATTAATACTATATGTGTGTATACATATTATATATAGTGATATATTTCACTGTGTAATATATATATGTTACACATGTAATTTCTTTATGTATAAAGAAATAATAGATAAGTTGAATTTCACAAAATTAAAACTTCGGAGTATATAGTAAACCTTAATTTGTAGTGTGCAGTAGACCTTATTAAGAAGAAAAGATAGTCTACATATTTAAACAAAATAGTAGAAAAATACATATCCAACAAGTGACTAATTTACTAAAATATGTAAGGAATGCTCAAAACTCAAAACATAAAACAATATAATTTGAGAATGGGCAAAAATGGTAAATAAGCATATGATAAGCCATTCAACATCATTATCCAAATCATAATCAAAATAAGGTCACTGTTATCCTATTAGAATAACTAAACCTTAACATAACAAAACAAAAAACAATGAGAATATCAATATCAGCTGCTAGAGAGGATGTGGGGAAATAACTTATCCTTTGCTGGTATGTCTTTAAGTTGGTAGAGTTGCTCTAAATGAAAATTTGGAAAATTTTCTTAATAAACTAATATGCCATGACTTTAAGAGCTAGCGAATGCAATCTTCGCCCTTTGTCTGAGTAAAATGAAACTATGGTCACTTAAAGACCTATATATAAACTCTTATAATAGCTTTACTTATAATAGTCAAAGATTGCAAATAACCTCAAAGCAATCCTACACTTGCTGAAAGATTCAACAAACTGTAGTAGCCCCATGGCTTAGAATAATCTTCAGTTGTAAAAATAAAGTATTCTGATTAAAAAAAAAAGTAAATTTACGGCCCTCCCTGGTGATACAATGGATTAGGATGTAGCACTGCAAGCTGGCCACAACCACTTCAATGTGAGTTTGATAACCCGCCCCTGAGGTGATCCACAAGACTGCAGACTTCCCCGGAACCACCCACTGCTCCCCACTCTATCTTTGGTGAATCCTCTCACTGCCCCTGCACCTCTGGCCTGTATCCCAATTCTGTATGAATAAATAAAAAAAATCTAAAAAAAAAAAAAAGTAAATCTAGAATTGTTACATATGGTATGATTGTATGCATGCACTATTTTTTTTTAAAGATTTATGATTTATTTATTTATTCGTACAGAACTGGGGTACAGGCCAGAGATGCGGAGGGTGAGAGGATTCACCAGAGACAGAGTGGGGAGCAGAACAGGCA
>NW_004567106.1:18295437-18342010 GCF_000260355.1 Condylura cristata | reverse complement strand
AGACAGAGTGGGGAGCAGAACAGGCAGATCTACGAAGTACACTGCTGAGGGGAGCAGCGTGTGGGTCAGGAGAGGTCTGCCTTGTCATGTGGATCACCTCTGGGGCAGGTGGGATGGAACTCATGCACAAGTGGTTTAACCTCTTTGTGCTGTTCTTTAACCTGCTGCACCACTAGGGAGGGCCGTATGCACTATTTTTAAATATCAAAATAATAAAAGTGATGAACAGATGAGTACCCATCAGGAGTTGAGGGGGAAGAGGGGAGTGTCCGGGAGTTGGTATGGCTATAAAGGGGCTGTGCCAGGAAGCCTGGCAGTGATGAAACTCTTCTGTATCTTGACTGGATTAATGTGATCTTGTACTAGATTTTTCCCCATTGAGGAAAAATGGGGAAAGAACACATGAGATCCCTTTGTTGTATTTCATAAAGATTTATTTATTTATGTATACAAGAGCTGAGGTATGTATACAAGGCCACGGATGTGGAGATGGGGTGGGGTGGTAAGAGACTTCACTAGAGTCAGAGTGGAGAGCAGAACAGGCAGATCTACTGAAACACACTATGGAGGGGAGCAACAGGCAAGACAGGAGAGGTCTGCTGTGTCATGTGGGTCACCTCTCTGGCTGGGATTGAACTTGTGCTGCAATGGCTGCAGAGCACTTCATACTGTTGTGCTTTAACCCATTGGGCCACCAAGGAGAGCCCCATCTTTATCCTATTTATTACAACTACATGTAAATTGATAATTATTTCAAATAAAATATTTAGTTTGACAAATCTCCAGTAGTATGCTGCAACATCATTGTGGTTAAGGTTAGGTCTGGGATATTGAAGGACTCTTTTCAGAGAACTTGTTCAACTGTCATATTCTTGCAGTCCCTTGGTGTCAGTACCATAAAGGGGACCTTCCCTGACAAAACCATGGTGTGACTTGTTAGTGCAGTGCTCCCAGGGACTAGGGCCATGTCTTCATTCTTCTGCACCTCTCCTAGCTATCAACTTTTTCCAGAATCTACAATATTGTAAGGGTATCTGTTCTTGTGTTTATTCATAGAAATTTTTCTGACCTTTACTTCCTATAAAGTTTATAACAAAGAAGATAATGATACAATTGGTCAGAAATGTCATTCAAAGTATAAAGGAAAACTAAATGTTTCTAAAATGATTTTCTATTGTAATTGAAACAAAGCTATTTTGTAAATAAATTTTATTTTTATGGTAAAAATTGGTAATTCAGTGTTCTTCTATCTGTAGGTATTTCATCTGTGGCAAAAGAGTAAAAAAAATCCTCCGCCTTTTACATGTGAATATTGTATTTTTAACAATACTCAGATATATTTGAATTATCCTAAACTTTGAAAATGAAATAAATGTATCAATAAACCTGGGGTTTCAGAAATAAGCTTATTCATGACTTTTGAATGTACAGTGACTATATTTTTTTTTTTAAAGATTTATTTATTTGTGCATACAGAACTGGGGTACAGGTCAGAGGCTCAGGGGCGGTGAGAGGCTTCACCAGAGACAGAGTGGGGAACAGAACAGGCAGATTGACGAAGTACACTGCTGAGGGGAGCAGCGGGCGGGTCAGGAGAGGTCTGCCACACCATGTGGTCACCTCCGGGGCAGGCGGGAATCGAACTCAGGCTGAAGCATCTTTAGATTCTCAGTGCTGTGCTTTAACCCGCTGCGCCACCAGGGAGGGCCACAGTGACTATATTTTGAGTTTATGATTCAGTACTTGATTTTCTATTTTGGAATTTTAGCCTGAAAGAACAGGCTTAAGCTTTTTTTGTGTCATACTCTCCCTGTTATGTGATCTTGCCCATTTTGTTTTTTTTTTTGATGCAGTGGCTTTCGATTTTATTCAGTTATAAAGAGATCTCTGTATTCTTTCTGTTGGATTGAAAAAGTATAACAGTGACTGGACTGAGTATAATTTGATTGTGAGTTAAAATAAGGTCTATATCACATATGCATGATAATATGTGTGATTCTATAGTCATATATTTTTATCTCCATATAAGATTTTAATAAACTGCATGGAAGGAGTCAGGATGTTAGAGTAAAAAATGTCTTACCTAAGAATAAATCAAATGACAAGAAAAGGTTAGAAGCACAAGGACTGAACCTTTTCCTGGAGTTAGTTTGCCATTTTCTGTACTTTTCTAGAAATCCTGAAAAGATATCTGAGGATGGTTTTAAAATGTCAATTAGTTATTTCTAACCTTTAAACATATATTTTTAATTTTTTTTCTCTGAGGCTTTCAAAGTCATAATAAAATGAGTATAGACTACCAAAGGGGAACAATTTGTATCTATAAAAACTACTCATAGTATTTAGCTGACTCTTGCTTTTTCAGTGGCAAGTATGAAATTTGCTAACCTCTCTTACAGTCCATAAGGTTATAGGACATGTTGGTGAGATGCCCCTAGAATTTTAGTCTAGGACAGCTGTTCTAGGTAAAGAATGAGAACTTTACTTTTTTTTTTTTTAAGATTTATTTATTTACGTGTATATAACTGGGGTACAGGCCAGAGGTGCAGTGGCAGCGAGAAGATTCACCAGAGACAGAGTGGGGAGCAGAATAGGCAGAGTGATGAAGTAAACTGCTGAAGGGGGAAGTAGGCATGACAGAAGAGGTCTGCTGTGTCATGTGGGTCACCTCCCTGGCCGGGGATCGAACTTGCACTGAAGCAGCTGCCTCTGACTTGCAGTGCTGCATCCTAATCCTTTGTGCCACCAGGGAGGGCCCAGAACGTTACTTAAAAAAAAAAAAAAAAAAAGATTTAATTTATTTATTTATGCATACAAGAACTGGGGTATATGCCAGAGATGCAGGAGCTAAAAGGATTCACCAGAAACAGAGTGGGGAGCAGAACAAATGGCTTGATAATGCTGAAACTTTAATGCCTGTGATACCAGGGAGGCCAGTAGAACTTTACTTTTCAAGTAGTATGGCAGATCAAATATGATGAAAGAGTTTTTCAACAAAAATGTATACAAACATACTGTTGCACTTACAAGAAATATGGAAAATCACCAAAGAGCAAAAAGATTAAAAGGAGCCAACATACGAAGCATAAAAGAAAAAAGAAACCAGATTGCTTTGGGGAAAAGGATAATGCCAGGAAATTAACATCTGCAGTCTATAAATAGTTGAAATAATTTCTTAGTAGTTAACTAAAATTCTAATCAAAAGTAGCTGTTATTTTGAAGAGAGTGAATGTGGTTGAAATTTTAATTCTTCTTTTATTAAATGTAGACTTATTAATGGAAGTATATATATTCATTTCTAGTATAACCACTAAAAGATTAGGTTATAGGGTACAAACTACAAAGTATTATAATAGAAGGGAGAAATAAAGAAAATGGTGAAAATTGATAAAAAATTACTATATATTGTAAATTTACTACATTTGTAAAAATAGGTATCCAAAAGTGACTTAACAATGATATGCAATTAATGCAGTTTATTGTAGCAGATTCATAATAAAAAAAACTCAATAAAACAACATAAATCTCATTCTTTGTAAGTCAGAAAAATAAATGCCTTGTATTTAGTATTTAGTCAAGAAGTATGATAAGCACCATCTGCATTGTAAAAGCAATGTAAGTATTGCCTCTACAAGTTAGGACTTCAACAAAGTTGCCTGTTGTCATTATTTTAAAAAAAGTACTATTGAGATGATAACAGTTTCCAATACAGAATGAGATTTAGAGGTATAGGCTCTGTTCAGATATATGTCACCACACCACACCCACCACCAAGTCACCCACAGTTGTCCACCATAACCCACTGGAGCACCCTGCACACTTTGCTTCTAGAAGCTTTAATTCCACAGACAGATTTTTAGGGTTGGCTATTGGTTTGATTATACTGTATCTAACAATAAATCTTAGTAAAGGTGCATAAAACCCTAGTAGAGAAAGCTATAAAATTCATTGAAAAGTTATTATAGCTTATGTAAGTAAAATAAGCAGTATTTATTTGTTCCTATGAAGAGCTAGTATTGAACAAAAAATGTATTATTAGCACCATATAAGTTAGGTATTGTTTTAATTAAATTATAATAAAAATCTCAGTGAGATTTCTGAAGAAAATCACAAGCTGTGTTTAAGTAGTTAATGAAAGATCAAAAGATTAAGATTAACAAATTCTCTTTTCAAGGAAGAGAACAGGTGGGAAATGTGTCCTATGAAGTATTACTGGTTTTTAATAAAACTTTGTTAATTAAGGTAATGGATAATTAGAGAATCAATAATTAAACCAATGAAATTTAGAGTCAAGAAGTAAACTTGTTGATGGTACAGAATATATGTGCAGACTTATGAATCAGTAGGGAGAGATAGAAAATTAATGAACTGTCTTGGTCAATTGGCTCTTCATAGAAAAATGAAACAAATTCTATTCCTGCTATTTAGTTTCAAACAAAAGAAGTACCAACGTCATAATAACTTTACATGGGAAAGGCAGATATCTAAAATATTCTTTATATAATGGAAGAAGCTGTATTTTTGATCTGGTGCTAGGGAAGAATTTCTTAAACCAGCCACAAAATAATATATGAGTAAAGAGAAATAAAAAGGTACATTGATTACACTAAAATAAAGTACTTCTACTCATACAAAGGTATTAAGGAAATGAAAAGTATGCAAAATAATGGAGATATTGATAAACTCTTACAACTGACAATCACTCATTGTCATGAATATATAAAACTGTCTATGAATCAATATGAAAATAACAAAAAATACAATAAAATCAGAAAAAAGAATTTTCAGAGAATAGGCAGGGTTGCTCAACCTCATGCTACTCAGTTAAACATAATTAAGTTACATTAGGATAACTTTGCAATCCACTAATTCATCTAACTTTAATAAGACTAATGATAACAAATGTTAGAATAGATAATTGACCTGGAGAATTATATAAAGTGTTGCTGAGTGTGTAAGTTAGTATAACTGTATTTTAGGGAGAAATATATGAAGCTCATGGTTTTTATATACTATGATTCACATGGACCATAGTTTAGTGATTCTATTCTACATTAATTTTTAAAAATAATATAATAGTTTATTTATTTATTTAAAGATTTATTTATTTGTGCATACAGAACTGGGGTACAGGTCAGAGGCTCAGGGGCAGTGAGAGGCTTCACCAGAGACAGAGTAGGGAGCAGAACAGGCAGACCAACTAAGTATACTGCTGAGGGGAGCAGTGGGCAGTCAGGAGAGGTCTGCCATACCATGTGGTCACCTCTGGGGCAGGTGGGAATAGAACTCATGCGGAAGTGGCTTTAGCTTCTCAGTGCTGTGCTTTAACCTGCTGCGCCACAAGGGAGGGCCTTTTCCTTTTCTTTTTAAATTATTTCACTAAGCATGATCCCTTCCAGCTCCATCCATGTCATCCATGTTGATTATCTTTTTTTTTTTTGGTTGCTGAGTAATATTCCATTGTGTATATGTACCCTATCTTTTTAATCCAGTCATCTACATTTGGGCATTTGGGCTGTTTCCATGTCTTTCCAATTATATATAAAGCAATAATAAACATGGGGGTGCAGGTATCTTTTTGAATCAGTGTTTTTTGCCTTTGGTTAGCTACCTAGAAGTGGGATTGCTGGGTCATATGGAAGCTCCATGTTCAGAAGTTTGAGGAACCTCCAAACAGTTTGCCTTCGTGGTTGTACTTGTTTGCATTCTCACCATCAGTGCAGGAGAGTTCCTTTTTCTCCACATCCTCAGCAACATTTGTTGTTGCTAGTTGTTTGAAGATGTGCCATTCTCACTGGGGTGAGGTGGTATCTCATTGTGGTTTTAATTTGCCTCTCATTACAAGTGATGTTGAACATTTTTTCATATGCTTGTTGGCCATCTGAATTTCCTCTTTGGAGAAGTGTCTTTATAGCTTTTCTGCCCATTTTTTGATGGGGTTTATTTTGTTGAGTTTCATCAATTCTATATATTTCTTTGTGATTAATCCTTTATAGCTAGTTTTGTGTGAGAATTTTTTTTTTCCCAATCAGTAGAATGTCTGTTTGTTTTCTGTAATGTCTCTTTTGCTGTACAAAAGCTCTTTAACTTGATGTAGTCTCATCTATTTATCCTTGCCTTCACTATCGTTGCATTGTGTGCTGTCGCTTTAAAGATGTCGCTGAAGTGTGTGCTGTGTAGTGTTTGGCCTATCTTTGCTTCCAGGTATTTTATGGTTTCTTTTTTTATGTCTAGGTCTTTAATCCACTTCGAGTTGATTTTTGTGTATGTTCTGAGGTTGTGATCTAGTTTCAATTTTTTTTGCATGTAGCTTCCCAGTTTCCCCAGCACCACTTGCTGAACAAACTTTCTTTGTTCCATTGTATCTTCTTTGCTCCTTTGTCAAAGATTAGATGTCCATAAACCTGTGGGTTTATATCTGGGTTTTCTATTTGAATAGGTAGAATTATATCTGAATTGGGTCTGTTCTTGTTCTAGTACCATGCAGTTTTGATTATTATGGCTTTGTAGTATAGCTTGAAGTTTGGGATTGTAATGCCTCCATTCTCTTTCTTCATAGTCATGAGAGTTTTGGACACCTTTGTCTTGTTCCTGATCTCAAAGGAAATGCTTTCAGCTTTTCTCTGTTGAGGATAATATTGGCTGTTGGTTTGTCATATATGGCTTTTATCATGTTGAGTTATGCTCCTTCTATTCAAAGGATTTAGAGGGTCTTAAACATAAATGGGTGTTGAACATTGTTGAATGCCTTTTCCACATCTATTGATATGACTATGTTGTTTTTATTTTTCTGTCAGTTGATGTGATGGATTACATTAATTGATTTTCTGATGTTGAACCATCCTAGTGCTCCTGGGATAAAGCGCACTTGGTTGTGGTGTATTAGTCTTTTAACGCATTGTTGGATTCTGTTGGCTAAGATTTTGTTGAGGATTTTTGCATTGGTGTTCATTAGGGAGATTGGTCTGAAGTTTTCTTTTTATGTGTTTTCTTTGTTAAGTTTTTGTATTAGTGTGATGTGGGCTTCGTAGAAAGTATGTAGTACTTTTCCTTCTTTTTCAATTTTTGGATGAGTCTGTGTCGAATAGGGAGAGGATGGACTTTCCCAATTAATTAATTATGGCCAAGAAACAGAAGCTCATTACTCAAAATACTGTTAATCATACAATTTAGAACATAGTGATAAGGATTAATCTAGAAGACTATATAACATAAGTAGAGTTAAGTATTCAGATAAAAATAGTTATGCTCCCATTTTCTGATTAAAAACAAGTCTTTGAATATTTTGTATTACAGTTAGAAATTAAATGATTTATAATTGATGGGCTAGAGCAGTGGAGAACAAAGCTAAGTATAAAAGTGTAATTGGACGACTATATATTGAAACCATAGACTTTAGATAAAATATTATCTGTGAAGCAAGCTGGAGTGTGCTGTAGCAAAGCAATCAGAATAGATCATAGAATGCATACTGGTGAATGAGTTATAGGTATTTTTATTTTCCTCTCCAGATATAGTCAGAGAAGTGTAACATTTTTCTTTAGCTGAGATTAAAAAGTACTAGTTTCTTGACAAAAAATAACGTGCCAGAGGAGGACCATAAGGTGAAAATGAGTCAAAAGATCATTAGGACGATCAAGCCCCATATAGGAATGAAATATACTCAAATTCTTTATTCTAATATTATGTGCTGCAAAATAATTGCAAAAAAAAAATGTTTGAGAGCAAAACATCACAACCATAAATGAAACCACCTTATCTGGAACAGATAATTGAAGATAAAATGTATTTAGCTTCAACAAAGCATTTTAAAATGTTGTTAGTAAGATTTAAGAGAATACTGCATCATAAACAAACTCACTGATGAAATAGGAACAAAGATCAGCAAGACTTCTGCGAAATTAAAATCAGATGTTACTATTGAAAATAAAAAGTGATGCATTTTATGTAGTTGAAGACCAGATATGAATCTAAACAATGGATCCATTTTGGGCATAGGGAGGCATAGCAGCAGTATAAGGGCTGGTGTTCATTTACTAAACAGCTTGGCAGGACTAAAGAAAGGCATTTATGTATTTTGAAAAAAAATAATTTATACTCAAAATATTATTCAGAATAAGTGCTACATGGCATGAGCTGGGATTTAAATGAGAAAAATAGAATTTACCTGGTACTTAGAACATTCTCTTTCAAATGACACAGAATCAATCTTCCTTTACCATTCTTCCCCTTAGAGACCAATCACACTATTTGTATAGGAAGTAAATTATATTATTTTGTCTATTGTTATAAACAATGTTATGTAGTCTTGTCATTTATGAATTAACAAACAGGCCAAATATTAAATTGTGTTTGTTAAGTTGTGCTAAGCTACTAAGATAAATCAACAGTTCTGAAATAAACAAATTCATATCCTTTTCACAGAATAGTCAACTGAGGAATGTGTAAGTGTCTCAAGTTTGATTTCACCAAGTTATTTTATGTGTTTTCTGGGCTTTATTTTTACATCTAAGTTGGCCAGATGTCTAGCTAAAACACTAATTAAAGAATAATCACCTTTGCAGAATAATATATTTAAAAATAAAGGTAAAGTTAAGAAATGCTTGAAAATGGGAAGTTGTTATAGGTCAGGGAGAGGGGCACCCCAAACCTGCCTTCTTTAAAAAGGTTTTGCCATCCATTACATCAAGAAAAAACATATAAGACTTAGTGGAAAGAAACTTTAATACAATTAGTGTGCAATACAGAAAAGACAAAGAATATAGTTTCTAAATCAGACACCTAAAGTTACCCATCCTCTCATGAGTAAAGGTCCACCCAAAAGGGGTTGGCCCAAAGCAAGGCCTGAAAGCCCACCACAAATCTAAAGCACCTTTTGGCCAGGACCCGTAGAAAAGTGTCAGAAGTGGCCAGACAAGCTGTGGAAAGAGCAAAATCACAATCAAGATAAAATTTGCCATTGTTAACAGCCGCTCGGTTCTCTCACCCACATCTGTTTCAAGTATTCCAGGACCAGGAAACAAGAGCTGCTTCTTCACATGTCTCTCTGCTCCATTTGCCTCCCTCATGTCTCCTGGCTCTCCATCCTGCTTCCTTCCTTCTTCAGTCTCTCTCTAGATTCTTCTCCTTGCTCAGCTTCACCCTCTTTTGGGTGGGGCAGGGAACCTGGAATCTTCCCCTTTCCTGAGAAGCAACCTGTTACAATGTGAAGAAATGTAAGTCAAACACTTTTCCAGATGTCATGGAAAGGAGACAGTAGAAACTCTAAAAATGAAAAATGAGTATGAGTTACCAAAGAAAACAAACTGGCACAAAACATTGTAATAACGCTTAGGTTTTGAAAACTGCAGTGGCTACCAAATGGGTGGGGTTTGGGTACAGGATAGCATACTGGCATTGATGCTTTGGTGGTGAGGCAGTGAAGCAAATGTACATGCTGAAGTGTGAAGTTGTGCTCCCAAATTTATATAGTTAAATAAATGCATGACAAATCAGTAACACTTGGTTTTAAAAGTAGTTTTTATTAAAATATTTACAGTTATAAAATACCAATCAGAAGAAATAAAGCTAGTATAATCAGAAAATTTTGAGTATCTGTGTGTTTGGGGAGGGAGCATATATATTACCTTTCATATTGGGAATAAATAAATATCATGAAAAAAAAAGAAACAGTGCCTAAATAGGTTAAAATGACTAAAGTAATTCTGACAGTTGTGGGAGAGTTTACTTACTAATTTATACTTGTTTGGTATTTGGATAGTAAAGCTATGTGAGTTTAACAGGACATTTATATCTCCATTAAAAATGGTCAATCTTTTAAAAAGGTCAACCTTGCAAAAGTTTTGTTTTATTTAAGTAATGTACATAAAAATAAGAACAAATGTTCTACTAAGTAATTTATATAATATTTAAAAGTAACGAAAGTTAACAAAACATTTAAAATGCAGTTATCTATATAAGAATGAAAGCAAACTCCTCAGATTTCACTTTTAGTAGAAAGCAGAAAATATAAAACTAATCCTCTCCTAGTTGATTGGACGTTTTGTATTAGCAAATGTTGTATGAGACCTCAATTAATTTTACTCTTTATTTTTAAGAAAACCCAGGCAACTGGAAAAATAGTTCCATCTGCAAAGGGTTATAGAGTAATTAGCACTAGAAAAATCAATCCTTTATTTTTATATAATCCTCTGAAATGAAATTTGATAATAAGCAGCCTGGCATACTAATTTAAAAATATATTTTAATGTCATCTGTGTAGTCATAAAAATGACTATTTTATGCAAAGTACGAATGTGCAGATGCTATGGAATAAACTAAGAGAATAAGTCATGGTCTTTAGCCTAGTGTAACTTGTGATATTGCAGTGGAATATTTTACAACTGGAAAAAGCTTAGAAAATTGTCTAATATATCACCTTTATTCATAGACTTGAAAAATCATGTCTAAGATACATATTCTAGTAATACAGATCTCTTAACTTTGAATCCTGTACTCTTCCATTTCAGAGCACTTTTTTCCTTCAATCCCTTTACTGTGATAATCTGTAAGAACCTGATATTGAGTAAACACTAACACAGTACTGGAGAACATAGAATTTACTAATGAAACCTTTGACCCTTTCATGCTCCTTTGAATTAATCATGAGGAAAGAATTCAGATATGTTAGGAAGATGTACATATGTCACATTTATGATGTATGATTTTTTTTTAAAGATTTATTTACTAATTTGTACAGAACTGGGGTACAGGCCAGAGATGTGGAGGGTGAGAGGATTCACCAGAGACAGAGTAGAGAGCAGAACAGGCAGGTCAACAAAGTACACTGCTGAGGAGAGCAGCGGGCCAGTCAGGAGAGGTCTGCCATGCCATGTTGATCTCCTCCAGGGCAGGCGGGGATCTAACTCATGCGGAAGTGGCTTAAGCTTCTTAGGGCTGTGCTTTAACCCGCTGCACCACTACGGAGGGCCCCTGATGTATGATGTTTTAATAGTAATAAAACAGTAATTTAAATGTTCAAATACAGCAAATTAGTTAGTGAACTCATGATATAGTTATGCAAGGACCTGCTGTTATACCAGTGAGAGTATAGAAGTATCTTCTCTGGCATTAAAACAAAAACAAAACCTTGAACACATTAACTCTAAAAGCAGCTTAATAATGTTATGTGATCACAAATACTTTTATTCATAAATTCTGATCTGAGTTTTGGTCATGCATATAAAACTTATTCCGGAAGGATACCATTATCATGATAAAATTAGTCATTTCCAGGTAGAGAAGTTATGGGTAGTTATATATAAGAAATTTTTTTTAATAGCTATATGTTAAAAATAAATAGAATTTCCTTGCCTTTAAACATAAAAATCACTATGCTCTAACAATAAAGGGACACATCTCATTTATGTGATGTCAATCTGGACAATGTAATCCCAGGCATGTAAAGAAATCTGTGATGGGAGAAGAATTAGGCAAGGGAATAGAGAAATTGGAGAATTCTAAGACAATAACAAATTATTATTTTTTAAAATCTCATCATTTTCAATAAATTTGTTGCCAATTTTATTGAGCTGTCCATCTGTCTTTATTAATTTGGACTTTCTTAGAAAAATTGAATAATTTGAAAGAGACGGCTGTATGTAACTATCAAGACTGAAAAAGGATGATAGTCCAATTATAATCTAGTTAAGATTTACATGGGGGTCACTTTTACTGTGATGGACAGATTGGACTTTTAGTGCTGAAATTAATGTCATATATCCACAAATTTATCTTTAATGATGTGCACCTGAAACATATAATGATAAAATGAAAGTTTATTTCAGTTACAAAAAAGAATAAAACACAATTAACAAAAGAATTGAAGTGACATTTGGATAGGTCAGTGGTTCAAAAAGTCACTAATCTAATAACCTCTTTCAGAGGAACATTCAAACAAGACCAGTATGAGCAAAACAGTTATTTTGTTATGTGACAGTAAGAATGAAAATAAGACCTTGGAAGCTTCTGTACTGTTGTTTTTTAAATTTCTGATTATAAGTGGAACAAACTTGAAACAAATTAGAATCTTCTCTGCAGTTATGTAAGTGTTTGGACAATGTGTCCAGGGCAAAACTCTTGCTAGCTAACATTTGAAGTTTATTTTAATATCTTAGCATTCTGTTTATTTAAATGACTTTTCTCCAGAGCAACATTAACTTTGGAAGACATCCTTTCCTCATCTTTCACAAGCTCTGTCTGTCGTCAGAATCCTAAGAGGATTTCCCTTGGTTGTAAATCTTTTCTGCCCATTCAGATAAGTTGTAAATCTTTTCTGCCCATTCAGATAGATTGTCAGCCTGTCCTTATCCTCCTTCCAGAGCAGATGAACAAAACTCGCAGTGATGCAGGTAAGGGCAAACCAATGGGGCTGGCCATTACACATTCTGTTGTAGTATCTCCAGTCAGTTACCAAGGTTACAGTCAGGGAAATGAGTTTATTCTCTTGGCATTTTATTTCCTTTTGCAGTGGACACTACAAAAAATGAACTCATGAGACAAACGGGGTTCATAAAAATGTCTCAAGTGCAATACAAATATCAAAATTTCCCACAGACACTGGTTAGTATTCACTTTATTTATGATTTATTTACAACTCTTGGTGTTATTAATTGTCCACTGCAAAGCCCTTGTTTTCTTCATTCCAGAATTTTTCTACAGTAGGGGTAGTTTGATTATATGTGTCTCTACCCTTCATTGTCAACTATTTGATGTTCTTCATTATAATCCTGAGGATGGGAACACTTATTTAAAGCAATAGATATTGTGGACAACATTGCTTTTGTTTATTTGGATATGCATATAAGGATTGGGGTACAGGCCAGAGATGTGGGAGGGTGGATGAGAGGATTCACTAGAGACAGAGAGGGAACAAAACAGGAAAATTGACTGAAAAACACAACTGAAGGGAGCAGTGGGTAAGATAGAAGTCTGCTGTGCTATGTGGGTCACCTCCCTGGAAGGGGATACAACTCATGCTGCAGGGGCTGCTAGGAAGGGTAGCTTAGCACTGTGCTTCTTAGTGCTGTGGTGTGCTCTGCACCACAAGGGAGGCCCCTCCTTGGTTAAATTCTAATGCTGTTTATGGATTTGCTCTCTTATGTGGTCCCCTTTTCATTATCTTTTTCATTTTCTTTAGTTACTTTGTCTGAATTCACTGACTATATGCACTGCACTTCTAGTTAAAAAGTGTAGTTCTTGCATCCCTTGTTATCTGAATCTAACCCATTATTGAAAATGTATAGACAATTTTAAGAATAGGGGTCTGTGTGTCACTTGTTAAAAAGCCATTCTCACTCTCTGAAAATACTCAATTATAATTTCCCAAGTAGTAATTCTAAAATGCTGGTCTAAATCTCAAGAATGACTTTTGCATAACGTAAAGCATTAAACCTAGTTTAACACTTTATTATTTAGTACCTTATGAATTTACTAGTGCATGTGCATGCAGTACATGATGGTACTTCCATGTAAGGTGTTAGATATTAATTTCCTCTTCCTTGTAAGTATAACCTTGAAGAATGAACAATATGTCAAAGATACAAACATCCCATAATATAACAAAAACAAAAAAACAAATATCAGGTAGTTTTTAAAAGAGAGCATCAAAGGCTTCCTGATTGATGTTTAATGAAAGGACAAAGAAAGGTGGAAGGTACAGTCACAGCTAAGTGCTGAAGGAGCAGGAGGAGCAGGAGGGCTGATGAGAGAGAGGAAACAAGTCACTGCACATGCGTCCGTCATGTCCAACTACAAGAAGCCAGGTGCAATTTTCTCTTGTTGGTTCCTTGACTCTTGAATAGTTTAACATCAACTGATGCAAAAAAAAATAATAATAATAAATAAATAAATAATAATGGGAGGCTTAAAAGTCAAATTTCACCCATGTTTCCATTTATTCAGTGTAATGTAACTGGTTGTAGTATGAGAATATGTGATACTCATATTTGTGTCATGGTTTATATCCTTGCAAACTTATTTTTATCTGCATGATATAATTTATTTAAAGATTTGTGTCAAATATTTGCACTTTTTCTTAGACAAGTCACACCCATTATTGAGTAAATTCCCTCCCATTCTTCTTTACTGTTACTGTTGAGACTTTAACATTATCATTGTCCACAGTTATAATAGTCTTAAGGTGCCAGTTTGGTTGGTTCTTTTCATAAAAAGTTTTCCATTTTGTTTCCCAGCTGATGACTTTGAGTGCTTTCTGGCTAGTAGGACCATTTAATTCTTCTTTCATCAGAGCAAAATCATCTGCATTAGCACCCCCCTCCCCCAATCCTAAGGCTGCATCACCAGCACCATGATACCTGCCCCCAGAGTTGCCTGCACCAGTGGTCATGGGAGACAGGAAGATCACTTACGTCTCATAATCAACAGTCTAAAAGGATACACTCTGGCGCATCTGAAGATGCTCAGAAGTGCCCAAAAGAGGCACTCCCTGGTGGCACAGGAGGTTAAAGCATAGCATTGCAGGCTGGCCAGGGGCTGCTTCAGTGGGAGTTTGATCCCTGGCCCTGGAGGTGACCCACATGGCACAGCAGACCTCTCCTGTCTCACCGTCTGCTCCCCTAAGCAGTGTACTTTGTCAAGCGGCCTGTTCAGCTCCCCACTCTGTCTCTGGTGAATCCTCTCACTGCCCCTGCACCACTGGCCTGTACCCCAGTTCTGTATGAATAAATAAATATTTAAAAAAATTAAAAAATGCCGTAGAGAGATCAAAATACTCCTTTTCAAATTCTTTTTGAAATGTTGATGAATTACAAAGTGCTTCACCTTAGCAGGAGGTGCTTCCTCATCCTGTGGGCATTGACCATTATGTTTACTGAAGTATTAATTCTGGCCTGTTGTCTGGCAAGCATTGTGCCTGGCAAGCATTGTGACCAAGCACAATGATGTGGTAAATGGTCAATGTTTCCTCAGGAGTTGCTCCCTGGCCTTGTGGAGACTTTCTCAGAAAATGCCATGACTGAGATTTTTATCCCTCATCTTCTTCTCTCTCCCCTCATGGATAATAGGACTGAAGGACTTCATTGGCTATATCTGCTTATTCTCACCGCTCTCCTTCACAGCAGAATCTCCTTGCATATATATCTCAGAGGGTCTAAACAACATACCACTGAACAAAAAATAAAGTTTACAAAATCTCATTAAGGCCCATGAATGACTCAGACCAATGCATCATACAAGTTTTGCTTTAAAAAAAATATATCTATATATAAATACACACACACATATATTCCAAATCTATGTATTGTGGGTTGAATGATAATCACTCTCCCAGATAAATATCCAAATCCTGGCCCTGAATCTTATGAAAATGTTAAAGTTCTCAAGAAGAGCTCTAAGTCCAGTGACCACCACTTGAATAAGAGACAGAAAGTTAAGCATAAACATGGGGGAGAATGCTCTATGTTGACAGGAGCAGAGATGGTGTGATGATTGATAAGCCAGAATTGCCATCAATTTCTAGAGGCTGAGAGTCATGAAACAGATTCTTCCTCAGAGATCTGGAAGGAATCAACCAAGAGGATACCTTGATTTTCAGTTCTCAGGCCTTAAGAACCATGAGGTTATTTTATTCTTATTTTTAATAGTAGTCCTAGGAAAATAGTAACATTCATTTTCCCTTTAGCAGCTTTTGAAATCTGGCATTTTTATTTTTCTATAATAGAAGCATATTGCTCAGTGAACCCCTGAAATTGACTGGGGAAACATTCCCTGGAGGAGTGTTGCAGCCTCACCCATTAAAAAGTTCTCCTTCCTCCTATTTAAATTGTGCAAGGTTGCATGCTACTCAATTCTATCCAACCAACTCAAGCTTGTTTTGTAACTAAACCCCTTAATAAAATCATTATCCTACCCATTTCCTTCTTTTTTAGATCTCAAAAAACATTTAAACAATATTGGACTAGCTTTTATCCTATTGGGTACATGGTTAACAGCCACGGTGCATCAAAAATATACTCATGTGGGTCCTCCCTGGTGGCACAGCAGGTTAAAGCACAGTGGGTTAAAGCACAGCACTGAGAAACCACTTCAGCATGAGTTCTACCCCTGCCTGGGAGGTGACCCACATGGCACAGCAGACCTCTCCTGACCTGCCCACTGCTCCCCTCAGCAGGAACTTCATCAATTGGCCTGTTCTGCTCCCCACTCTGTCTCTGGTGAATCCTCTCACTGCCCCTGCATCTCTGGCCTGTATCACAGCTCTGTATGCACAAATAAATCTTAAAAAAAAAAAATGCTCTCATGCAGACTAACCTACACATTTAGCTAGCATTTTATTTTATTTTTTAAAAAAGATTTATTTATTTATGCATACAAAACTGGAGTACAGGCCAGTGGTACAGTGAGAGGACTCACTGAAGACAGAGCAGGGTGAGCAAAACAGGCAGATGTAGTGAAATACACTGCCGAGGGGAGCAGCAGGTAGATCTCAAGAGGTCTGCCACACCATGTAGGTCAGCAAACTAACCGGGAATCAAACTCTTCTTGTGGCTGCCAGTAGCTTCACAGTTCTGCACTTTAACCTGTTGTGCTACTAGGGAGGGCCCTAACTAGCATTTTAGCAGGTTTTTGTTTGGTAGCAAATTATGATGAAGTCTTTTGGAAGTTGTTGGAGCAAATAGATTGTAAGAAATCTTTCTATAAGGCTAATCTATAGATCATCTAAGAGTCAAGTCTAGAAGAAAATCTCAATTAACTCTAATTATATGTGTAATCTGAGCCCTCCTTTTCACATTAAAGTATTCACAGCCTCTAGAGAATGGTAAAGATGAGTAGATACATAAAGCCACTGGACAAATATGGCACATTTCCCTGAGCACTCACTGTTTTGAATATATGGTCTGAGGATAATATTTTAGAGTTTTATGTTCTTTAAAATATGTATGCCAGTAAAATAGACTATGTGTTTTCCAGATCACCCGATATTGTGCTTGCTGGTAAATGTACAGAGTTAAAAACTAATTGGAAATTTTAGTAATTTTGTATTGCCTTAAAGCAGCATATTATGAGTGTTGTGACTAGAGAATGTACTATTGTTGCCAGAATGTCTGGTTTCTCAGTAAGTGTTTTGCAACCCACATAAGAACTTAAAAAAGTAAGAGTCCTCTTCTGAACTAGTGTGGGTTTATAAATTTTTAATAATGTACAGGTTCAAAATTATAGCTCATAGTTACATTTCATTAAATATTTTGATTGAAACACCTGAAGACTGCAGTTCATTCTATTGTCCATAAAATGTATTTCCATAACAAAAAAAATAAGATTGATAACTCAGATATAACTTTCAGTAGAAAACATTGTCCATTATATCTTGCTACTGATTCAAAAAGGAAGTTTACTATGGATCCCTTGGTGGTTGGTGTGTGGTGATATACATCTGAAGAGGTGTTATATCTCTGTTATGTAACATAATCATGTTATGTTACCTCAGTTAAAAAAAAAAAAAGCTTAAATAACCTAGTGAAAATGCAAAAAGAAAGGAAGAGAACTGAAAATAGAATAATCTGAAATAAAGATATGAAAAAAAAAATCCTAGAGCTCCATCTAAAACTGACAGCATAGGTGATGATAAAAATTCCCAGATAATTAATATTTTACTATGTGCCAGTTACTAATCCCGTTTACGCAAACACAAGAAGGATTCTTATTACCTCTACTTGCAAATAGCAAAAATAAAATTACAAAGAGGGAATGGTTCTTAAGCAGTTAAACATAAATATTTTTTGATAAAAATATATTTTCTGGGAAAATGTAATGAATGCTATTTGTGAAATCTTTCCACAACAAATCTAATAAATAACTAAAAAAAAAATCACTTTAAAGTGAAAAATTACAATAGAGAATAGAATAACAGATTTTGAGCCCGCTAGGTGGGGAAACATATATAACTTCATCATAATAATTTAGGAAGTATCGGGCCCTCCCTGGTGGCGCAGCGGGTTAAAGCACTGCACTGAGAATCTAAAGCCATTTCTGCATGAGTTCAATTCCCGCCTGCCCCGGAGGAGATCCACATGGCATGGCAGACCTCTCCTGACCCGCCCGCTGCTCCCCTCAGCAGTGTATTTCATTGATCTGCCTGTTCTGCTCCCCACTCTGTCCCTGGTGAATCCTCTCACCCTCCGCATCTCTGGCCTATACCCCAATTCTGTATGAATAAATAAATAAATCTTAAAAAAATAAAAAAATATAATTTAGGAAGTATCATCAAGGAGAGCAGGGCAGCAGAATCATTACACCTGTTGAAAATGAGCGAGGTGAGTGTGTGCGGCAGTCGCCCTTCATCAGCCAGGAACAAAGGAACAGGCGATAGGAGACGTTGAATATCTCACTAGAGAAATAATGTCCATTGCTAATAACTATGGCTCCAAGAGAGTGAAAGTGCAATGACTTTCTAGTTAATCATTATCCATAGAAGGAAAAAGGCTGAAAAGATAGTTGCTAGCAAAAGCTAAGTACATCCATGCAAAATCAGTTGTGCTTTCCCTTTTTTTCCACATTCATTTTCAATACTTCCCTCTCCACTGAATCATTTCCATCAGCATGCTATTTTTCTCTTATCTTAAAAAAAAAGTGCACTTCTAAAATGCTAATAGCAAGCAAAGAGGAAAAAAAGAAGGCTGTGAAGAAAAAGACAGGAATCACTGAATTACTGTTAACAAACATGAGAAACACTACTAGAAAACTTGAATTTCAAATTTCTCTCTTCCTCCATGTCCACTGGCTGGCTGCCTGGTACAAGTTCAGGACAGAGAGCTGGGTGTGGCTGTTTCTTCACAAGTCTCTCTGCTCCATGTGCTTCCCTCTGTTGTGGTCCTTTGTGGAAACAGATGAATGTCATTTACAGTAATGCTATACATGTACATCTGATTTTACATAAATTGTGCTCGATGATAAGTAATAAAGCACATTAAAGGTTTTCCTTTTAATTATGGGGGGGGGGATTCTCTTTTACAAATCCCCTTATGGCTGGTACAAAGGCAGTAGAGAACTGTGCAAAGCTCTGAAAACTACGATAATTACTAGACATGACATAGACACAATTTCAGTGACTTTTCCTTTTTTAGCATTCATTTTCCATACTTCCCTCCATCAGGATGCTATTTTCTCTGTTCTTAAAAACAAATTTTCTTTGTCCATTTACTGAAGCTCTAATACAGTTCAAATTCTTGGCATCCATTACAGCAAATCTTTTTAAATGAGTTCCCTATATTTGCTGCCAGCTATTCCTCCCACCTTATTTTCTTTTAACTCATTCTGATTGGACTTTTGTCCCAACCACTAACATGAAATAATTCTTGATGGGGACACAAATAAATTTCTTCTTGCTAAATCCAACAGTTTCTCCTCACTCTGCTTCACATTATCTCATACTTTGCTTTCATGTCAGATTGCTTCCTCTGTTTCCCCCAGTACTACTTCACTGAATATTCATGCTTAATGTCCTTGCAGATGTCCCCTCTTTTTTCTTTGTGAAGAAAATTTGTGAAGTACAGAGTGGTCCAGGTTATCAGTCCTTGCTCTCTTTTCTATTTGTGTTCGTTCTCATATGATATCCAGTTGCATGGCTTTACAAATCATTTATAAACAAGTAACAGTCAAATTTACTTCTTCAGCCCAGACCTGCTCCTAAATTCCATGTTCACCTATAACTTTTTAGTGTCTACACTTTGATGTATAATAGATTTCTCAAATAGGAAGCGCCTAAAAGTTGAGAGTTCAGTATCCTGAACCTTTTCTGTGTGTGTGTGTTTACATTTTGTGTGAAGGTGTCTTTCCTCCAGTAGCTCAAAAAACCTTAGGGTCATTCTTGTTTCTTCCCCTTCATAATACACATCCAGCCCATCAGGAAATCCTTCCAGCTCTATGTTGAGAATGTTTCATTTTTCTCCCCAATCTCAATACCTTCATGCAAAATCATCACTTCTATGAACTGAGCTAATGCAATAAATCTGTAGTTATTTTTTTTTTTAAGATTTTATTTGTGCATACAGAACTGGGGTATAGGCCAGAGGCTCAGGAGCGGTGAGAGGCTTCACCAGAGACAGAGTGGGGAGCAGAACAGGCAGATGGACTAAGGGCACTGCTGAGAGAGCAGCGGGCGGGTCAGGAGAGGTCTGCCACGCCATGTGGGTCACCTCCCAGGCAGGCGGGAATCAAACTCATGCTGAAGTGGCTTTGGCTTCTCAGTGCTGTGCTTTAACCCACTGTGTCACCAGGGAGGGCCATAATAGAGCATTTTTGAAAGAAAAGTAGTAGGTTTACAGGAGCTGACAGAAAGCTGTGTAAGTGGGCTCCATGTGTCAATTTCCCCAAAGGAGACAACCCATGGAACTTGTTCAGATTTCATCAGTTTTATAAAAATAGAGTGCTGCTTTTATCTATTTTTTTCCATTTGGGTGGCTTTTTAAAAAAGAATTAATAGCTTTATTGAATTAATATTGCTTTACATTGTTAAGTCAGATTCAAAGATTTGCCCTAATGTCACCTTTTCACACAGGTGCACTCTAACCTTGTTTTTTGAAATTATAAATGTAGAGGGTGTGGAATACATCTGTAAGAGCACAAATACAGTGTGAATATTAACATTAAAAATCATATAAAATAAAATTGTTAACAATATGCTATAAGTGGATAATAACCTTGATTTTTTCCCCACAATAACTGAAATCTTTTTGTATATTAACATTATTTATCAGATTTATTTTCTAGATCCTGCACTAGACTACAAGCTATATATTGTTTTGTGAAATGATGTCTTCTAAGTACTTAGAATACTTGTTCTAAACTCACATAGTGGTCTGTGGGTATTTGGTGGTAGGTCCAGTGTGATAACAACAGCTAAAAGGAGAGATCCTATACCTCTAAGATACAAAGAATGATACAACCAATGTGACTTCAGTTTAAAAAAAAAAAAGTGAGTAGTGGTAACTGGGGTTTTTGTTTCTGATCTCTATATTCAGCTTCAAACACCTAGTCAGGGGATCCTAAAATATATGAAATCCCATGGTGGTAATTCTCTCATTACTGCTCATGATAGTCAAATATTAGTCTCCCTTCCTAACTTAATTTTCTCTTGCCATGTGGGATGCTTGCAATAACCATGATGGAAGTGTTACAACATCTAAAGCATCAAATATGACAGTTCAGTCTTTCACCCTCAACACTTGTTAAAAATGTATCAGCACACCAGTGTCTTTACCTGTCATTTTACTCAATGATGGCAATTCTTAGTTAAAATTATGTTTTAATATAAATATTTCACTATAGTATAGATGAGTAAGTCAAATACGAGTATTTATGAGTGAGGTTTCTACATAGCAAAATCTGTATAAAGTGCGAATTCTTTTTCAGGCTTGTAGGAGAGTGGCTACCTGTCACTGTTATGCTAACCAAATTCTCAGAGAGTTTATATATCCAAAGAGTCACTCTTCAAAAATGTTGTCCAAGGCATTGAACACATCAGCAAACTAAATGTAAATAAATGAAGAAGGAATAAGTACTGAAAGCAAAGAGGGGGTTGGTAGTTTAATAAGAGTTAGCACATAATGAATAGCAAAAGGATAAAGGAAATTTTCTTTATGATTCAAATGAACAGCCATTCTGGAATTAAAGAATTTTCTTTCTCTGTAGTTACTAAGTGTGTGGTATGGGTTCTTGAAGATATTTTGACCATTAACATTTGTTAACAATTATCCCAAGAGTTTAGCAGGAATATGTAGAGAGAAAACTTGCTTTAGAACGGCTTAAAAGCTTTATTTTGACAAGCTCATCCTAGTATAGCTGCATCATTAGAATATTCTTCATAGGATGTTTTTAAAAATCCAAGTGTATGGATTTCAATTAGCATATAAATGGCTACAATATAACTTATTATTTTTAACAATAGTTTCATATTTTTTCAACATCTTTGTGCTTTTTTTTAAAATTTTTTTTTAAAGATTTTTATTTATTTATTCACATAGAACTGGGTTACAGGCCAGAGATGCAAAGGATGAGAGGATTCACCAGAGACAGAGCAGGGAGCAGAACAGGCAGATCTATGAAGTACACTGCTGAGGGGAGCAGCCGGCGGGCTGGAGAGGTCTGCCGTGCCATGTGGATCTCCTACGGGGCAGGCAGGAATCGAACTCATGTGGAAGTGGCTTGAGCTTCTTAGTGCTGTGCTTTAACCTGCTGCGCCACAAGGGAGGGCCCAACATCTTTGTGCTTTTATCATAATTCTCATACAAGTAGATATGAACTTTTGTCTCTTGGTGACTAGTTCTTCAAAAGTCTTATTCTGTGGTCCTGGAGGTGCTTTTTTCCTGCTGCTAACTACAATTTAATTAGAAATTTTATATCAACTAGAGGTTTGTTTAATATCAATTTCTGAAGCTTCTGGCTTTACAAAATAGTGTTTTTGTTATTGTGACCTTAGTTGAGGGTAAATGCATTTTTAAAGAAAATATCCTACTAAATTTGTTTCCTTACTAGAAGTCCCTTGTGCAACACCCAGTCATAGGAAGCACAATGTAGCAAGAAATTATTTTCTGATTAACTCTAATTTTTTTTTTTTTTTGGTATATCTCTTTAAGGATGAGAGCAGTGACTCATTCAACCTTAGCTACATGGAAGAATTATGTGAGAAGCTTTGTAAAAAATACCCATGCTAGTTCTAACCTAGGTCAACTCAATTAGTACCACTGTCTCAGACTGAGGTACCAGAATATTTTGAAAGTGACCCAGAGTATCCTAAAATGGATCCAGGTTTGTCTACCATTGAATGAAAGAGAAATTATTGGGTTCAGAAAAAGATATAAGCTCTTTTGCAAATTTTAAATTCTATGTACCTAAGGGGGAACTATAATTATCAAACTTAGCTTGTTCCAAATACTAACATGTTATATGGCTATTAATGTTAATTCAGTATTTAAATTAGATCATTGTTCTCAAAACCTCACAGCCCATCTTCTCCAGGTCGAAAGTAGCTATTGCAAAGATGCTCTGGCAGGAGACAGGACAAACTTTCTGGCCATGAAGATCCTTTGTGATAAGTGGAAAATGCTATGTAGGTGAACCTAGATTTTGAAGGATAGTTTCTGAAAATATTGAATTGAGAGAAGCAAAAGAAGATTTTTGTGTGTGAATGCATTTAAAATTCAAGGAATAGTCAGCCTCTCTCACCTTACTAAGAGCTTTCACTTTGTTTTGGAAAACCAACATCATCACTGAAACAAAAGCCATGGACTGTCTACACCAGAAAATAAGGAACCTGAGTATGAGGCTATAATCAGCTCCTAAAACTTACTATTTACAAAAATGACAACTTTATAAATTGCATAGCCTTGATGTTAATAGTTGAGTATGATAATCTTTTGACAGCAGCGATGACCACTATTGGGATGTTAAAACTATTAATCTAGATACTAAAAATATATTTACTTTAGAACAAACATGAACATGAACAAGTTTTCTCATAATGTGAGACATAATGAGATTGTGTTATTTGGAAGCTTTTTTTCTTTACTTCTGTTCAGTAGTGCTCTGTCTTGTTATATCCTTTTCCTTTATAATGCAGCACAAACAATTTTATTATTCTTTAAGATGCATTCTCATAATAGTACATGAAATATGTGTTATATACAAATTTACATATATTTTAATCTTCAAAGCACGATTATGTGTTTTAATTATATGTGCATATATTCTAATATTTACTAATTATATTATGCAATACAAACATAATCCTGAATAAAAAATTAAATGCAGTGTAACACTTTAAAATTCATATGACAGATATTTTTCTAAAGAGGACATACAGATGGCCAGCAGGCACATGATAAAATGTTCAGCATCACTTATTATCACTGAAATGCAAATGAAAACCATGATGAGATTTCACCTTACTCCTGTGAGAATGGTCTGTATCAAAAACAAACAAAGAAAACAGAAACAACAAATGTTGGTGAAGGTTTTGCAAGAAAGGGATCTTCACACACTTGTGAATCTAGACTGGCCCAGCCTTGTGGAAATAATATGAAAATTCCTCAAAAATGTTAAAAATAGATCTACCATATGATTTAGCAATTCCACTGCTAGGTATCTACCCCAAAAAACAAAAGCAGTGTTTCGAAAGGATATAGCACTTATGTTTGCTGCAGCACTGGTTTCAATAGCTAAGCTACATTTGAACGATGTGATTCTATCTTTCTCTCTCTCTCTCTCTCACCCTCCTAGCTATATAGCTAGATATATGTGTGTGTGTGTGCTTGCATGCAGGGGAATACTACTCAACTACAAAAAGAAATAAGATGGAATTCTTCCATCTGTGATAATATACATGGAACTGGAGGCATTATGCTAAGTGAAATAAGGCAGAAGGAGAAAGACAAATTCTGGATTATTTCTCACAGCTGGAATATAGAGAAAACATTCAACAACAACAAACACAACACAAAGGAACTGACGAAACCAGACCACAATACAACTGCAAAACTGAGGCTGCTAAAGGGGCAGGTGAAGTGGGGGTTGGGAACAAATGTGGGATGGAGAACAATAGGCTACGCTAAAGAGCTGTGGGTGGTTGGATAGAGGAGATGTGATGATAACATGCATCTAGGAGTTGTGAACCTATTCCCCTGGATCATATGAAGAGGTGTAAGTTGATGTCACCTCAGTAAAGGGAAAAATAAAAATGTCCATATGACTTTTAATTTTTTTTGTATTTTCTTGAATTTTTATAGCATAGTCTATGCCTGTCTTTAAGTTGGTAATAAAGCAATTGAATATTGCCATGTAATAGAAAAGAATAGTAAATTGCGTGGACCGATTTAACAGATGTGATGAAATCTCTTCAAAGTAGATGACTTGGTTATGTTAGAAACTTGTATTTGTTTCTTCCCCTCTTCCCCACAAAAAAAGTAAAGAGAACAGATTTGGTTTATATACAAGAGTTTGGATCACTGCTTGAGTCCTTTGTTAGTTGTATGATTTTGAATAAGAAATGATTACATTAACATTTATTTCTTCATGTGATGAGTAAGGGAAAAGTTTGATAAAAGTCATAAGGTACGTGTGAGTTCTAGATAAGGTACTAAAAAACTCTGCAAAGTGTAAGATACTCTACACACACAACTTTCACTAGTACTCAATGAATAAATCAGGTAGAGATACTAAGTAAGCTACTGGGGGAAGTTTCAGGGAGGCTAAGTTGATATCTTCCAAAGTTGAAGGAGGTCTTCAGAGGTTTGGTGAAGAAGGTGGCAAGTAAACTTTGGCATTATGTTTGAACTTCAAGAGAAACCTGATTTAAAAGAACATCATGAGCAAAAGAAGATCTCTAGCACCATGGGATGACTTCGGAATAAGATGACTGGATTTTGAATTTGAAGAGAAGAGGCATAGAAACTAGTTACTGGTAGGGAGATTTGGATCATATATTTTTATACACTTATGATGTCAAGGAGAGGACTTTGTGCTTCAATCCAAAAACAACAGGCATGTATTGAAAATGAAGGGATGTTTGAAGTCATGTTTACCATGGAACAAAGGAACAGCAGTTCACTGGCAGCAGGTAATTTGCTAGACATAGTATTGCAAGGTCTGTATCATTATTCCAATTTTAAGTGTTAGAAATCTGAGCCACAGAGAGGTTAAAAATATGCTTAGGGACAATCAGCCAAAAATGCTAAAGCCAAGACTCAAATCCAAATCTACCTGGTTTTAAATTTTTCCATTACTCCATGGAGCTTTTGTGATTAATCTAACAAGTGTGCGTTGAGTATTTTGGAATAAAGAGGCAAAGAGGCAGTGAAATCACAAGGAAGCTCATTCAAGATGTGACAGACACATGACAGACCTGAAGAAACACAAGATAAACTAGAAGTGTCTCTTTCTTCAGGTAGTATTTTTAAGGGTCAATTAACATGATTCTTCTCTTTTCTAAACATGGCATAATGGACTGATTTTTCAGGATTTTTTTTTTATTTCAGAATTATATAAAAGTAATATTTCCTTGAAAATCTTATAAAAATTCAAAATGAATTAATATTTTCCTTGAAAATCTTGCAAAAATTTAGAACATTCCTAAATATTCATTCCTAAAATGAGCTAATTTAACTCATATGGCTTACAATCACACAAACATGAGCAGATGCAGAGGGAGCTGGCTCTGTAGGGGGTCTCTGGAATGACTCAAGCCCTAGAATAGGAGCTAGAAGAGCAGCCATAAAAGAAAAATCTACACTATCTGTCCTTATATATATATTTTCTGTTTGTTTCAGTGTATAATCATCATCATAATAAGTATTATAATAACATAATATATATTATTAGTAAATTAATAATATCTCTATAATACTAACAACTATAATAAAGGTACTTGCTTTAAAAAAAAAAAAGGACACCTACTTTCAGACTCAATACCATTTCAGTTCCTGGATCTTATGATTGTGATAGATAAAGCAATCTAAATTGAACCCCTTCTCCCTGTTGTAGTTATTAGTATTAAATTACATAATAAGAGACATACTAGACAAAGGATAGAAATTGATAGCTAATGTTTCCAAATCTTTTGTTTTTTTCAATAACTCTAGAAGTGTCTCTGTGTTTCAGAATTTTCCCAAGTTACTGCTCTCCTTTGCTTTCTGGGACACCCCAATATCTTGTGCTGAGACTCTGTCCTGATTTCTTATCCTAAGGACTAAAACAGCTGTTTGAACCTGGCTTCCCAGCACTTTGCTGGCTAATCTTCCAGGACACCAGGCTTTTTTGTCCCATTGCAAATATGTATTAACTGTGAATCGATCTCCCAGCTCACAGCTGCCTGCTTCCTGGCTGCCTGCCTGGATTTCTCAGCATTGCTCAGCCCAGAATCTGTCACTGTGCTCTCTTACTTGACACTCCAATATTAACTGAAATATGACTGAGACTATGTCTTTCACTCACTTTCTGTCTGTCCATTCAGGTCTCATTTCCCTATTGTCTATTACTAGAGGGAAGGCCACATCCAGTCACACAACCTTTCTCCTCTCCACTGCCTCAGAGTCGTTTTAGACAGATATGATTTAGAATTGAAATAATCAAAAAGATAGGCATCATTATATGATATACAATGGTAACAAATCAAGGAAAGGAGCTGACTTAAAAAGAAAAGTCTGTTGTTCTATAGAAGATAGGTAGAGCATAGCATTAAGTATTTCACAATCTGGGCCCTCCCTGGTGGTGCGATGGGTTGAAGTGCCTCACTGCGAAGCTAGATGCAGCTGCTTCAGCTCCAGCTCGAGTTCCAGTCCAGACAGGGAGGTGACTCATGGTGCAGTAGACCTCTCCTGTACTGCCCACTGCTCCCCTCAGCAGTGTATTTTTGTATATCTGCCTCTTCTGCTCTCCACTCCGACTCTGGTGGGTCCTCTCATCACCCCTGCACCTCTGGCATGTATCCTATTCCATGTGCATAAATAAGTTAATAAATCTTTAAAAAAAAAAAAGAATTTCACAATCTAATACAATTTGGTAGTTCAAGCAGATATGTAGACAGTTCACATAAAGAAATTCTGTGAAAAGGATTTGGGGCCCAGTTTGTATATCTAGAAATCTGCTGGTGTTTCAATACCAAAATCTCCATTTTTAGAAGATTGACTGGGTCGGTAAGTTCTCCTCTTAGAGACTAGGCTCAAGACGGGTTATCCAGACAGGTAGAACAGATAATACTACAGTTTTAAAACTTGATTGTGAAGTGACAATTGGATTCTGAATTCAATTCAGATGTAAAGAGATTAGAAGTGGAACATGAGAACTACAAAAGGAGTAAGTTGAGTTGATGATTCATTTGAATGTGAAAGAGAACTTCTTAAATTGTCTCAGAGAAGGTCATCATTGAAAAGACAGTTATAGATAGAGACTTTGGTTTTTATTTACTTCTGTATTCCTTGTGGTCTGCTTAGTAGGAATATTTTGATATATATGATGCCCATTAAACCACTAAAATGTGATATGAATAATTTAAAGCTCTGTTGTCATCTCTGGAGGATTTATAAGTCATTGATTTTTTTTCTTTACTGTTATAGAAACATGAATGTAAAGCCCACCTTTAGGCAGCGTCTCTAAAGATCTGAGAAATTTCTTTGTATAAGAAACCAACTAGTCTTCCTTCAGTTTAGTCCATGGAGTTCAAAATATGGTTAAAATAAGCATAGTCTGCTGGGATATGCTATTCCAGAATTTATGCACCAATATATGTGTATGTCTCTCTCAGATCTGCATCTACTTTATAAACAATAAAAAGTAAAAGATGTTCTGTTAACTGAGATTGATGCTTTATCAGCCACACACACACAAAAAAGTGGAGTACGGAATCAGCTTCATGGCCCTTTTGAATATAAAATCTGGTCTCTGTGGTAGTGTAAGTTTTTGCCAAAGTGTATGTTGAAGCAATTACTATAATTTATTGTAATTTTTTAATAACTCTGATAAGTCAATCCTAATATTTGCAATTGTATTGTTTCAGCTTTGTAAAAAATTTGAATGTTGTGCAGAAATGAAAATGTACATTTTCTTCCCTAGGGCAACACACAGTTTAGCAAATGACACAACATAATAAGCTAACCTTTATCAGAGTGTGGACAGTGCCAGTAAATATGTACAGAAAAAGAAATATGTAGAAAATTGTACAGACTTAAAAAGTATATATATAATATTAACATGCACACATAGGCCAGAAGATTTTAACAACAAAAGGCAAAAACCCAGTAAGACAAAAACCCAACAATTAAAGATTTGAATAGACATTCTCCAAAGATTATGTACAAATAGCCAAGAAACACATAAAAAAAAAAAAAAAAACCTGGCTAAAACTGTCAAAGAAGCAGAAATGGAGGATTTAACTGAAAGTAATTTTCATACAAGTGAGAATTCATTGTGTGTGTGTGTGTGCTTAATTCATTGTTAATCTAGTATAAGGTGAGCAAATAGTCTCAAAACTCTCACTAGGAGATAGATTTGCTTCAACCTTGACAAACTGTTACTATTCTTAACCTCAAACAAATTATTATTATTATTTTTTAAAGATTTATTTATTTATTTATTCATACAGAACTGGGGTACAGACCAGAGATGCGGAGGGTGAGAGGATTCACCAGAAACAGAGTGGGGAGCAGAACAGGCAGATCGACAAAGTACACTGCTGAGGGGAGCAGTGGTCGGGTCAGGAGAGGTCTGCCACACCATGTGGCACCTCCGGGGCAGGCAGGGATTGAACTCATGCAGATGTGGCTTAAGCTTCTTAGTGCAGTGTTTTAATCTGCTGCCCCACCAGGGAGGGTCCCTCAAACAAATTATTTTTATGTGACACTTGGATGATTGTGCCTTTTTGACTTATGTTTCTAACTAAATAGTCTTTTCAGGAAATAGATCTCCTGACTTACTTCAAAGCTCTAAATAAATATCCTAAGTACCCATGTGCTGTAAAACAAAAACAAAAACCAAAAAACATGGTTACTTATTAGAAGTGCCTGATCAAATGCGAATTAAACAGGATCCAAAAGGAAAAGTCTAGATACCTTGTACAATGTACATGCATGAAGAAACACTATTCTATGTAAAGGAAACTAAGCAAAAAGGTAATCTATTATAGAACTGCTTTTTTGTAAGATACATGCAGAATACGTAGGTCCATAGACAGAGAAAATAGTTTAGAAATAGTCAAGACCTACAGAGGGCGGTAAATGAGTAGTATCTAGTTAATACATATGTTTTTGGGGGGAGGTGTGGGGTAACATAAAGATTCCCAAATTAGTGTAAATGGTCCTACAATGTAATGAATATACTAAAGTTTGCCCTCTGCAAACTTTAAAATGGTGATAGTCATAGAAAATGTATCATATGTGAGTTTTAGCACAGTAAATAAATTCAGGCACACATATGCAAAATCCCTACCAAATTTTCAACATATAGTGACAAAAATTGCACATACCAATTGAAAGATATAGGCATGACTTGCTTCCAGGGCACCTATGGATGAATAAAAAGGTGTTTCAAAATCAATAAGTTGATTTTTTTCAATAAGTTTTTTGAATGAAGGAACTATTCTATCTATGGTAGTTTAAATATACTGAGTTGCAGAAAGCAGGAAGTATAGTATACACATGCTAGAAACAATTATTCTGATTTTGTTTGTTTTACTGTTTTGTTTTACACTGTGATTCAAATCTGATTTGCCATTTAGAAAACTCAATATTTTTTTCACTAGTGTTTTCCTGTAACTTAAATAAATTGTAATTCTGAGACTACCAAGTCAAAAATTATATTGATAACTATGAAGCATTTGACTGAATCCATATATTAATATTAATATTAGAATATATGTAATTGTTTACATGAGAATGTTACTTGTTTCATATTATTTCCCATATCAGTTAAGTATTCTTTAGTTATCATAATATTATGATGAACATCTTAAATATTGTTAAACTGTTGAAAAATGTAGTTTGAAATACTTTTGGCATTGCATGTCAAATTTTTTCTTTTTTAAAATAAGTTTTAGTGTTGAGCATTAGGTATAATAGGAAATTTTCTATAAAATTAATGATAAGCTACTAAAATCTATAGAGAAACTCTAAATGGACTCACCACAGAGTCTTAGTTGCATATTTAATTTTTCTTATTTATCCAACAGGGCTAAAGGAGTTATGATATATTTAAAAAAAAAAGCTGTAAATTTTAAAATTCAACAAATAATGCTAATATTTTATTTCATTTTTCAATGAAGGCATATTGATTTCCTATACTATATATGATTCATAAATGTAGGATTTCACTCCTTCTGTTACCTTTTATCTTTGTATACAAAGCTATTTCATTGATTTACACATTATTTATCAATACAAAGAAAAAACAGCTGGTACTATTGAATTACTTGCTTATTCATCCCTGTAACATATAGTCAATGGCCTTATTCTTGAGCACTGTGAGTTTTTTTTTTTTAAGTGTGAGTTATCCAGTTAGATAGTCTTTCACAAATGTTAAACCATTTTGTATAATAATTTTAATATATTCACCAAAATATATATATATTCTATCTACAGTAGGGGATATAACCACAGTAGGCATATAAAATAATAATGTATATTTTCTTTACAGATTCTACAAAGAAATTGAAGGATGTTCTTGAAGAATTTCATGGTAATGGTGTGCTTGCAAAGTATAATCCTGAAGGGGTAAAACTTCTCTTTTCTTTTTATCAGTTTCATAGACATGTTTGTGGGGGGTGGGTCATTATTTAATGAAGAATTCTTGTAAACATATATAATGTATATCAGAATCTCAACAAAATGAAAGTCATAGTAAAATTCTAGTTTGGTAGATACAAAATGTTGTGGTAACTTTCTAATCCAAAAACTCTTTGCCATGAAATTTATATCACTCTATTGTATGCTTGAAGGAGTGCAGATCATTTACCATGTAGTGTTAGTTTCCTTTTCTAGATGTCTAAACTGGTTTAGATAGAAAGGGAGAGAAAGTGTCAGACTCAACCTATCACCTACAAAATTTAACTTAAATGAACACTGGGGTAAGGCTGCATAATTACTTATTTCAAGAAATTGGTACCTTGACTAAAGAAATATCCTGGGCTGGCTTTATCTTGTCTATCACTTTAAAGACCAAGGTTGGACAATAAAGGGAATTTCTTCCCCCTGTTTTATATTTATTTATTTTATACAATATATCTTTATATCATTCTTCAGTTTTTACATTTTTTTTCATCTTAGTTGTCATCTTACCAGTAAGCTGAAAATTTCCTAAAATTCTTTCCTTATTAAAAACTTCATGTGGAATTGGTTGCTTTTGAACAATGTGCTTGAATGAATACTTTCCCCTCTTAAGTCTTTATTAAATGATCTTCTACTTAGTATAAGTAAGATATAAATAAGCACAATAGAGATGGTACAGTTTAAATGCTATGAGGTTTTTTGTTTTGTTTTTTTTTTTTTTTTTGCTTCAGCAGAAGTAGTTAGAGCTGTGTGGATTTTGAAACAAGCTGCTTCTTGCAAAGGACACTTTTGCTGCATGAATATTTCTAACTATCTAGACAGATTTGTTTGCTGACTAAGATGTCATCTGTTTTTTGTTTATGATTGTCATTGTGTTTTTGAATGTTTGCAAGAGTACACAGTTTTTGGTTACCCTTTGTAATTATATGTTTCTGGGATTTATAGAACCTACATTTAGTTCTTCCCAACCCAGTATCTAAACCCCAATCTCAAAACTTTCATATTGTTTTTATTATTTCTTTTCTGTAATTCTCATCATTTTAGCTATTTTTTTATATCATGTTGTCTTATTATCTCTATCAACTGGTGAGTTATTATATTTTTAAAAACTCTTTAACCTAGCATTTCTTTCTGAAAAATAAAGAAAAAAAAACCTGTTCTTTCACTACTGGGAAAAAAAAAAATAGGGCAATTTAAAGCCATTCCCTATATGGAAAAAATGCAGACATCTGGCCTATATTTTCCTCACATTGTATTTTCCTAGACACTGTAAAGTGAGAAAAAATGTTGGCAGACAAATTTGTAAAAATGAAAATCTCAAAGAACAATAAAGCACAGTGGGAAAGGTAAAGATTACAACTTTACTAAATTGCTGAGAGACACAAAAATATCATTAACATCTATATTTCAACCCTACCTGAAAAAATCTTTTATCTAATTTGTACACAGGGAGAAACTGGCTTTTCTGTTTTTGTTTTTTTGTTTTTTTTCCTCCCTAAAGACAACTGCTGGCTCTGACTTCATGGTAATATAATCTTATTTGCAGAGTAGTCCCTTTGCTTCCATGATTTTTATACTTGAAGAACTCTCAGTCTTACTGATAATTTATATTTTCTTATAGATTACCAGTTGATATATACTGAATTTATGGAGGTAATTACTAGGGCCATGATTAGACATACATATGTTAGTCTATATCTATAAATGCACAGAACTCCTTGAAATGCATTATTTAAATAATAAACAGTTGAAAACACAGAGTTAGATTTCATTATAACTCAAAGTAATTCCAATTTAGCAGCAAGCCACTCTGAATATTAACACTAATGGGAATTTTTCCTCCAAGAGAAAAATTTAAAGTTTATTTGACCTTTTTAAGCGCTAATATGTATTTTACAAAAGTCAGTAGAGAATAGTCATATTCAGTTTTGAGAAAGAACTCTTTAAGGACTTGAAGTTTTCTTTAATAAATGACCTTATCAAGTTTATAGGTGGCTATTAAAAAATATGATACGAAACAATCCATCCTATCAACTCACATGTGAAACTATCAGTCTCTGTTTCTAAATCAAGTTGAGCCTAAATTTGTTTGGAAGGTATGACTACATATTGATACTAAGCTATACAAGAGTCATCTAATCTATCTGTAGAACAAATAATCCTTTGTTTTCTGAAATGAACATAGTTTATATCCAAATAAACAGTATTGGTAGAGAAAGAGAGCCTGAATATATCTTAAAATATTTTCCGCTTACAAGCTAAAACTGCCTAAATGGTGTGTGTAGTGTTTGGGTTTGGTTATCATTCACTTGAAATACTGAATTTTGAAAAAAACTGCATATAAAAACAATATAAAAAAGAGGTGACCTGTTGTCTACTTTAACAGTAAAGAAACATTAAGTGCATATGTGATGAATTATTTAAAGTGAGTACCTATGTTTTAGAGACCATTTGGTAATCATTTTTTGAAGAAATAACAGAATCATAAACTATAATTCTAAGCAATAGTTCTACAGATTCTATAAGAATAAAACTTTTTAAAAATGCTGAGATTCTCCAAAGAACAAAATTATCAAATTTTTATTAATTATTTAAATATTTATTTGTATTTATTTATGCATATAATAATTGGGGTACAGGGATAAGATGATTCACCAGAGATAGAGTGTGGAGGAGAACAGACAGATCAACTAAAATACACTGCTAAGGGGAGCAGTGGGTGAGACAGGTCTGCTGTGCCATGTGGATAACCTCCAGGCCAGGAATCAAACTCAGGCCTCAGTGATGTTGGTGCTGAAACTTAATCCTGAGGCCACCAGGAAAGCCCAACATCAAGTTTTTTAAAAAAGAAACTCATTTTAAGGAAAGTACAATGACTTTTTAAGATTAACAAGATAGATTCACAATTATCACTTTGAAAGTCTAGTTGTTTAGAGTCCCAAATTTACTTTTCTCACTTCATTGGCAAAGTCATAGAGTAAGAGGGAACACTTTGGGAGATGAGAAGAATAAAAGGGAGGTGTTTCATTTATATTGGGTGACTTTGCATTGCTATACTGTAGTGCAGTATACATGAGTCATGCCTAACGTTATTATGTGAACAATACAAAGAGCGTAACTAGTTTGTAGTAATTGACATTAAAGCACTATAAAGACACCTCAGATACAAATGAGCTCACGAGAGTAGAGGAATTTGATAATATGAGAATGAAACAGTTTGGCATTGCATGCACATATTTGTTCGTTGGTTTGGAATTTTCATTTGTTTGTTGTCTGTCCTGGGTTTCACATTTGATTTTCAATTGTACCAATAATAGCTAAAGAGGTTAGGAGAATATATAGGAAAAAATATTTATTTTTAAAGAAAGGTATGGAGAGAGGAATATTTCATTCTAATAGAAGAAGACATTAGGAGTGGAAAGTGTGTATTTATAATCTAGTATATCTGTATGTGGACTCATTTCATGATTTTCTCTAAATATTTTAATCATATTTGTGTTCCAGTTAGTCCTCACCAATTAGAGGTGTTTGCTTATTGTATCCAAAAAAATGGCACATTCACTGTTGCTTAATTTTTAGCTTGTATCAGAATATCCTGTGGGTCTGACTAAAACTCAGATTGCTGCCTGCCCTCTACCTCCCCTTTGTTTTGGATTCAGTATTTTGGGGTTGGTGCTCAAAAAATTGTATTTCTATCAGCTTTACAGTTGATACTGATGCTGTTTCAGAACCACATTTTGAGACCATGGATGTAGGGTATGTTTTAAAATCAAACAGTAAATTTGACCTTTTAATTAAATTGTCAGAGATACAAAATAATGAATATAAATTATCTTTTATTAACACATGTATTCTTTCTTTTCTTGCATGCACAGAAACAAGACATTCTTAACCAAGTAAGATATTTTCTTTTCTATTAAAATCTGTCTTTTCTTGATTCTGACAAATCATTAGATTTCTTCTCATCTCCATCACAGAGCTGTAGTTTGTACCAGTGCAATTCATCTATATGCATGATTATTTATAATGCTCATCAATTTATAATTGACTCAAAGTTTGTTTAATCAAAGTCTCAAATGGAGAAACTAGTACCTTAATGGAATCTAAAATAATTGAGAGGGTGGTCTTTAGTTTTGTAAATGCTTGAGTTTAATTTTCTGATTTGAACAAAATATTGCCACCCCCTAATTATATTTATTTAATGAAATATAATTTATTATTTTACAATAGGTTATAAAATGTAAGATTGCATTTAAATGCAAATGCAATTGGTATTGACTTTTTTTTTTTTCCTTTTTGGTCTATAATACTGTAAGGTTTATGAGTAAAATACATTTGGAAAGTTGTTGATTTTTAACTTCCTGCAAAAAGGACTAACTGATATTACTTCAGCCACACTCTCCTAAGTAAATTCCATTTTACAAGCTAAGTTTTAGTCTCATAAGTCAGTTGGACAAATTGAAATTCAATGCATTTTTGAATTCTTTAAAAGAATATTTTTTATCACATTATTTCTTACCAAAATGCATGAGTCAAAGCCATAATATTGCCTCCCTTGGACTGACTGACTGCTTACTGGTAGCTTCTTATTCTAAAGTTTCTTAATAGTTTTATTGATCATACACTCTGTAGTTTCATGCCCAAATATCACAGTACAATTGATTACATTAGAATAGTATTAACTAACTAACAGATCATACATATTATAGCCTCCTTGTATGAGAAAAAATTGAAAACAACTCACAGACTATGATGACTTTTGGCAGCTTGGATTTCAGAGAAACCTATTAGCTTCCCCAAGGTAAACCACATGGATTTTTATGATATTGGGAGGCACCAACTCAGAGAAATGGCTTCTTTTAATGTCTCCATTGACAGGTCATAGCCATTAAAATGATTAACAAACACACCTTTATACACAGCCCGAATCTCCACCAGAGGCTGACTGACTACTGGTGACTTTTTAGGGGGTCAACCCAGTTAGCAGAATGAATTTCTTCTTTCCTTTTCCTGGCTCATCATTCCCTCTGTATATTTGTTTAGTGGGCAAGCAATGTCTTTTGCAGTAAAAAAAGAACAAATTAAGGTGAGACTGTTGAGGGTAACCAAGGAAAAAAAGAAATAGGCCATATGTATCTACCTCAATGTGTTCTCTGTCTATCAGTGTTCAATGACTGTAGGATTGTCTCTTCACATATCCTGTCAGCAGATGAGCCTTGACCCATGGCTGACTTCTATTTTCACAGCTCCCTGAGTGTCTCTTATCTTTGCATTAGGTATACTTTTCAGCACTTTCTGTTAACGTGTAGGCCCTTTACATTCAGAAAAGTGAGTTGCTTCAGTCTCTTAATGAGAAAATTGGGAATTCAGAACCTATATTCTATAGTGCTGCTGCCTAATGTAATATTTTAAGTGACTTTAACAAGGATATTGACACTGCTATAATTATTAGCAATGATATAAACACCCTTTTATTTAAGCTATAATTGTCCTCCTTGTACCAAATTCAACTTCTCCCATTAAACAAAGCATCTGGAAAGTCTAATAGAGAAAATCTGGTCTTGGGGTCCAACTGAACTGAGTTCAAATCCCACATCTGCCACAAATTAGCTATTCTTGGACAACCTACTGCTTTTCTCCTAGTCTTATTTTATTCGTCTATTAAATAAAGAGAATATTGACCTGATTGAGTGCTAAAAGAGTATAAAATAATTCATTCTGTGTCTGACACATAGGTGTTCCACTCTTTAGAAGCAGTGACCATCCCACTACAGAAACCAGCATGATTTCATGCAAAAGTTCTGGAGTATGTCTGAAAGGTGAATATGAGGCACCCTGAGAGACACTCCCAATAATCCCATAACTATTTTCTTAGATACTCAGTTTCTTCATTTATAAAGTAAGGAACTAGAACTCTGATGTCTTTTTCAAATCTAAAATAATTTCCGCTTATCATATGGTATGAGTGGAGGACATGGCATGTGGTTTACCCTCCCTTGCCAAGCTTGGCCTCCATCCAGATAGCTGTCCTGGTAGCAAAAAGATTGTTTTTGTTGTTGTGACTACATCTGACAACTGCATACATGCCAGGACAGTTAGTTAGCAAGGAATGGAAGTAATATGTTCAGCAGTATTTTGCTGCTCTTCCCTATTACTATCAACACGATTTTCATCATCTTCTACTTCTTATCAAATCTATAAACAGAACACAGTTTTGCAAACATAACTCCAAACTGAATAAGATGCCTACCACAACTTCGTGTTAGTAACTTGATATTGACTAAGTAATATTATTGGAATATGTAGTAAATTCCCTTACAATAGTTCTTAGTTTTTATACCTTCATATTCAGAGAATTTCTTTGACATCGAATGGGACCCTCGTGGCAGCTATTGGAATGCATAGATATTTATGAGATTAATTATTTACATCATAATTAAATCAACTAAGGTAGTTTCATGCAGATTTCTAGTGATTGCACTGAGGATCAACAGGATCAACTCTAAAAACTTGTAAAAACCAGAATGTCCTATACCTATCAACACATTTAGAAATTAGAGAATAGATCATCTGCTACATCTTATCCTAAATTGAGAGTTTAGATTAATGACTTGACTGCTTCATATGGCTAAGTAATGTCTGCTACAGGTGATCTGTTTCTTCCCTTAACTTTCTATAATAAACAGAGGAATGTAAAGATAGGTAAAATGCAATTAGACTCATTGTTTCTACCTGCTTTCTCTACATAAGAAGGTTAAAAATAAACTTAAATATACTTGGAAAATAAACTTGCAAATCTCCTAAGTGTAATGATAATTAATAATAATAATAATAATAACAATAACAACAACAATAATAAATAATTATGTATAATAATAAAGACCAAAATCGAAATATTGTGTTTAAGCACTCTATTAGATCATTCATTATTTAACAACATTTATTAAGTGATTTCTATAAAAGTTAACAATTGGTTAGAAGAAAAAGTGATGCAGTGAACATCATGTGATCTCCTTGCACTTCTCCAAGGACAAGTAGATCAAACAATTTACGTTTTTGCTGAACCTGAAGATTATTTTTAAAGCTTGTCTCTTGTTCTTGCTTATGTGTTTTCATTATCAGGAATAGTTTTGCTTTTGATTAGAATGCAAAAAGAGCTAGGGGAAAATAAATCTAGGGATTTGAGTGGAAAGATTTAAATTTTGTGGGATTTTTGTTATTTCAACTATGTAGAGGAAACTATGAGCAATATTTTTAAGATCATCAAATTTAACTTCCCAATTAAAAAAATAACTCCAAAGGTAATGCGGGAAATAAATTTGAGTAGGAGGCAAGGCCAGGAATGAGTTATGGGAACAGTCCAACTAAGTGGTGAAACTGGGACTGCCAGAGCATAATATTGGAAGCTGGGAGCAGACTTGAGAAACACTTCTGATATATGGTAAGAAGAATAAAAGGCTATGACTGGAAAGGTGTATAAAATGGTTATAAATTTGCAGTCGATTTAGAATTTTCAAGATTAACAGCTAAGTAATAGTTATAATATTTCTTAAATAATTTTTAGCTTTTTTTTTCTGAAATGGTAGAATTAGGGAAAGAAGAGTCAATACATTATATTGATAAACTGGTAGCAACATGTTTTAGACTTTCTGTGAATGTTGGTGTAATCTGACTGTAAAAGTATACACTGACGAACCATAACATAGAAGACCATTGAAATTAGATATTTTTATGTGCTCAGGACTAATTGGTACCTGTTAACCTAAGGCAGTTAACTTTTCTGACCCTTGGTTTTCTTGTCTAGAAAAACCAGCAAAAATATTAGTAACTGCTGCTTATTGGGTTATTGTGAAGATTAAAATATAGCATACAGCTACATACATAGAGTCATTTCTAGAACATAGTAGCATTCAGATTGTTTTCCCATAATATGCAAAAATCTTTAAAAATAATTTCTAATTTCTTTTTCCTTTAATGGATAATAAAACACATCATTGACTATAAAGATTAAAAGAAAAGATTAGAGGCTTTATAAGGTTTGGAATAAAATACCAACTAAAGAGGGAGAAAAAAGGGGGAGAGTGAAACATTTAGTACAAAAGAAACTATAGAATTGCATCCCAAATGCATCTATTCTATGCATAATATACATGAGACATAGTGTCTGGTCATCTTTAGTATCAAAGAGTGTCAAGCTAATAATTTTATTTTACAAGTTGCTGACAAAATGCTTCATCTTATGGAAATCTTAAGCCCCCAAAATAACTAATATTTCCTGATATATTTGTAAAATTTCAGGTCCTCACTCTTGCATACCAATTGAATATTTTCTCGTTTCCTATATCTTTTCTACTTGATGTTTCTCCCAGCACTAACCGTAGAAATATGGGTCTTAAAAACACCAAACTTATTCATATTATAAATTTGAAAATCTTGGTAACTGTTATTATTGGTTTTATTGATAACTTTGTTATCATTGGTTTTATGCTATTGGGTTTTAATTTGCTACAACTTGACTCTAACACCATAAGTTTTTATACTTCAAAATAATCACATTTTAGATGTGTTACATGAAAGACATTTCTGCTGAGGTTTTTGTATTTATTTTATATTGTAAATTGTTGTATTAACTCACCTAAGTAAACTTTCTCTCTTTGTACATTGCCCACAAAGATATAATTGAATGAAATTTGGCTATCTTTTCTACCCTGGTGTCCACATCTCAAATATGTAATGAGGATCTATAATATAAAAGAAACTGTGAAACATTAGATAATCCCATGTTGCACTGTGACTTACAGTTTTGCAGGAAAAATTATAATTCTAAATCTGCATGCACACATGTTGGCATGAAAAGAATTAATTGTCTTGCAAGTTTTCTTTAAATATGATCATACCAGTAAACAATAGTTAATGGCTGACATTACTAATGAAAACTGCATATGCATTGTTGTTCAAAGTATCTTTATTTGCTTTATTTTAAAAATAACTCTAGAGTATTTATGTGTGTGCTTTAGTAATAGTTCTATCTGTCCTAGTGACAATACTAAATAATTCAGTAATATCTAAATTCTAAATTAAAATGGATTCAAACTGATACATAAAATTAGATACAGATCCTTGATTACAAAACATACTGAAAATCATAATAAATGTTCTGTGTAAAATATTCCCAAAGCATTATTTGCACTTAGTAAATATTAAAATAACTTCCATTATTTGTTATTCTTGTCATTTAGTATCTTTTATTAAAAAATATGTTTCTAATTTTCTCTCAACTGAGTCTCTTAATGAATGTGGGTTTCAGGTAAACTAAGAATTAATAGTCTGTGTTTATAAGGGAGTAAAACATTTTTCATCTGTCAAAAGTAATTTTTTAAAATACCAGATTTTCATATTTTCACCTTTTCTAATTAGAGTAAGTTTCTACATGGAAATTTCAGGGACAATTAAGTAGCTCCTGAAATTTGAACTTATGAGCAATTAGTTATAGTACAAGATAAGAATGAAAATAAGATATTTCAAATGCAAGTTTTTGAAGATATTTTAATATGAAAAAATGTATATTTTAAATCTCAGGGAGTGAGCTGTGCTGCATGTTAATTTACACATCAAGTTCCAATTTAACATTATATTAGAAAGCAAAATGGAAATGATGAAAAAAAATCTGACTGGTGGTACAGATAATTTCATTTGATCAAAGTTCTTGTACAATATTTAACACAAGTATTTTATACATGATAGGTACTCAGTCAAAATTTTTTGAGAAGTAAATTAATTTCTTTGTTCATCACGTTAGCTAGTTACTTAGTCTATAGCTAGTTATTGAATGCCATTTATTAGCTAGCTGTGCATAAAAGTTTGTTAGAAAATGTGGAAATAAAAAATGAACTGTTTAATCTGATGCAAAATAGTGTTATTATAGTTATATGATCCTCTGCTTCTTATCTGATCATGTGAGTTTTCCCCTGCAAACCTTCTAATCACTGTTAAAGCCATAGCACTTTACTGATGGTCTTATACCTAGCTAATTTGCCCTAGTCTATATGCCATCATAGATCTTATCTTCTATTACACTAGTCCTCATGAGCTTCTCATGAGCTTCTATAGAAATTCCTCTTAAACAGGACCATCTTACGTCTCAGGGCATTTTCACTACCTGCTTTGTCAATCTGAAATATTGTTTCTTTATATACCAGTAACATGCTTTCCTTAATTTCCTTTAAATCTTTATTCCAAAAACAGTTTCCTGATTTCCAATCATCAGAGTCAAAACTTTGTCTCCTCCCAAATATATAAACCTCTTCTTTAATTTTTCCACAGCACTTATACCAACATGCATTCTACCATTAGTCTATTAACTTTGTTATTTTCTTATTCCCTTTATTAGAAGATAAACTCCACAATGGGAGGATTTTGCATATTTCAGTAACATCTTTAGCCCAACACCTAGAAAAGAAATGCAGTACAATGTGGACATACAATGAACGCTTGCTGAATATAGGAAAAATCTCATGCTGAAACTGCCAAAATAATGATAGAATGACGATATTTATTTTCATTCACTTTGAATCTACTTGGATGAATACTAGTTTTATTTCTTTAGCATTAATAAGCATTTCGAAACAAAGACTCCAGATGGTCGGATATAATAATGAAAGGCATATAGAAATGTGTTCTGTATTTGTGCCAATTTGGCAACAATATCTGAGCATTTCGCTCAGTCTGTATTCTTTGCAGATTCTGTTATCTCCCTAAATAGTCTATGACTTTTCCTTATGGGGAAAAAACTGAAAAGGCAATTAAAATTGTTTTAAACATTGTATTGTGTGTATCTCTGAGTTTATAGTCAATCTTATTTTTGGACACTCATTCAATTAAGTCCCATCTAACTTTTATTCCCCCTTGTTTCCATTTCATCAACCATATAAATGGTCTTATTCTAGTTAAAAGATACAGTATTCAAACACCAATTTTAATATTCCTACATGAGCAATAGTAAATCTAACACTTAAATTTGGAAGTTTCCTGTCAAATACATATAGAATGAAGACATTGTTCATTAATGAGAAATGCTTCCTAATTTACATTATGTAGAATTTTAGAAGAGATGAGAAATCTATAATAAGGAAAAAGGGAGCTAAATTAACTAGGAAAGACATTAAAGATTAAGTTCTTCACAAATCAGAAACACTGAAGCTGCTATTTTGCAACATTTTAAGCTACATGTGATGACAAAGAATGTAAGAGAAAAAGAAATTTGAGGAAGAAGTTCACATCACAATTTATTACCTTAGTAATAAGCATGATGATATCAACTTATTAATATCATGTAAGAGCTAAGGAAATTTTCTTCCATTCTTATGCCTGAAAAGAGGCTTTTATTTTTGTAAAGTAAGATAATTTGTTTTTAAATGCCTGCTCTCTAAAAACAGTAATTTGCCAGTGTTGTCTGATATAGAACAATTATGGCAAAATGTCAAGATACAAAAACTACAGGTTTGACTTAGGAAATTTGTAGTGTGTGTTCCAGCTTTTAGTCAAATAAGCAAATTAAGATAATAAAAAATCAAACTAACCTCAAACCAATACTTTTATTTATTTCTTTATTTATTTTAAAAGTCATGTGTCCAAGGATATATGCTAAGTTTGTTACACACATTTATTATTATTTTAAGGCAGCAACCCTAAAGGCTGACCTTACTCTAGACAGCTTGAACTGTCAAAGGCAAAACTAGATTATTTTCTACTTACTGACTAAAACATTTGAGGAAGTTCAGAATGTCTTCCTGAGAATGGAAAAAAAGATGACAGAGAAACATATTCCTGGATAAGGGGGATGCTATACATGTATGCTCATTTTTTCCTTTTGATTTGTTCTTTTTCTGGTTTTTGTCATTAAACCACAGATACTGATTTTAAGGAGGTTTTCTGGGTTTTATAAGTCTCCATAAAGAGCACAAACTTGACATTTGGCAGACTTTGTTTTTAAAAGAGCAGATAAATTTATTGTCCTAAATCAATCAAGTGGCAAGTAATAGGTACTGTAATAAGAACTAAAATCATTTTATTTTAAAGTCCTTGTTTTTCTTTTATTTAGGTGGTTGGTTATTGTTTTTCTGTTATCAATTTAAATACTTTTCTCTAAGTGGTTATTTAAATATAATCATATGCCAAATGAGATCCAGATAAGTGTAACAGTGTCAATTCTTTATTCTTTTTGTTACCAAAATTCTAAAAATAAAAAACACCTCCCCCAACAACAGACCACCTAATGACTTAGTAAATGCATATGCATTTACTTATAAATCTAATGCATAAACATTTAAGGTAATATGATTTTATGGCTTATTCTTCAAATAAGAAGCTTATTTGGAATTTCTCCTAACAAATCAAGGGGTAAGTTTTGTATTCCCACTTATAGGTGGAAACGTTGAGGGACAGAGAATTTATTAAATTGCTCAGGAGTCTGACTTTAAAACAATACTTCCAAAATCAATTATGTTGCCAAACACATATTAACTACAAAAGACTTAGGGCACAAAAAGAAGAGTGAGTATGAATAACCTTGCTCTGAGTACAATGATTATGAAGATGTTTGTTACGTATATTTTGCAATAAATTTAACTTGTGGTTCTTCACAAACATCAACCATATTAAGCATTATCTTATTACTCATTCATCCAACTAAGTGTGGATTGCTTTTGTATTTTGGAAAACCATCTGTAAGTGTCACCCTACATTCTGAAACAGAAGCCAGAATCTAAGCTACCAACTGTTCAGAAAATAAAATGTTTAATGTGAGGTGATCTGGTAGAAGAATGGAGACAATGCTCTCAAACCAGCCTCCCAAGGGGTGTGGCTTTAGGCAATATTTATGGGATTCCAGAACAAATGTAGCTTGTTCAAATGTAGCTTGTTCTTAGTGTCTAGTGGAAACTTTAATGCTAGTAACTTTTTACCAAACAGTCAAAAGCAATATTCAGCATTAGAGAAAAAGGAAGATGAGAATTACCTTTATTTACAGCACCTGACCTCATGACTACATCATGGCCAGTTTACCTCAGTCGTCTGAGTGAATTATCAATCTCTTCATGGGGCTGGGGATATTATTCCCAATTTTCAGATGAGAAAGCTAAATTTCAAAAAGAAAAAAATTTAAAGTCATACAGATACTGTGGAAATAGACATGTCTGACTGGAAAACTGCCTTTCCTGTAGTACCAACACAGGTAAGACATACCTATCTCATCACCAGTGTTAGCCTATAGCAGGCCAATCTATTTCTCCTTAAACAGATTCCTGTGTAAACATGAACACAAAAATGTGTGAGGCCATATCTACTACTGATGATTTTGAACTTAGCACAAGCTTAACATTGCCTGGATCTTAAAATATAGGTTTCAAATTTCTTTTTCAGACCATAGATTTTGAAGGTTTCAAGTTATTTATGAAGACGTTTCTGGAAGCTGAACTTCCTGATGATTTCACAGCACACCTTTTCATGTCATTTAGTAACAAGTTTCCTCGCTCTAGTCCAATGGTAAAGAGTAAACCTGCTCTCCTTTCAGGTGGTAAGTTTAATTATTTACTTTAAAACTTATATATGGTAAAAATTTCAAAGGAAAAATTGGTATCAAGTTTTTCATAAGAGATCATTGGCTTCAAAATTGCTTGTATTTCAGGATTTGTACTTTCACAATAAGATTATGAAAAGTAATTTGTTTCCAACATAGTATTAGCTAAACATTAGAGAAAAAATCTTATCATAATCCATCACTTGTCATTCAATATCTTTGAAGTCTTAATTTAGGTAATAAGTTTAAGAGCTATTTTTATCATCTATAGAAAGAATTCTTTTAAATGACTAGATAAATGTAGAACTTTATATCTGAAAATGTGGTCATAAAGATATGCAGTTATGTCTTGAAAACATAATATCAATTGTGCAAACTATCATTATTCTCTTACATTTTACATCTAAGTCCAGAACTATCTTAATTATCTCTTAATTAAATTTCTGTCACCATAGAGATGATAGGTACTCTCATTATGGGTAGCTATTTAAAGATGTCAGTACAATAATACCTGTCACTAATCGACACCCAGTTAGGAAAACAGAAAATCTTAATATACTCCCCTCAAGAGTACAGAATAGGGTATTGGATAACTGTTGTGGAGGACTGAAAAAACAAAGAGGAAGACTGAGCCAATGCAGAGGTAAACCACAGGAAGCATGTGCTGCTTCCAGAAGTTTGAAAGAAAGGCCTCGTGGAGCTGGGGTGCAGGGTTGTTGTCTGACAGCATTTTGTGGAAGGAATGCTCTTTCTGGCAGTTTTGGCAACTCAGGAACTCAACGAAGGGTCTGCAGTCCTGGAAGTCAGACTCTATGAGCCTGACCAAGGTTTGTATATGAACCACTGTGTGATCCTTCAAAAGAAATAAACCTAATGCTACTGGACTCACTTGCTGGAGGCTCAAAGTCTAGAAGGTTGTAAGAAGAGCATCTTGATTATTAAGAATCAACTCCTTTTCCCTCCTTCCTTCTCATATCTCAACTGTGCCTTCCTGTGAACCCAGGAGATAGCTGAGTGAAAATAGAGAAATATAATAAACAGCAGCTTTACTTGAACCCTGATCTCAGGACTCTTTTAAGAGTCCTTAAAATTATTGAAGGCTGCAAAAAAAATTTATTTTTGTGGGTGATATTTAGCACTATTTACCATACTAAACTTGAGAGTCAAACAATAATAATATTCAACATGTTAAAAAATGACATTTTGATAAAATTAACTATAGCTATTTTCAAAAACAAAACAGTGAGAAGAGTCACATAATTTTACATTCTTGCAAACCTCTGTAGTATCTGATCTCAAAGAGGGTCATATTTGCTTAGGTGTTTCGGTTGCCAATAGTATGTCATGTTGCCTCTTGGAGACACCAGGATACACTCAAGAGAGAAGAAGCATGAAACAAACAATCAATATTCCTATTCACCACTGATGTTATTTTGCCCTTAATAATTCCCCTGAAAGGCTGTCAGTGGTGGCCAGGGGCTAGTGGCTAGTGGCCATTCTCACTGTCACAAAAATGTGGACTGTCTTGAATGTGGACTCAGAAATGAGAAGGAGTTCACAAACTGGCTCTTCAGTAATAAAAATGTTGACACATATATTTAAGAAATAGTTATAGATAAACCTGTTCAATCGGTATAGCTTCTACTCTTTTTTTTTTTTTTTTTTTTTTTTTTTTTTTTTTAAAGATTTATTT
>NW_004567106.1:18293302-18295078 GCF_000260355.1 Condylura cristata | reverse complement strand
GGGCGGGCCAGGAGAGGTCTGCCACGCCATGTGGTCACCTCCGGGGCAGGCGGGAATCGAACTCATGAGGAAGCGGCTTTAGATTGTCAGTGCTGTGCTTTAACCCGCTGCGCCACCAGGGAGGGCCAGCTTCTACTCTTTTAAACTTTAATTGTGTTGCTTCTTCTGTAGTGAAGTGATATTTTTTTTTCATAGAGTAATTGCATGTTAATCTAAGCTCTTTAAAAATAAAGGTACACTTTACGCATGATATATATCTCATGTCCTAAAATATATGTGTGTATGTTATGTATATAGTACATATGGTATATCTATCCTAGTCTTTCTCATCTCAAAATATTTTTAGTACCCTTGGTATCACAAATTGAAAGTCCCCACCATTTCAAAGTTTCTCTCTGAATGCATTTTTGTCGGTCTGTCCTCAAGCTCTCAGAGCTGAAAGTGGTCTGGACTGAATGTTGTAAAGTGGAACAAGTCTTTGGGAACTTAAACTTCCCTGTTCCCCATTCCATGTTCTATATAAGAGTGCACACAATTTCAAATGAAATTTGTTTTTAGTTTTAATAATTTAATTTAATATTTAAATAAAATGTTATCGATTTAATATTAATATTTAATTTAAAGTGATACTATTCAACTTGGGTATTGAGAAAGAGAAGGGGGGTATTTTTTGATACATTATCTAACAATTATGTCAGACTTATTAAAAAATGACCCTGATTACTTGGGTGGTTTTCCAAGAACTGAAATCTCAAATCCTCATTTCTTCTAATAGCTAAGAGAAGCACTAAACAGAAGATGCTAGATTTACAAGGAGTATGAGTAATAGCTTGTACTTACATTTGGGACAACACATTTTCTGCCCAGACCCACTTGAAAGGAATTACAAGATGAACTGTTTAACTCATGAGGCAGTTACAAATGAATTTCTTTTCACAGCTTAGTCTCCATAGTTTAAAATATAAGTGAGTTGCTGTCCTTTCTAGGACTGTTTCCAGCCCTATATTCTTTATTCTTTTCAGACCTATATTCTGATAGTTGTTTTTTTTTTCCTAGAAAATATATAACAAAAATTTCAAGAGTCAACATAGCTTTCACTCAAACTGAAAAGTAATGCATTTTTACTTCTATAAATTTGTTTTGCAATCATCTAAATTATCTATGCAAGGTGATATTTATGGTTGAAATTTGAGGTTGAAAAATTACAAATTATTTTGAATAGAGAAATGTTATAATTTGCTTTTTTTTTATCCTTTATACCACAGCAGGGTCACCATAACTATTCTTAACTCTTTATATGAAATAAACTATAAGGTTTTATCAATAAAAAACAAAACAGGGTCCTCTCTGGTGGTGCTACTGGTATGCTAAGAGTTAAAGTGCAGCTCTGTGAAGCTATCATAGCCACTGCAGCAAGACTTCAATCCCTGGCTGGGAAGGTGATCCATGGTGCAGCAGACCTCCCCTGACCCATCCGCTGCTCCCCTAAGCAGTATAATTTGTCTCTCTGCCTGTTCTGCTCCCCACTCTGTTTCTGGTGAATCCTCTCATTCCTCTTCCACCTCTGGCCTGTACCCCAATTCTGTATGCATAACTAAATAAATCTTATTAAAAAAAAACCCTGAACTGTTCTTGTTAATGAACAATAATTAACTATAAGAGTTACAGTAAAAGTAAAGCGATTTTATTTTATTTTTAATTTTTTTAAAGATTTATTTATTTATTCATACAGAACTGGGGTACAGGCCAGAGATGCAGAGGGTGAGAGGATTCACC
>NW_004567106.1:18212875-18292941 GCF_000260355.1 Condylura cristata | reverse complement strand
ATGTACCTGGCATTTCATATGGCGGATAATTTTGGGGGGAACATTTTTTTTTTTTTTTTGCAATGTCAGTATCTCATCCCCTACTGAAATATAAGATGATCATTTATCCTGTTCCATGTTGGATTTTTAATTATTGAAGGTATCACTAATGTAAGTTATAAGTTTTCTCATAACTTCTAATTCACCAGTCCTAGGACCAACTTCTGATTTGTTCTTTATGTTTAGTATCTTCTATATGTTTAGTATCTATCACCTGAACTAGTCTCTTTATGGAAGTTTTCAGTCACTTAGATCTTTTGTTTTTCTATGGCTGGCTTACAAACCCTCAACACTGAATCAACATTATTATATCATATTTCAATTCTTACAACTTAAGCACTGAGCATAACCAAAGATAAATTTTATAAATATTTAGATTGCTGCCACTACAAAATCCTAACTCAGTGTTAACATGATCTTATAATCTCATCAGTTTGTGTTTTTTTTTTTAAACTTTTGTAAAAAGTTTTTATTCCTGGTATTACACCCTAATATTAATTAGATTACATTTTTCAAAATTTCCTTAGTTTACTCACATATTTTCCCTCATTCAAAACAGTTGATATTTCCTGACATCGTACAAAAAGTAGGCATTGTTTGACATGAAATGCCTCATTTGTTCCTCATACAACCCAGGCTGTTTCCTTTAGCCCACAAAACAAAAATGCTAACTGAGCTCTTCATGTGAATGTCCCAGGTTCAAGGTACATGTACCTGAAAGTCTAACTATATTCTTCCCAATCTCCCTTTTCATTTGGTGAGGGAGTCCTTAATATCTAATTAATTTCCCAGTGCTAAAATTTTAGATTCTTCCTACCCTCCCTTGCCTTACTCCTCATGTTTATGTCATCACAAAATGTTATTATTCATTATAATTTATTCTTCTTAACATTCTGTTAGGATTGATTGATCATTGTTTGTATGATATTCAAGGAAAGAGGTACTTCCCAGTCCTGCCTGACTTCCCATCTCAGAAAATGTTCTGTCTAACACAAAGACCCAATTAAAATGCTTGTAGGTGTTCAAATTTCACTATCTCTGTGTGTGATGTTTGTTAAACTTGCTCTGTGCCATGCAGCTTACCGAGTCTGTCAGCCATTCTCATTCTCATTCTGTTTCCTTATGCCACACACCCCAGGCTCTTTATATCCTACTGTTTGCCTTGACTTAGACCCACTAGCTTTGTCAGGAGGTTGTAATTTCCACCTTTATATTTCCTCTACCTTATTTCACAGTAAAACCCACTCATCAATCCTCAACGAATGTTTCACTCTAATCCAATAACACATGCTGTGTTCCATAACAGGAAAACGATCACAGTGAGGTAGGACTAGAAGAGTGTGCAGTTAGGAAGCCTCCTGCATTCTAGTAGAAGTCACACCATCTGCCTCTTGTCAAAGAACTGGGTATTTCTGGTCCTCTCCAAGAAACTGGGTATTTCTTCCTATACCAACTCCATACAGTCAGCTGGTCCGGGGCAGATAAAGTAAGTGGAGGAGACAGGCTAGAGGCGAAGTGAAAAGGTAGCTACACTCTTCACATAGTCTAAAGTTTTGTCTGTCATGCTAAGTTTTGGATTTTATTCAGTAGAAAATAGAAAGTAACTTCAAGATTTGAAGCCAGAAAAAGATCACACTGACAGTGGTGTAGAAGCCCCCACGAAGGTGGATGAGGTTGAAGATATAAAAGAATCCAGGAGACATTTTAGATAGAGAGTAATATTAACTATCTCAGAAAAAGGTAAGGTGCCTAATCTTTGGTCCTCAGAATCTTTCATTGCCCATCTGATGTAGCCATGTTTAACTGATTTGTGCTGTCTTAACACATAGCAGCAGCACAATTTAGCTCTTTCCATGTTATCTATGCAGCCATACCACCATCAATTTTTTAAAAGTTTTTTAAAATTTTATTTTATTTTTTAAAATATTTATTTGTGCATACAGAACTGGGATATAGGCCAGAGGTACAGGGGCAGTGAGAGGACCCACCAGTGACAGAGTGGGGAGTAGAACAGAAAGATCTACGAAGTACACTGCTGAGGGGGGCAGCGGGAGTGTCAAGATAGGTTTTGCTGCGCCATGTGGCTCACCTCTGGGGCAGGCAGGGATCGAACTCATGCTAAAGTGGCTTTAGCTTCTTTGTGCTGTGCTTTAACCCACTGCACTATTAGGGAGGGCCCATCAATTTTTTTTTTTTTTAAGGCAGAAAATGAGAAACAATTCCCTTTTGTCCACAAGGAAGTTAGTCAAATTTAGGACAGAGAATTGTACAATGAAAATGAGGTATTTTAACCTTTGGGAAAACATTCTTTGCCAAATGACCTTCTTGAATGTTCTTGCCAAAAGACTCACTTCATTAATTGTGTGGAGGAGAAACTATTATGCTTATCAGGACTGTCTTGAGGATATTAAAAATGTGTGCATGTATTTTTACTGCAAAGTCATTTTATAGGTCTTTTTTGTCTAATAATCTGCTTCAGTTTCTACAGTGTGAACAAGGGCAGACAAGATCCTGGAAAACAAACTGCACCACTTTCAAGGTTTATTTCATTGTGAGACGGGGAGAGTCTGGGTATACAGTCGGTATTTTCAATATAACCATGCTTATGAATGTTGATGTATTTTACTATTGCTAATAATGAGACTATGCAGCTTACATACCTACTTTCAAGAAATAAAGGTAAAAGAATTTCTGCCCATCGGTAATTAGCATTCTTTATAACAACAATCATATATATCTTTTGTTTCCATAGCCCCAAATTCATATTTCTAATTACATTAGTAATAGCATAAGCTGACTCCTATGTGTGTGTGTTTTAATTGATGGCTCATAGTCTGAATGGAAGATGGAATTTTAGAGCACTCAGCCCTGGCTAGGATTCTATTTCCTTCCAAAACTTTATGAAATAATCAATGTTCTCTTTGAGTTTGAAAACCAGACTCTTAAAACAAAAGGTCATTTATTGAGACAGGAGTCAGATTTCTCCTCTTTATTTTTCTCACTTTAGATCCACAGAATTATATTTAAAGCAGAAAGTACCAGTTCAGACTTCTTTTTCAATTGTGGCTTCATGACTTGTCTTTGTTTCTGTTTTCTCAAATATAAAATGGACACAGTAACTTTGTCTATTTTACCAGATATTGGGAACCCAAAAGGCATAAAGGATAAAATACATTAAAAAATTCGGTGAATGTCAGCTATTACTACCATTATTTATCAAACAGATTATTTTCAATGTTTGGTCTGTTTATGGGATAAAGGTCAAATGTAGTGAACATTTCCCCCCTAAGATATCAAACATTCAGAACTTATACTGTAAAATTTCAGGAGTATTATTAAAATGTCCTTTGAATATAATAAATACAGAAATTTTGGTAGAACAGTCTTTCTTAACCCTATATTCAGATATGTTCAAGGGGCTAAGATTAAATATACCAACTTTTAATTTTCAACCTGCATACAGATAACCATCTTGATACAATATGGTAGCATGTAAACCTATGTTACTACTCAAAATTAAATTAATTAACAATAAATAAAATAAGAAACTAAATGCCTCAGTCATACCAGCACATTTCCTCTGTTCAACAGTGTTCTGTGGTCAACATTACATTTTTGAATAGTATATGTATAGAATATTTCCATCAATACAGAATATCCTATTGAAGGGGCTAATAACATAAATCATGTTTCTGAGTGTCTGAAAAGAGCCCCAAATATGAAATTGAGTGATCTGCCTTTAACTCTTGCCATCTCCAATTGCTGCATGCTCGTCATCACCAGTAATACTTTCCAGCCTCTTATCTCTAAGTTAGAATAGTCAGGTCAAGTAAGTGTTGTTGGCAAACAGCCTGGAGTGTTATTGTTGTTTCTCCATAGAGATTGCTCTACCCTTAAAACATAACTCCAAGTCTCATAATTGCTCTTTTGGGGAGGTTGTGGCAGTCCAAACAGATGAGATACAGAGTATGTTCATATGTTCTTGGTGGGGGGTGCAGAGGTACTGTTGCCGACCCCAGGCTACTGTCAGGGGCTGCATACCACTCCCCATTTTCTGAGGAATCACAGTTATTTTGCATCTCAGCCTATTTCATCTTGCTTCCAGGCTGTGTAAGCATAACAGAATAATTACAATATTATCCTGAGACAGGCATGGTTTGAAGGGTCTGTCTAAAAATAATGAAATGTGAGATAATACCAAATAACTTTTTTTTTACTGTTGATTATGCATGTTCCCATTATGACTATTTATGTGAATTTTAGAAATATGATTATACTATGTGACAAATTGCTTCATAAGCCTAATACATTTCTGCAAATTGAACCAATGTAAAAAATGGAAAAGCCACATTGCCAGAGTGTCATTGCCTTATAAGCTTAGAGATGTAATTCTAAGTTTAGAAATGTTATTAGTTTTTGAATATTTCATTTTTATAAATGAAGGGAAGTAATGAAGATAATGCTACCAAATTCATTATCTGAAATGCAAGTGTTTGAAAATAACAAAGAGGAGCAGAGATAGTAATTGAACATGTACCCAAAACTTATTTGCCAATAATTGAACCTTAGAACTGGAATTAAAAGTATCTATTAGAACACAACTTTTTGTGTTACAGTTTCAAGAAAAGGAGCTTTGATTTGATTACCATGAAAATTTATGTGGAATAAGAGGGATATTCAATTTAGCTAGGGTTAACTAACTTTTATAGCTAAAATGTTCAATAACAGAATGTCTGCACACATACACACACACACACAAATCATTATGGAAACAAACAAACAAACAGAATGCTTACAGAATACAAGATGTCCTAGTAAAGCCAAAGTCCTCTAAATAACAATACTCTTTTTCACTTGTTTTGTGTGCTTAACTGTATATTGCAGTATATGTAACACATACAAGTTGCAGAATATTGGTTGAACACATGACATAGATGTAGTTATACATTTATGTCCGAATATGAATACATAACTGGCCTGTATATATATATATGTTTCCTTAACTTTTGCAAGGAGATACTTAAAGAAACAGAAGCTTAAGTCAGAGAAGTCACAAATTCAGTGTCAGTAAATCACATATCTTTAGAGCTATCTAATGACCACTTGCTGTTCAGTTCAATTCTGAAGAGAGTCCGCCAATACTTGGATGGGTTAAGTTGGTCTTTTTTTTTTTTTTTAAGATTTATTTATTTATGCATACAGAACTGGGATACAGGCCAGAGGTGCAGAGGCAGCAAGAGGCTTTACCAGAGATAGAGTGTGGAGTAGAATAGGCAGATCCAGTGAAGTACACTGCTGAGGGGAGCAGCCGGCAGATCAGGAGAGGTCTGCTGTTCCATATTGGGATCCAACCAGCACTAAAGCAGCTGCCGCTTGCTTGTAGTACTGTGCTTTAACCCGCTGTGCCACCAAGGAGGGCTTCAGTTGGTCTTTTTTAATGAGAAGCAGAATTTTGATCCTCTTCATCAGAAGACACTTCTATTCCTGAGGAAGGTAGCCTCATTGGAAGTTAGTGTCAAGAAACCAGCAATTTGGGGCTTGCCATTTGTTTTTTCTTCTGTGTGTGCTGCATGGTCATTGGCACTGATCCTCAAAAGGAAAAGAATATTTCTTCAGGATAACACACTGTCATAGTGAAGAGAAATAGCGGGCGTGAGAAAGATCCGCGGCCAGATTTATGTAAAGGAAAAAGAATTCTATAGGGTAGAGATATAAAAACAATCTCTGCAAAGTTGTATCATATGGTAGTCCAGGGTCTGTTTTCAGAAAATTAAACACAAATATGAAGAATATAAACATTTTCAGCACAAAAGAGAAAATTGGCTGATATTCATGGTGGCGTGAGAAAGGAATAAAAATTTTGAGTATTTTTTTAAACAGTTCAGCACCTCAAAAGTTAATGAAGTCTTCATTTACGTTTGCTTTAGATGAGGTAATTATATAAAAAAAAGGTCTTTGACATTTTAGCTTTTAATTTGGTGACCCCTATAAATTATTGCAATAAAGTATACGTTTTACCTCTCAAGTTTAGTTACAACAGGACTTCAAGAAGCTGGTTCTTCAGTGTATTAAATATATGTGTGCATATACATTCACACTTGAATTTAAAGTTATCTTAAATTTAAAACTAACATAGTGCATGATACAGTTTATAGTTGACATGTGAACAAAAAAGGGGACATATATTTTTTGCAAAGAATTTTAGTACAGTTATTTGCTTTTTTAAAAAGGTGGGGTCAAAAATAAGTTATATATACGTGCATGCTAATTTTCAACACATCATATATAAGAAAGCCAAACAGATAAATATGCAAGCTCAATTACTTATATTTTTGTTTATGTAGTTGATAACAAAATACCATGTATCTTAGATTTTTAAGTGCAGAGGCCTCTGTACTTAAGTGTCTAAATAAGTGAAAATATTACTACATTTGGTGTTCTTTTAAATGAATGTTCCAACATGATTTTTTTTCATTCCTTCTCAATTTATTCTTTGTTTTGTATAAGAGTTAAATCAAGCTGATTAAATCACTTCAGTACCATAAAGAAAAACATAGGAGAGAGGATTAGCTCATCAGGCAGGATGAGTTAGGTCATAGTTTATCCAACCATGATTCAAGTGCTGTATTCTCGTCTGGAAGTTATGGTCATGTCAAGGACCAGCGCCAAAATGTCTTTTATCCAAAGTTGGAGATGCTTATTCCTGCAGCTGGCTGAGCTTTATTTAGTTTGTTTGATTCGATACTTTAAAAAAAAATTTAAAAAAAGATTTATTTATTCATACAGAACTGGGGTGCAGGCCAAAGGTGCAGGGATGGAGAGAGGCTTCACCAGAGATAGAGTGGGGAGCAGAAGAGGCTGACTGACGAAATACACTGCTGAGGGGGCGGGTCAGGAGAGGTCTGCTGGGCCATGTGGATCACCTTCAGCGGTGAAGCTGCTTGCAGTGCTGGGTCCTAACCGGTTTCGCCACCAGTGGTGGTGGTGGTGCAGGCAGTGGGCAATACTTTTTATTTTAAGCCCATGATTGTCTTTAATTCTATGCCTTCTTTGGTTTATAATGATAACTATATTAGTTTATACTAGGTCTTAATGATACTGTTGAGAAATAACCAGCTTATCTTATATATCATTTTTAACTCACAATAAACAGAAATAGAATTAATGTGAAGCATAGAAATATATTTTGTAAAAAGGTTGACTTTGATAAAGAAAATAAGGTTGTTGCGTAATGTTTTAAACTATAAATTATGATGTTAGTGGGTATTCAATTCAATTTAGAGGGTCTTTGAAAGAATTATAAGAATAAACTAGAATAATAAAAAATACTAATATAAAAGGAAAATTGGAGGGCACTTATGAAACCTGCTAATGATGTGTATATGCCAGATTATATGCAAATTATTTGTTTTACTATTGTTCTTGAATAAACATAACCTTAAATCACTATTGTGTAATAAAGAGGATTGGTTTGCTTGCTATACAATTCTGTTTCTCTTCTCCAAAATAGTATGAATAAAATCTACCTGGTAGGAGTAATTTGAAAACTAAGTGAGCCCTATCATGACTTTGACACATACTAGACACTCAATGTGCCTTTTACTAGTAGTGACAATGAGAAATCTTGTGACTAAAAAGCATCCAATTAGATGGCCAGAGGAGGTGACAGGTATTCAACTAATGTGACGCATCAAAGAAAATAGACTAGAGCAAGAGATGTGTTCAGACAGGTGGGCTAAAGAATGACAGCCTAGTGGAACTAGATTTGTTTGGGATTACTCTGCATTCTAGTCATCTTTCCAGATGACTGTCTTGTCACCAAATGTACATCACATGATCTTTGGGATTCACTTTCAGATCTTGTTGAGCATAAATGATCTGGTTTCAAAGGCGTCTTTGAAAAGTGGAAGTAAAATTTTAAAATTTTGTTATCACCATCAGTTGAATAATCTGTTGACATCAGCTCTTGTGAACAGCATTCAAGTTCTCTACTGTTGTCTTGGGATAAACTCACTGAAGGATTTCAGAAATAAATAAAGGTTATATTAAAACCAAACTACTGTCATGCATCCTTACTTTTCTAATCAGATGTGTACCTTAGTTTTGATCCAAATATTTATATTCTCTCTACTCATGGATTTATTCCTTGATAGCAGAAAAGAAGTCTTACTCATGGTTTTGGCAAATATCTGGCATACACTTCCAAGGTTTTGTAAATAAATGATTCTTGATTATCCCACATAAATTATATTGCTTTAGACTCATATTTCTTCTTCTTCTTCTTTTTTTTTTTTTTTTTTTGGTGAAAGGCCAACATTTAGTATCCTCCCAATTGATTCATTTATAGTTGCTAGTTTTTAAAATAGAGAAACATGGGTCTGGTTCTTCCTGACTTCCAATCTCTCTATCAATTCACCTGGCTAGTGTCCTCTAAAGGTCAGTGAGAGCAAAACCACATCCTGAATCCCAGAAAACTAACCATTATTTACAAGTTATAGAATAAATCTGACTCTGGACTTTGTAGCATTTAGTTATTCTGTTCCTGACTTAATATATCAAATATATTGCTGTCTATGTGCTCTTTTGTTATTTCTCCCCCGACCCCTTTTTTATTTGATGTTTTGTGTTTAAGAGTACTATGAATATTTTTTTTCCAGGTCTGAAGATGAATAAAGGTACCCTCAACTCTCCCCGTACTTCTCCTGCAAATACAAGTTCCCCTGAAGTGATCCACCTGAAGGACATTGTCTGTTACCTGTCTCTTCTTGAAAGAGGAAGACCCGAGGATAAGCTTGAGTGTATGTATTTCTTCATTTAGTTTATTAGCATGGTTGGGATTAGGGGAAGAGACTGGATATTGATGGGTTGAATGAAAGTTGTATCTACTCTGGTTGTTTAAATTCTAGCTAAGAATAGTGATCTTGGTTAATAATAAAATAAATTTCCAACTGAGAATTAAACAATAAAGGGTATGAAGAATCTATCAAAATTTCAGGTTATTTATTATTCATTACCTTTATCATGAAGTATTTCTTGAGCATATTTGTGTATCAAGTGACTTTGTAAATGTCCCTCAGTTCAGAAATAATTTGATATTGGAAAGTATCCTTTGAGTTGTTATGAAAAAACAAAACATGTATTTATAGTATGTGAAGAGACTCTCACCTTAGTCAGCAAGAGGACTCACTATCTACCATTATACACGCACAAAGTAAGCTTTCTGCTTTGGAAATCTTTCTGGACACCACCAGCACCGCTGCTTTTCTTTGCTAGGGGCAGATAATTTATCTAACAATAAACATTAGATTGTCATTTGGAAGAGTTGATTTTGGCTATTATGAAAAGTTAAATAAGGGCTGCGTTTGATTCTTCTCCAATGTAGCAGTTATTTCAGCTAGAAGTACTAATAGTTGAATAGGAAATGAGTCTCTTTATCACAATATAGTGACTTAGCTCCCTCTGGTGGCCAATTATACTCAATGCAGCACAAATATTTTTTCAAACATTTAGCAAGTTTGCTCATTTAATAATCTATTCTGTCTCCAAGTTTCTTGTTAAGTATAGAGCTAGCGATTTGTTTGATAATCTTAATTTTATTGATTATTATTAAAATTAACTAAATAATGCTATTGAAAATATATAAATAATTTGATTATTAATACAAATAAAGGCTTGTGATATCTTAGAATTATGAATAGGATCATGTTTAGTTAAATTTAATAGTAATTTGTGGATAATATTTATATTCTTAAAAAGGAATTTAACATCATTTTAGACTATTGCTTAAGTTATGGATAATTTTTAAGTATCATTCTAATATACTTATTCCTAAATGTTGCCAATTTGCATTTCAGTATTTATTTGTATTCCTGAGAACTCATTCCAAAGCAAATATTAATGTTCTCTGGCTTTCTTTGAAGCAATGCCAGAGAGAAAGTTTGCTCAGGTATTCTTAGAATCATTCTGAGGATGATTTTTCTTCTTCATCTTGCTTTCCTTAACTCAGCCACATGACCTTTTCAAGAACTTTGCCTCTCCTTTTTGATATCAGTTACCAGTCATTTCTGTTCATGGATGAGAACATTAAACCTGGGCTGATACGCTGTCTTCACTTTCAGCCAGTTATGATAGTTTATGGAGAGTCTTTCAGTACATCCCTTTTTAGTCTCTTTGCTTTTCTCATCCTGTGACCTCCATTTAACTCAGCAATTCTCTTCAGTTTCAACAACCTAAGCCTAGTAATTTCCAAAGTCTGCTCTTACTCTAATAGTTCAAGCCCTCATGTTTTTTTTCACCTCAGCCCATGTTAATGCAACTTCTTCCTATCCTGCTTTTCATTTAAATATAGAAAAGCACAGTACTTAAAAGCCTGGACTCCTGACTCCACTAAAAAACAGGTACATTCAAGTGAATGAATGAGTGGATGAATGAATGAATGCAGGCCTTAGTTTCCCTAGCCAAAAAATGTGGATCATAGTCACATGTACCTCAAATGCTTGTTGAGGGGGTTAAATGAAGCTATATTTGCTAACAGAATCTTTAGCATTTATTAATATGCTATTGTTAAATGAAATAAAGATAAGTTTAGAATTCTAACCTTTTAACTCTTACTGCTGAATTTCTGTGCAATTCCATCCCTTTGAATATAGACTGACTCAATAATCCAGCATGTCAGAACCTAGTTTCAGTCACCCAATTCATATACTGAAATGGCAGAGATTTAGTAAATGAAAAAATATAATTTCAAGTATTATAATCTACACAAAACCTCAGTTGAACATTGTTCTCTGATCATCACTGTCTTTTAGTTAAAAGTTAATCCAGATGTGTCATTTCTTTGGGTACCAACCTATTTCATTATCATACTCAGTAGGAATAAAATCTTGCAACTTTCTCTTATGTTTCTAAAACATGTCACCTTCTATACCTATTACAATTCTTTCCTCTCTTTCTTCTGACTCAGGATGAATGTATCCGTTCCATAGTTCCTTGATGCATAATACATATAATTTAGTTCTTGTTCAAGCATTCATAAACTTATCTGGCTTGACAATTTCACCCCCATCTGGTTGGCCAGTCTTGTTTTTTGTTTTTGTTTTTCTCTTATAAGATTTATTTATTAATTTATTTTGGACATACAAAACTGGGGCATGGGCTAGAGGAGCAGGGGTGATGAGAGGCTTCATCAGGGACAGAGCTGGGAACAGAACAGGCAGATCAACAAAGTACACTGCTGAGGGGAGCAGTTTGCAAGTCAGAGGAGGTCTGCTGCACTGTGTGGGTCACCTGGGCACTTCGGGGTAGAACTCGTACTGAAGCGGCTTTGGCTAGCTTGCCGTGCTGCGTCCCAACCCATTGTGCCACCATGCAGGGCCCGGCCAGTCTGTATTAGCTTTGGCTTCTATGTACTTGCACAAATAGCATCCCAGTCATCAAATCTACTTTTCAATCACCAGACAAGCCCTGAACTTGTCCTTCTCGTTTTTGCGCATATACCGTGCAGTTACTGAGGGTAGTCTTTCTCAGTGTTTTTGGATCCAGACCAGGCTACATTTGATGCCTAACTCATAGCATGAATCCTTTTGCCATCTCCTCGGACAATTGATTTTGCTCTCCTTCCTTGTGCTTTGCCCTGAGTTTCTGTTGCCTGCCTGGCACTCTATGTGAGTGTATTTGAATAGGTAGGATGTTCGATGGACTGTATTGACGTCTGTGGTTATGAATAATAATTTTATAGTGACTTTAAAATACATGGTATTCACATTTGGATTAGTATACATAAATTATTAATGACTTAATTAGAATGATTTTTAAATTTGCTTATATTAACTGAAAATGTGTCACTGAAGAAAAATCCATAGGAAAATACCAGAAAATAAATAATCTACATGCAGGTCTGAAGACAAACTTGTGTTGTAGTTACTATTTCGTATATATTAATATTAAATCCACTGAAATTCAGCATTGAAGAGGTCCTAAAATTCATGCGCTGAACCTTCTGATAGCATCAGTGAGAAAATGAATGCCCTGAAACTGATTATTAATAATATTAGCAGCTTATTTAGCAGTCTATAAAAACCATGATTTCTGGCCTACTATAGAAATGCACTTTTAATTTTGAAAAATCCTTTCATTTTTTTTATTGCAGATTTAAAAAAAAATGGAAAAGTATTCCTCTATTAAGTTAGATGGTAAACATTTTAAATAGTTAATATTTTGAAACTTCTTGGTCTTTAAGGCTATTAACTAGGGTTTGAAATATATGTAATAGTAAAATAAGAGTTTTAATTAAAAATAAATTTCATTTAAATATGTACTTTCTAATGTTTAATAAATCTACTTTATATTTCATATCAATACCATATTATGCAGTGTATAAAAATACCAGGTATATACAGTAGGATAGTCAATGTGAAAATAGATTAAAAATAAAAAACAACTTGCAACTATTTTGGAAGAAAAAAATTATAGATATAAAAGAATTACCCTTATATTGCATAATATGCCTTTGCTCTGAACTTTTAACCAAATTCATGTGTGGGCACATAATAGTTTCTATATCAAGTGAAAGTGCATGAACATAAAAACAGAAAAAAATAGAAAACGGGCTTATAACTTTGTAATAGGTATTTATCTTTGGAAACTATCATGTTGACAGCATAATTTTAATATTGCACTTTAATTACTTTTGCACCTAAATACCTACACACCTATATTGACTTTAAAATGAAATACAGGGCCCTCCCTGGTAGTGCAGGTAGGTTAAAGCACAGCACCACGAAGCTATCACAGCCACTGCAGCATGAGTTTCATTCCCGGCCAGGGAGGTGACCCACACCGCGAGGCAGACCTCTACTAACCCACCTACTGCTCCCCTCAGCAGTGTATTTCAGCAGATCTGTCTGTTCTGCTCCCCACTCTGTCTCTGGTGAATCCTCTCACCCCACCCCTCTGTACCTCTGTCCTGTATCCCAGTTCCTGTATGCCTAAATAAGTAAATCTTTAAAAACAAACAAACAAATAAATAAATAAATGAGGTACATACACTTCTCCATGTTACACTTGACCTTGGTGCCAAACTTTGCTTTCAAATTGTCAGACAAAATATTTTATTGTAACATTGAATGTAAATGTCAATTTTGTCAATAATACTAAAGTATCATTTTCAGAGGGAAAGGACCTATAAAGGATTACTATACCAAAGAACCTTTATTTTTGTGAAGTTAATATTTGCCTTTTTCCTCTTATTTGATTAGTTTTTATGCTTATATAACTAATTCCCAAATATCTCCACCATAAATTCTAGTTCAGAATTTGTGATTTATACTTATTTTTTAATTTCTGTACTGATAGCTACCTTCTTTTTAAAACCCTGTGCAGGCTTCCTGGAACCACTATTTTTGAATGGTGAAATACCAAGACAGAACTCTGTATTTTTAGTTTTCCTTATTTTCCAATTTTCCTTTTGTGACTTACATTTAACATCTGGGGTATTTTCTACATCTGTGCCTATTTTTTCTATCATATTGTTAAGTGACAGAGAACTCATTTTGTTTTTATTGGATCCCTATATGCTCCTATTCTTATTTCATGGATAAAAACATCCTCTTAAATTGATAAAGTCACACACACACACACACACACACACACACACACACTCCAAGCTTTGTTAGTGTCTTCCAAGTCACTTAGTTTTGAGGTCTCCTTAGTTGTGGTGGGCGGATGTATGATTCATGAAGCCTGAAGTGTGACTCACTGGCACACTGAAGGGGATTTACATTCACAGTATCAGTAAACAGATACCTACATAATTATTTTGTCTTTGACATAACACCTCTACAGAATTCCTGAGAACTCTAAAATCTGAATCCTCATGGTTTGACTTAGAGAGTGCAAAGACTCAGACTTCTGCATTGCTGGGAAGCTGGTATATCTTCAGATGCATAGTGCAAAAGCTAGAATTTAAGGGTCTAACTTCTCTCAATGAAAATTATCAATTACTTTTCTAACTCTTCATCCTTCCTGTATTTTTCCATGTCCTCTCTTCATTACCAGCTCTCAAGTTTGTATTTCTCAGGTCTCCAAGTTGCTCCCCATGGGCACATTTATTTTCCGGCCTCTAAAATTTTGCTGTTCTGTTCTCCCACATGTGTGTTGTGGATTTGTACCTACTCTATCCCTTACTGTTATTGTAATGACAGTAGAAAACCAAGATAAATATGTCAGTACTAATATTTTACCAGATTACAATTTTATATTCTTTATTTTGTAACTGTCAAGGCAATATCTTTGGCTTACATTGCTGGTAGTATTGTGGGAGGAGAGGATCACACCTTTAGCTCTGGGTTCCAATGCATCTGCCACTAAATTACCCATAGTCCATTGTGCTTCCTTCCAGTTTTTTCTCATCCTATCCACCTCTGCCTGTGGATGCATCAGTTCTGTAGTTAACTTTCAAGGGTTAGTTTTTGAATTTGTCTTTATCTGTCCTTTAGTCTGGCTTCTCTATATTCTGTGTACAAGTGACCCTCATCTTCTTTTATTTGTTTTCTCTATATTCTATATTCTACATAAAATAATCAAATATTTTTCTTTCTCCTCTGACTTATTTCCCTTAGCACAGTCCCTTCTAGCTCCATCCATGATGCCACAAATGGCATGAATTTATCATTTTGATTACTGAGTAGTATTCCATTTTGTATATATACCACATCTTCTCCTTCTACTTATCTGTTTTGGGGCACTAAGGTTGTTTCCATAGTTTAGAAACAATAGTGCTGCAATAAACATGGGAGTATAGATTTCCTTTCAAACTGGTATTTTTGAATTCTTCATGTAGCTACCTAGAAGAGATGTCTCTGAGTTGTATGGCAGATCCATTTCTAGTATTTTGAGAAACCTCAGACTGTTTTCCATAGTGGCTGGACTAGTCCAACAATGTGGGAAGGGGCTGCTGCATCTCTACATGCACTATAATTTTAAATTAGGAAAGTAGGCTTGCCACTGAAAATTAAAATCCTAGATTTATCTTATTTGTAATCAAAGAAAATGTCTATATTTCATTTTGAGTTGGTGAAATTTAGAGTATATACTTAGTTCTCAATATCTATATAATTTTAATATTGCTGTTATTACTACCTAGAACTTGAAGTTCTCTACCTTTCTTACTTGATGAATTAGAATTCATTACAGTTAGTACTGTTAATCTGTTTCGAAATTAAATACTGAAACTGTTTTAGGACTTTTTTTAAAGCTCATTTTTTTAAACTCTACTCTCTTTTTAAAAAATATTTATTTTATTTATACATACAGAACTGGGATACAAGCCAGAGATGCAGGGGCAGTGAGAGGATTCACCAGAGAAAGAGTGGGATGTAGAATAGGCAGATCGACGGGGATTCACCAGAGGATTCACCAGAGTGGGGAGCAACGGCCGGGTCAGGAGAGGTCTGCCATGCCATATGACTCACCTCTGGGGCTAGGGAATCGAACTCAAGCTGAAGCGGCTGTGGTTTCCTTGCAATGCTGTGTCCTAACTCTTTGTGCCACCAGGGGGGGCCAGGACTTATTATTATTATTGTTTTAGAAAGTAATAAATTCCGTGTTTTCAGGCCAACTAGAAAATTTGGATATACTTTTTTAAAAGTCTGTTTGAAAGTTTCAAGTAATTATCAAGACAGTTGGATCTACAAGTCAAACTTCTGTGAGGAGAGTTTTGTTTGGTGCTATTTTTATTTATTTTGTTTTTTAATTTTCAGATTGTCTGATTATTGCTTGTTCCTTTTTTATCCCTTCTTTTTTTTTTTTTTTTTTGGAAAGGAGACATTTTTCTTTTTTTCCTTTTTATTATGATAACATTGTTTTACATCTCTGTATCTGCTTCAGTTTTAACTTCACGCCTTTGCATGTATATGTTTCCTCACCCACCATCAAAGCATTCATAGTCCTCCACCAGGGGTCTCCTCCCTACTTTCCTCCCCATTTCTACTCTCCCTCTCTGGTAACCTCAATTCTGTTGTCAGATTTCTGGGGTATTTTTTGTTTGGTTTTGTGTGTTTCTTTATTTTGTTTCTTTGGATTCCACACAAGTGAAATCATTCAGTATTTGTTTTATCCATGTGATTAATGTCAATTATCATAACCCCCCTTCAGTTCTGTGTTGGAGTGACAGAATCTCATTTAAGACTGAGAACTATTCTACTCAGTGTATACATACCACATTGTCTTTATACCACATAAATGAGTAACCACAGTTACTCATCTATCTTTGGACACTTAAATTGCATTTGTAACTTAATTATTGTAAGTTGTGCCTCAGGGAACATAGGTGTGCAAATTTTTCTTTTAATTAAGTATATTTGTATTGTTTGGGTAGACATCTATGAGAGGAATTGCTGGATCATATTGTGGTAGATCTATTTTTAATATCTCCACACTGTTTTCTATAGCATCTGGATCAATCTGTTACTGTTTGTGTATGCTTAACTCATTTTTATATTTATGAATATTACTTTCTTAATAAAATTGTATTCATTTGCAATTTGTTTATAAAACTTCAATTTTGGGAGTGTAGCTACACACTCAACATGTACACACAGATGCTTCAGTCTGCTAAGAAACTGAGAAACTAGACAGTATGGAAGAAAATGCTTGGATTCCAGAATTTGTGATAGGTGGTCTCTAATTTCAGTTTCTGTTTTCTTTGGGGTTGATAATATTATCACTTTGTTATATTTTGACTAACCATTCATAAATCTACCATTTTTTTGAAGTAGCTGCTCTTTTTTTTTTGGCTTCCTTCTTAATTGGGTTGATTGCTATTTTATTACTTCATTGGAGAGTTGTCTTTTGTTCTCTAAAAGTCTTTTGTCAAGCATTTGTCTTCTGAAGTGTTTTTCATGTCTGTGACCGGTGTATATATTTTTTAATCTTTTCAAAAAATATTTTGGAAGGCAGAAGTTCTAATTTTGGACGAGTTCAATGTACACAGCTTTTTTCTTTTTTTTTTTCTGTGATTGATTCCATGCTTTTTGTGCTTTCTCTAACTAGTTTTGTTTTTTACCTTGAGATTGTGCAGATGTTTTCTGTATTTCCCTCTAGAAGCTTAAAAGCTTAGTTTTAATGTTAAAGCTTAGCTTAAAAAAGACGTTAAAGTTTAATTTTATGTTGAAAATCATGTTGACCCTACGTTTTTTGTTTGTTCATGGCAAGAAAGCTACAACCTACTAAGTCCTTTATTAGAGTATCAGATGTATCTTCATGTTCAACAGTACAAGAGTTTAAAGATTCATTTTCTGAATTAGAATAGTTCTTGACCTTGAGCAAGTGACTTAGATACATCCTGCAAAGCAAATTTCATTCCAGTGGATGCCAGAGAGATGGTGGGGATTAAGATAATAGAAGACTGAGGCAGTATAAATCACAAGAAGTAACACATTTTCAGAGTGTGCTAGTTGTTAGGTAAGATAGTCCTAAGAATCAATTTTTGGGCACTTCCTGGTGGTTCAAGGGGTTAAAGTGCTGCATTGTGAAACTATAATCCGTTGCTTAATAGAAAAGCAATTACATATAATAAGTAGCTTCAGATATAATGAAAAATCCTTTCTTTAATATCTATTTATTTATGCATACAAGAGCTGGGAAATGGGCAGAGGTACAGGGGCGGTGAGAGGACGCACCATAGACAGAGCCCGGAGCAGAACAAGCAGATAGCCAAAGTACACTGCTGAGGGGGGCAGCGGGCTGGTCAGGAGAGGTCTGCTGTGTGTGCCATGTGTGTCACCTCTTTGGCAGAGAATCAACTCGTGAAGTGGCTGTGGCTAGCTTCCTAGTGCTGTGCTTTCACCCATTTTGCCAGAGAGGATCACCTTCTGTTTATTTAAACAGACAGCATCTGTCATGCGTTCTCAAGACTTAGAAGGACTAGTTCCAGTACTTGCACCTTTGGTTATGCAACTCTAACAGTAAAACCCACTCTAGATGACACAAGATGAGTAATTTCATTATTTATACACAGTTATCATATTTATATGTTAACCACATACAAATAACATATGCATAAATAACATATAGTAACGAGGTGTGTTTGCATTTAAAAAAAAAAAAGATTTCTTTTTTCCTTTGAGAATAAGGGCAAGTCATTGCTTCTGATGCAGAGCTGCCATAAAAAGCTAGTAGGTGTACTGGCGCCTGGCACTGAAGCCACAGGCTTCCCACAGGGGTCTCGCCCTCTGCTAGGCTCCCCCAGAGACCTGCAAGACTCAGATATTTAGTGAACGGTTCTGTGATAACACGTTCTGTCAGCATTGCCAGTAGCCAGAGTTCTCCACGGTGGCGACATTTTTTTTTCCCCCCATGCATGGGTCTCGCCACCCTGCCAACGCCAAAACCATGATGCCTGAGCCGTCTGGAATTTTCTAGGTGGTCTGGATAATTAGAATCATATCGCCAGTCTTTAGCGCCTGCGCAGACCCACTCCCAGCCAGCCGCAATGTTACAGCGAGGCAGGACAGAGTGCGCATGAGCATCCGTGACGTAGCGCCACAGCCCTCTCCGCTGGCCGGCAGAAGGCCTTTTTTCCTGGGCAACCTCGGCATTATCAGGTGCTTGCGCTGCTCCTTGTTGTGACCAGGATTTTGCATAGCTCCTGCTTCACAACAGGTCCAAGGTACTATAAAATATATTGATAGCCATTATGTTATCCCATCTTCTGTTTTCAAAAAGAAAAATGTGGGTCTCTACACAGGCCTACTCTCTATCATTATCTTATCTGCAAGTCCTCTAGATTTGTTCTCTATTCAGAATTGTCTGAATTTATTTGAATTGACATTTTTATTTCAGTATAAGTTTTAAAATCAAGCCAATAAGGCACGACAAATAGGTATAATTTATGAAAGTAGGAGAAAAGAAATGAAAAGGCATTGTTTATACACTAAGTGAATATTTTATATTAGAAAATCCGGCATAATCTACCAATAACGTATTTGAATTATAATGGTTTCAACAAGGGCTCTGGATACATGAAAAAAAAAAAGTACTTACAGTTCTTTGTAACACTAAAGTAATAAAACGAAGTTAAAATTACCATTTATCATATATCAGAATTATTAAACACTTAGGACTGAAATGTTTAATAATATATGAAAGTCCTCTACCTAGAAAACAATGAGACTTTATTGAGAAAAATTAAAGCTGTAAATAAAGAGGATAAGAGGATATAATGTAGGTTGCTTTTTTGCTTTTTTTTTTTTTTTTTTTTGAAGACTTGGCCTTGTGAATCTCTCTCCAAATAGATCTATAGATCCAATGCAATATCAATTGAAATGTAGTATGTTTTTTGGGGGAGGGTTGTGGAACACATTTTTCTAAATGTTTTACGTAACTACAAAGACAAAGACCTTTTTAAATTTGAACAAAGTTACAGGATATGTTTCATTGAATATTAATATATTTGAATGATTCAATAATTCAGTGTAGAACAGAATAGGGATTTCAGAAAGTGATTCAAAACTACATACTTTACTGTGACAAAGATGTCACTGTAGAACATCTTTCTAGAAGTAATATTTGGATAATTGGATATGCACATTACAACCAAGAAAATTTAGTGGCTTAGAACAACAGCACTGATTTTATAATTTCATGCCCCCCCCCCCCCCGCCCCACCATTCTCTCTCTCTCTCTTTCTCTCATTCTCCATGTATTTTCTGTGTCGTCCAGGCAGTGAGACTACTAGATGGTGGTTTAGGTCCTAAAGCAAAGTTTCTCCAAAGGCAAGAAGTTGCCTTTGGCTTCTGACTTTTCTGCACAAACCAGAGCTTTTAATTTAGTTCCATTTTATTTAATATAAGGAAAGCATAACCCACTCTGATTCAAGAGGTGGGCTATAAAACCCCAACTTTGATGGGAAAAGTGTCAAGATCAAAGTGAGGAAAAGCATGTGGGAGTCTAGTTATTTTTGAATCTACCTTTGGAAAAGAAAATGTATCAAGTACAGAAAAGGGATTAAAATTAATCTCACCTTATGTCATACCCAAAACTCAACTCCAACATTAATATTTATAGGAAACACAAAAGAAGATGGTCTTTGTGATTTGGTGAGGGCTTAGATACTATGTGACATAAAAATTGTGCCATAAAGGATAAATTTGGTGATTAGACATCTAGTAGAAATATGAACTTTGGCTCATCAACATGATGTTGTCAATATAGAGTAGGTGGTTGTATTTGCATCTATCATCTAAAAAGGGCCTAAACATAAAACAGACATATAAAACCATCACAGATCATCAAAATTAGACCAATAACTGAAAAAAATGGGCTAGAGATTTGAATAACAGTAGAGGATAGTTAGTTGGCTAAAAAACATCGGCAAATTCCAACAAGCAGGGACAAGTAGAATCATTGGAGGAGACAGAGAGGCTACTTCTCCAGGTGCAGTAATCAAACTAAGTACTAAATTCGAGTGGAGAAAATGGCTAGTACTACTCCTCTGGGCACGAAGGTTCACGTCACAGGATGGTCTCCTCTGCCACATGCAGGACTCTGCTTTCTCCCTCTCCCATTGCTGCACTGAAGTGCTGTCTCCTGTCACCAGAATCTCGGCAGCTCCTTTTCTCCTTGGGTCATTGACATCTAGCTGATCTTGGGGGATTGTGCTGCTGAAGAGTAGAGCCTGGGTCACTGTGGAGTTTACCTTTCATCAGGCTACTGTGTAAGGTGTGGCTTTGAAAACATAGCAGTTTCAGATGCTGAGGAAGATGAATGGCAGACCCACACCCCTATCTTTTGTGTGGGGGTCTTTGTGCACACACTTACCACAAAGCCCACTAGCAGGAACAAGGTTTCCATATATCTGAGATGCATGAAGAGATTAGCAGTCATTTACTCTGACAAGGATTAACAGTCATGAATGACCCCATATTCTAAAATATACTTAGATTTCTGCCAAATTCTTTGTGTGGTGTGTGTTTTTGTTATTTTACAACTATAATTTTACCATTTTCTGCTGTACTAGAAAATTTTGAACTGCTTAGTATCCAATTGTGGTAAGTTTTTTCCTTTCTGCATTCTATTCTCATTTATTGATTTTATGATAGAGGACAATTGATCTTCATAAATTACCAGAGTTTTTACATTTTTTAGCTAACCACCTAACCTTTACCCTTAGTGAAAAAGTAAATGGTTTTAGCTTACATTTTAACATCTTTAAAGTCTGCATTTTACAGTAAAAAACGCGATTACTTGTCATTTTATAACTATTTTTTTTAGAATTGATAAAATATATAATTATTGTTAAATACCAAAATAACAGCTAACAGATGAGTATTCAAGGTCATTGCCTAATTTTGTCTCCTAATTATTAATGTCTGTCTATTTAATATTATGGATCTCTGATATTAAGATTCTCTGGGAAATTATACAGACCCAACACAAAGCCTTACTTCCATTCTTCTATTTTCACAGCTGTGTCATTCTTCTCTGTTTTGTCTCAAAATGGCACTGTAGCCTTTTCCGTGGTCTCCTGGTGATGTCTGAATTATACAGGGGAATCCTCAGACTGGTCCTCGACCTCTGTCACCCTGCTTTCCTGAGCTGTCCTTTTCCTTACTTGATTAGTTCTGCAAATACCTCTCAGATAACAAGCACACCATTATGACCAAGATAATAATGCCTATTATATCTTGTTCTCCATGAGAAAAGTACACTTATTTTGCACTAGTTCTGTCTCATATTACTTGGGAATCATATATAATTGTGATGTATATTTAAGTGGTAACCTATCGCTGTTGATATACTTTCTTGTGTATTTCCTTATTTACCTTTCACAGCAAATGTACTTTATAACAGAGTAATTATTCTCATTTTTCAAATAAGAAAACAGAGTTTGGCAAAGCTCACATAATAGTGGCTGGCAGATTCCAAATTATGATTGATTTTCAGACCTCTAAACCAGTTATTTTTGTTTACCCATTCTGCCCAATACCATTTTTCTGTGTTTTTTAAAATTTTCATTTAATGATCTTGTAATAACTATGGTTTATCTTATAATAAAGAATTTGAACAGACAATAGTATTTTACTAGAGTTTTCCAGAAATATAACAAAATTTGATAGAATTTTAATCTGATGGGCAGTTTTTTCATTAACTAATTCATTCTATTTAACTGTGACATGCTACCAAAAATTAATTACTTTGAACAGGGATGGGTTTTGGTATTTGTTTTAACAGAAATTAATATTTTATAAGGAATATGACTTATGCTAATATTGATCTCACTTGCCTGTAATCTTTTTTCCACACCTCTTTTATTTTAGTTATGTTTCGCCTTTATGATACGGATGGAAATGGCTTCCTGGACAGCTCGGTAATTTTTTTTTTCTTCAAATTTTCTGTGAAAACTTCAAAGTAGTTTGTTCTGAAAAAAGCAATGAATAAATTCATAGCTATTAGCACAGAAGGCACACTCAATATAATTTCCATGCACTCACACAGCATTTTTATCATCCGACTTTGAGTGTGATCTTAGGAAACTGTTAGGATTACAATTATTCTACTGAATAATTTTCCTACAAAAAGTGACTTTTTAATGCACTGAACTTAGATGAAAAGGAAAAGTCCAGTGTTGTCTGAATAAAACATTAGAGAAAGTTGAGAGCATTGAACTAAGAAGAAAAATATACATTTATCATTGAGATTTGGTACTAAGAAAAACACTCAAAATACAAGTGGAATTTAAAATTTTAAATTACCAAGTTAATGTAATTTTTTTTTTATTTCCCCAAGACTAAAAAGTCATCTTAGTTATATGTACTATTGAAAATGTAAATACAAGTTGCTTTGACCAATTTTCCTTTTTTAAAATGTCACATTCATTTTTACATGGATCTTGTATTCTGTCAGTCATTTTAGTCATAAAGGATCATAGAAGAAAATCACCCTCTCTGTATGATTTAACCTCAAGAAATTAGTAGGTCTTTATGTAGTCATATTTTATGTAAGTCATTGATAACTTTCCAAGTAACAGTTAGCACTTGTTAGTACCTCATATATAAATTCATCCAATAGTGTATTATAATTTGTTAATATAATTTGCATGTCATCTTATATTTCTTTTGTATGTAAAAGAAATAGAGGGATATTTGCAAAAGAATACGCATCTAGATATGGAAATTTTGCAGAGGTTCATTAAAAGCAAAATGTTTTCATATGTTTAATGCTGACTAAAATAAACGTTATCTCACATTATGAATGACTTTCTCACATCATCTCATGTACCCACTCTCACAGAATTCAAATGGAAGTTATAAAAGTTGGAGGTGTATTTCTGTGACATTGAGTAAGATAATGTGAGCAGGATAATGGTACATTAGCTTCTCTAGAGAGAGATAAAAATATAAAATTCCTACTCTAGGAAATGACCACCAATCTGAATTGATGCTACGATTGTGTGATTTTTTTAATGTTTATGTCGCTCTGATATTTCAAGTGCTATTATTTTTAAGTGCCTGGCCATTCCATTTTGCCATTTAGGACTATCGGACTGCATGATAAACTTGTTCATTTTCTGGTGGCATTTCACAGCTAAGAGTTTAGACTTCTAGATAACTCAATATGCTTATTACAGCATTTCTGACTATACTAATGCAAATTGTATTTTTAATGCAGATTTATTTACTGTTTCTGTTAACTTAATTAAAGGAATGTTTCTTTTACTAGGCTTTTAGCCAGGGGTTGGCAGCTGACTTAAAAATTCAGTCCAGTGCTTTTTTTTTTAATCATCACAGTTACGTTACAAGCAATATTTATTAACTGTGTTACTTATAATAAACAATGTGTTGTGATAAATGTATTTGTTTATCATTAAATTAGTCTTTTTTTTTTGTAATGAAAGGTTTGAAATTTATTTCCATGGTTTTCTGAAAGTAGCCTACTGTCCTAGTGTAATTCCTCAATATCAAGTTGAGATTGCATTTTCTTATGAGTTTTCTTGGTAATTTAAAGGTAAAGTAGTTCACCAATAAAGATAAATGAGGGAAATAGATTCTTCGAACAATGACCACTAGATCTAAAAATACTTATTAGTGCTCATCGATCATTTTCAATATTCCAGACAACAACAGTTCATATATTATAGTATATTTGCAGCAACCCTGAACTAGGTAAGATTCAAATATCCATATTACTGGTGAAGAAACCGAGTCTGAAAGAGTCCAAGTAATTAATGTCATGTGCCTTCTGTAATATATAGTCCCCCTTATGTCATCTTTTTCCCCCTGTAAACTCTTTGAAGCTAGTAAGTATATAATTAGTAGCTTTAGAACAGGTGAAAGATTAGTAACACAAACACATAATTGTAGCTTATAATTCCAAGGATTTTTGTAATAAATATACATACATGTGCATTATTTCTGGGGAAAATGATGTTTCATTAAGCAACATTTTCTTGATTGTGCTTTTTCTGGAAAGAGAAGTATGAGCTTTCATCAGTTTCTCAGAGAATTCCCACCAAAAGGAGATATTTTACTCTTTCCTTCATGCCATGTATATTAACTACATATATTGGTCAGCGATTTGAGATGAAGGAGTATACTCCTATGCCTTATTATGCTTTTTAAAAGATCATACTACAAAACACTTTGTGTTATGTCATTGATTACAAATGAAATTACTAGCGTTTACAAACCATGTTAGCCTTTTCAAGAGGTAGCTAGTGATAAAACAAAAAAAGCCCTGAAAATATTTAATTTATTTAGTCATGTTTTAGGCATTAGAAAACAGTTCTTCAATGAAACCACATTTGAGCATATAATGTGAAACTTCAAACTAAAATTATATACCCTCTAAATAAATTCTACAAACCTTGACCCTGAACACTCCCTCAGCAGAGCCAATCATTCCAGTAAGTGGCTAGAACTGTCATTACACAGTCTTAGTGAGTCAGAATAATGGACAAACATCTCAGTGGTTCTTAGATACTTTCTTCTACCCTTCTACAGCTATTTTCAAGCCAAAGGGTCATCAGTACATTAACAATCACACTTTGCAAAAATATGAATGCACTTCCTTTTATCATCTGTTTCTTTCTAAAGGAAGATTTGCTTCCTTAGGAATCTGAAAGGAAAAGCTTTCTTTGGGTAGCTGTGCCATCTCCTGGTGAAGGTTTCTAGATAAATGCAAAATGAATTTCTGTTTAGACTCTTATTTAAGTTAGCCAGACCTTTAATACTCATCTGTATAGTTCCCCTTAAAAATACATTTAAATTTCATATATAATGGATCATATAGTACCTTTAGTTATTAATACACACATGTATAATCAATTATAGGTGAAAATGATCGTGTAACTCCTCTTGAGCTACTTATTGGACAAAACAGTTTCTCTAAGTCAGACTTGAAAAACTTACGAAAGCTTGTTTCACTCTCTCTCTTTCTGCTCCAGGAGCTAGAAAACATCATCAGTCAGATGATGCACGTAGCAGAGTACCTTGAATGGGATGTCACTGAACTTAATCCAGTAGGTATATGGATAATTTAAGTGTTGGCTGAATTCTAGAAGATCCCTTTCTCTTTTGTCTTTTTTTAAAACCTAATAAAATACTGCCATTTAATGTTGTCTTTTGCTGCCTCTAACTTGCTTGTTCAAATCAGTAGCCAGGGTGCATTCTGAATAAGAAAATGTATATGTAGTGTTCAGGAAGCTCTTTGCTATATGTGTGTGTGTGTGTGTGTGTGTATATATATATATATATACACTTAACTGTTTGTCCTGAAAATGAGTTTGAATGGTGGTCTTCTATACAGGCCCGTGAACATAAGCCTGTGACATGAAAATGGCCATGTCATAAAGCAGTTTTTTTGATACATGTTTTTTATGACCACCTATGTTTTTTTAGAATTATATAAATAAAAAATTATCATCTGGGGCCTCCCTGGTGGCACAAGGGGTTATGTCTTAGCACTATGAAGTTATCATAGGCACTGCAACACGAGTTAGATCCCCTGCCAGGGAACTGACTCACGTGGCGCACTGTAGACCTTTCCTGACCACCCCGCTGCTCCTCTCAGCAGTGTATTCAGTACGTCTGCCTGTTCTGCTCCCCACTCTGTCTCTGGCGAGTCCCTGTACCTCTGGCCTGCACTACAGCCCTTATATGTATAAATAAATAAAATCTTTTAAAAAATTACCCTAAAAGAGGATGTGGATATTAAGAAAATGATGGTGGCAATTGATTATAAACCATGTGCTGTGCTGTCTTGTGTTACTTAGTGCTGAAAACTCTCTGAGGTAGATACTGTTTTATTCATGTTACAGATGAGGAATTGAGATATTGAAATATTAAAGTTATTTGTGCAAAACTCTTCAGCAGGGTACAGCTAGAGCTAGCAAATTGTAATCAAATTGTTTAAAGAAATTTAATTTGGGCCCTCCCTGGTGGCGCAGCGGTTTAAAGCACAGTGCTGGGAGGCTTAATTCATTTCAGCATGAGTTCTATCCCCGCCTGCCCTGGAGGTGACCCACATGGCGCGGCGGACCTCTCCTGGCCCACCCGCTGCTCCCCTCAGCAGTGTACTTCGTTGATCTGCCTGTCCTGCTCTCCACTCTGTCTCTGGTGAATCCTCTCACCCTCTGCATCTCAGTCCTGTACCCCAGTTCTGTATGAATAAATAAATAAATCTTTAAAAAATAAATTTAATGATGCTTATAAGAAAATAAAAACTTAATTTTATTAGATATATACCATCTATTGAAAAATACAATATTTTTCAAATTATATTAAAACATACTTGAGTAGAAATAATTTGATTTCACCAGTAGGACTGTTTTGAGGAGAGTTGATAGATGTTACTAAATTTAGTTTTTTTAAAACAACTCAAGTTTAACAAATTGCTAATCACTGAAGCAAATACACATCAATTTTTTTAAATGGTTTACATTTTGTCTGAGTTCCAGAAACCTGCTCTTTAGCCACTGCTCATTTTCACGCAGTTCACAGCCTGTATGGCATGGTCACATGACAGTACTCCCATGGCACTCCATAATTTTTGCACTCTTGCATTGTGAGTTCGTGCAAGAAAACTACGGTAAATCTACATGCAATGTCATGTACAAAGGAAGGCACCGTTTTTACTGAGGTTGGACTTTTCCAGGTTTTAACTCAGTTCTTTTTTTCTTCAGAGGCCTTGTTGAGATGTGCTTGCTGTGCTCATTACTGGGTAGCAGATGTCATAAGGGGTTTGTATATCGGATAACAAAGTAGCTAGCAAAATGCATTTGATTCACTTTAAAACTATTTTCACTGAAATCAAAGGACTTACTCATTTTATTGTCCCCTTTTTTTTGGTTATATAACTTTAAAAATTATTTCCTACTTATCACCTTAGTATCTATGGCAATGATTTGTCAAATCTCTTGTCCTCTCTGGAGTGATGGAGGGGATGGGAGCGTTCAAAGCAGAAGTGGGCATAAGCAAAACTATTTATAGTAGGGAAGTGGGTTTGAGGAGAGAATGATCTAGAAGCTCTGAAGAAAGAAACCATTGGCGTCTACACAGTCTAGTGATGACAAATACCTATTGGGACGTAGAATTAACAGTCCATATAGCATTACTTATCACATGTAGCTCACAATGGGGTTTCTGCAAAAAGGCAAGATGACTTACCTGTGCATCATGTTGCTGTCTTAGTAACTGTCTTCACTTGCCAAATGATTTAACAGCTGACACCATTTAAAGCAAATGTGCACACTTGTATGTATTGTCAGACCCCCTGATGAGTCTGCAGATGTGAATAATGAGAAATGACCAGTTGAAGTTCATAGCATAATTTGGACTGAGATGTCCTTTGAAGAAGTTTTTAAAAGCATGAAACCAGGTTCTAATTAATATTAGCAAAATGAAAGCACCCCGACACAAATGCTCTCTGTTTTGGTTCACTTATTTAGTCATTGTTACCAGTTTCTTAGAGCTCCTTTAAAGGGGCAGGAAATGAGATGCTCAGCCATTTTGCTAAATTGTAAGTATCTGTTCCTTTTGTTTTGGGGGAAAAAAGTCTGCATCATTTTGTCCTCAAAAGTCTTTGTTTTTCTAACACCGATAAATAAGTTTGTTTCTGTGACGATCAATAATCTAAGTTTTAAGTGTTCCCTGAGGAAAAATACCCGTCAGCCATAACAGTGCTTATCTACATAACAAGTTCATTCCATTTATTACACTTCTTCAAGCACTTGCTCTAACACTGTCTTCATTTCTTTCTTTTTCCTAATTGACTGAAATGTTCATCTTAGGTTGAGGTTCTGGTTGCTTATTAAACTGGCATTTTAGCATGTCAGCCATCTTGTGCCTTCCCTACAGACATAGGTAATGTTTGGTGCTCACTGATTTCTGCTGATACAATACTAACACTTACCACTTATGATTGATGCTTTTTGAAGAGACATTTAACATTAAGACACAGTTAACTTTTACAACAACCCTGTATATTAAATACTGATAGTTGCACTATTCTCCTGGGACATAAATGTACTACAAACACTGTGGAAGATGTTTTGGGATTCTGTGCAAGTTATTGTAGAATAGAGATCTAATCAAAGATGACTTGATTATTTAACATCTTGGCTCTGTTAAGTTTTAATAGGTAATTAGAAGCACCTTAATTCTCCCGCCCCTTAGCACTTAGCCAAGAGTTATTTCAGCTCTTTGCCATGAAGTTAATTTGTTCAGACATTATCCAGCATATATTTAAATAAAACAAATCTAGAAAAAGCAATTAAGGAACACTTTCACCATTAAATTAACGATGTCTTCTTGTTTTAGCAGTACCTTCCAGTGAAAAAATATTAAAAAGTTAAGCAATTATTTCTAAAAGTTGACCAGTATAAGTAGTCAGGTTCTATAAATCAGAACAAAGCCACTATCCCCTCAGTAATCGGATTAGCATTATACGAATTACATATATATTTAACTATATATATATATAATTAACATATATTTAATTACATATATATTCAACTCTGCATGTAGCTATTAGTTAGTTTTTTATTAGCCGATTCAATGCAATGCTGTTCTTATAGCATATGAAATTAATTTTATTGATTTATTGCACATCTTATCTCTTCCACTCCTCTATTCTAGATCCTCCATGAAATGATGGAAGAAATTGACTATGATCATGATGGAACAGTTTCTCTGGAGGAGTGGATACAAGGAGGAATGACCACAATTCCACTTCTTGTCCTTCTGGGCTTGGAAAATGTAAGCATTGATATGGTGAAAGCTGGCCTGTTGGCAAGTCAGTGGAAGACTCTTTTCCACATTTTGATTATAAAATGATCTGGCCATTTTTTTTTATCACAAAACATGTAGTGAGTCCCCGATCCTTTTAATAAACAGTGCAATTTTAACTATAACTCCTTGTATAGTAATAGTTGGCACAAGCACTGACTTGTTTCAGATATTACCTTAGAATTTAATATATATTTTTCTCCTTATTTGAAGTGTAGTCTAGTTTCAAAAAGTTATTGTACTTCTTGTACTAGTTAATATGGGACGAACCCCCAGGATTCCTACAACTGTGGTTCTTGTGCTCCAGCTCATTCTGTATTGCACCCCCAACACGTAGCTAATTAATTTATTGATAATCGATACTTGGCAGAGTAAATTACACATATATGAGGGAAAAAGACAACATGATCTATATCACACATATATATAAAGAATCTGATATATATCACTTATGCATTACACCTACACACATTTATGCACATTTTCACTTTTAACTCTTAAAATTGTCTTTAATCAGTGTCTTTGTGGTAATTCAACTGATTTGAAAAGTAAAATAGATCCACCTAAGTTCAGGATGTGATATGATGATGAGTTTGAAACGAAAAGTCATGCTGCGGCAGGCTTGATGTGAAATTTGGCCGTTGTTAACTTAAAATCCGATGAGTCAACATTAGATGTTTTCACTTGTCATTAATAGTTATGCAAGAGTGACTGTCACATGCATATAGTAAAGTGAATGCTGAAATTCAAAGAGCACTGATAATGGAAAGAGAGATGACACATACGATAATCACAGTTCTGAGATGCCAGATGATAATATCCACTGTGCCTTTGCTGTTGATACCAAAACTGTACTTCATGTTCCCAGCAGTAAATTTGCTGATTGAAGCCTATACCACAATAATTCAAGATCTCAAAATTTTGAGTCAGTTTTCTAGAAATCGGAGTATATGTTGTAATATGTTTGCACTATTATGGTATGTTTAATCATATTTTCATGAGAGTTTGGCAGTATATGTATGGGCTTTAAGACAGCTGAATTTGTCTCTTTTTCACAAGGGTCTTCAGATTCTTTTACTTTCAAATGTAATCTAGGTCTGCAGAATTTTAGTAATGTTCAGAGACTACTGAGGAAAAATTGCTAATAGAAGAAATTAAATAGTTTTGAAAAAATGATAATGAACACGTCTTATTTTTATGACATGTTTCTAGCTCTGAAAATTAGTAAAGCAGTAGTTCTTTTCTGTTCTTATGTTCGCTGTACTCTGGTATAATTTTGCACTAACTTATTACAAGTATCATTTACTTGTTTCATATACCAAGTGAATACACAAATCAGATTGTTGGCAGAAAAAAAATAGAAAATTGACAAACTTATTAAATTATCAAGGTTTAGTGTACACTTTGTGCTAAAATAATATTTGGCAGGGACTAGTTAAGAAGTTCTAATAGACATGGTTCTCTAGAAGGGAGTCTTACTTTTTTTTTTAAAGATTTATTTATTCATACTGGGGTACAGACCAGAGATGTGGAGGGTGAGAGGATTCACCAGAAACAGAGTGGGGAGCAGAACAGGCAGATTGACGAAGTACACTGCTGAGGGGAGCAGCGGGTGGGCCAGGAGAGGTCTACCGGACCATGTGGTCACCTTCGGGGCAAGCAGGAATCGAACACACGTGGAAGTGGCTTAAGCTTCTTAGTGCTGTGCTTTAACCCGCTGCGCCACCAGGGAGGGCCGGGAGTCTTACATTTTTAAAGCTAAAATTTTATTTATGTAAATGTTTATGGAAGAGAGAGTAAGGAAGCCATTTGATAGTGTGTGCATGACAGGGGTGGGGGACAGGAAGGTTGGTTGCAGAAGTAGATACTTCGTCATCTATAATTTAAATATCAGTATGAAAACACCATGGATAAATAAAGTCTACATGTCGATGTGGATTTATCTCAAAATATTTCAAGCAGATACACTTCCTCATCAGTTTCTAGTGTGTCGGTAGTTTTACTTCAACCGAATGATAGCTTTTCACCTTCATGTACATCAGCTTAATTATGCACAATTTATTTCAGAATAGCTTAATTACATTAATCTTTGTGTTTTTAGTAAAAAGATATTTGGGGGCCGACTAGTAGAAATTAATTTGTTTCAATGAAGTAACTAACCAAAGCTACTTTTCAAAATTGTTTGCAGTTATGGCCACTAGATGGCAGGGCTGTATTGTTTAACGTCATAGGTCAACAACTAGGAGAGACTGGTCGTTCCCTATAAAGAACAACTCTGAAATTTCTTCCCCATCACTTTTTTAAATAAGAGTATAGCAGTGGTGTTTAATTTTTTCTCCATTAATAAAATATATAAGCGATGTAATTATGATCACAAACAGAACATCTATTTGTTAGAAACAGCTTTTCATTCTAAAACATGATGTTTTCCGAAGCAGGAATGACACAATGACAGCTGAGTGATGAGGGTCTCCTTTTTTTTTTTAGTAACTGAGATTTATTTCCTTTTCTGCAGGCAGTTAATGTGTTATGTTGCTACCTGTAGGGAATGTAATCCTTGGTGCCTTTTCTCCCTTCAAATCTTAAAGTGCTAGGTGAAGTTAGCCATTTCTTGAGAGTCTCTCTTGATATGTTGTCCTATATATGCATGCCTTTTGCCAATTATGAGCTTGGGGAACAGAATCTAATTGACAATGCATGGTAAATACCATGGTGTATTTGAAAGTGACTGTGGTGTATTAGTCAAATTACTCAGATAAGAATATTGTCCTGGGAGAGGAATTCTCACTTGTATGGCAAGGCAGTTGTGATTTCATTGTGGTTTGTTTTTCTCCATCAACAGAATTTTTAATCTACCTCCATTTTAAATATTCTCATTAAGTATTTTGGTGCCAAAAGCAGAAGTGAAGTTTATCAGGACCAGATTCTGTACCAAATACTACAGCTGAATCATCTCCTTTATCTAACTCTAAGTTCTCCAAACTGTGAAACTCAAGATGAAATGGTGCAGTCTTGGTCTCTCATACAGCTGAATGAAAACCACAAGTTTGAGTGGCATAAGTAATTTCGATCACCACAGTAAAACATTTGTATCGTATTCTCCCTTTTGCATTCATTTCACTGAAGTTATTTTTTTTTAAAACATCTCAATTTGAATGAAAAAAAGAGTCTTGTTTAAATAACTGTATCTAGAAATAGACTCTGTTCCAGTAATTGGCAAACTTTATTTGTAAAAGGACAGATAGTAAATAATTTTTATCTTTGTGGGCCATAAGTTGCAACTGCTCAACTCTGCCGTTGAATCACAGTGCAATTAAAGACACTGTGTTAATGAGAGAGTGAGGCTGTGTTTCTTTTTATTTTGTAAGATCTCTAACTGTTGTTGAGATAAAATTCATGTAACATAAAATTCATCATTTAACTATTTTGAAGTATACGTTTCAGTGGCTTTCAGTATCCTTAGTTTGTGCATCTTTTTCTTTGACATTTTTTTTTTTTACATCAGGAATAAACTTTGTCTTCATTAAACAGTCACTCCCATAAAATCTTACTTATAAAAACAAAATTGTTGGTCCTACTTGACCCAAAACCCATAATATACTCATCCCGTGTTTATTCTAGGATTAATCTGGCATACTACACATAGGAAGAGAGATTTCATTATTTAAGAACTAGGAATAAAATACCTTTTATTTAGCTCAGTAAGATAACGCCAGTAAGGCATGAGGACTAATGAAGATATCACATCTTAATGTGGGCTTCATCAAATTGGTATTTCCCCCAACTTTGTTAGTAGCTAACTAGGTCATTTTGTGCCTGTCAGTCATTCTCTCTGGACATATAGAAAGTAGCCAAGCATTCCCCTTATACTTTTAATGTTCTTTCAGTTCAAACTTTCCTTTTTCTAGATGGACAATTTTATTAATTATGCTCTAATACTTGAAATTTGTAATCTTGGGTCATCATTACATTTTTCAAGGGAAATTTCGGAATTCATGTTTTCATAATAACCAGGATTAAATGTTTAAATAGTAGTAAGTGGGGTCCTGGCTTTAAGCAAGGAAACTTTTACTTGTTAGTTGGGGTGTCTTGTGCCCACATTTAGCCTGGCTGGGTGATTGCTGAATAGCTACATATTTTGATCTCACTCTATGTGATCACAGATTCTTAATCTTGAATTATATAAGTAGTTTAAACTTTGTTATTTGTTTGAAATTTTTTTGCACCCACATATTTTTTGCCTGACTCAGTAGGTTATCAGTAATTACCTCAGTAGATGATCAGAAATTATTTGGTTTGATTCCTGATTTCTGTGAAATAAATTCCCTAAGGAAATTTCTGAGTGTGATAGAAAGCAAAATTGATATATTCTTAATAAATGTGGAAAAGTAATGTTTTGCACTCAATGTGTTTAAACTTTAATTTGTTAATAGCTGTTCTTCTATCTATACATTGACCAATAGAAGGTGATACAAGACTGGATAAATGCAGACATTCTTGAGATCTCACTTTGGGTCATTCAAGGAAAACAACTGTGGTCTTAGATGATAGTCTTAGGTGATAGTCTTAGAGAATTTTAAGTTTGCTTTTGAACCTTAGGTATGGCCTAATCTTAGAAAATGTAAATTTGGAGATAAGCAGTTGATTACAATTCCTCAGAATGTTGAAAATTTTCTCTGCCATGTTCCAATTTAGGTTTACTTTTTGTCTAGAAAGTATAGTTTCAGATTGTTACAATTTTTTGGAGACCTTAAACAGAAAAGTAAGATAATTTAATGGTGCTTATTATTTAATGAGTTGGAATTAATTTGCAACATTAGCTTTTCAGTAGGATAAAATTGAAATCAGTTGAAATAGGGATATGCCTAGGGATATGCCTAGGGATATGCCTAGGATATGTAGGGACATTTTCCCTAGGCCATCATTGAAATTTTTTCTTGAGGGCGTTTGAAATCTGATACTGTTTATAATATCCCTAGTCACTTTACTATTATATCTGATTCTGGATGTATTTAGGAAAAAAAGTAAAAATGTTGAAATCACTGGGTCCATGAAATAGGTTTAATTTTTAAAGGGTGTTCTTCCCTTTGAAGCATATTCACTTGACTTGTAGCAGATTAAAAGAAGAGAAGAATAGAGCTGTGAGATTGAAGTTACAGAGATTTCACTAAACCTGTCTTTCTGATCAGCTTAGAACTGATCTGAGTCATTATAAAACAAGGTGTTTTTTGGATATCAAGAATACATTTCTATTAAGATTAATGTCCAGTAATTGAAAAAAAAAAAAAAAACTCATGAGAGCAAACACTTCTATGAAATAAAGTTTGGTAAACCTATAGATAGCCTCTTCCGACCTTACGGCTGATGTTGCACAACTTAGCCCATTGATGGTGAAAATATTTGCTGTTTATTTAATGCTTCATTGACTTTGCAGCTACTACATAATGGAACCTCACACCATGGTCTGGCAAAAGAAAGTGGGTACTTCCATTTATTAGGGAGGAAAATAGTAAGAAAAGTAAAATGACTTAATCTCCATTTTCTTCGTAGGCCAGGATTCAGATTCCCTTTCCATTTCTCTTTTATAGAAATAAATTTCTTCCAATGATAATAAATATTTATTTGCAATAGAAGTACCAATAGAAATATGCCCTCCTGGCTGATGGAATAATAGTAAGGGACTGTTTCTTCCCTTCCCCACTAAGTTTACCATCTAAATAAGACAAACAAGACAAGACATGAAAATATGAGAGTTAAGGTATAATTTGCACTGCTGAGAAGTAGTTGTCTCCTGGTTTCAATTTCTTCTCTTGAAGTCACATACATATTTCATCCTTTGCATATTTTGACAATATATCCAGCTAAGAGCTATAAAGCTATTTAATTTGTTTTTGGTAAAGCATTTTATGCCTGGGTAATGGATTTGGGCATCAGTTGCAGCCTGTAACGTGGCTAAGTGTTCTGATTGACAGAACACCCACGGTCAGACTTGTTTATTTTTTGATAAGGAAAATGCCAGCTAACTTAGTCCATATGTGCTCTTCCACAAGATGAGGCTTATCCACATGTGATGGACAATCATTTAAAAATAAAATGACAAGGCTTATAAGAATAGTAATACATTTGAATTTAGATATGCCTTTTTCCTTTTCATTAAAAAATAGTTTGAATGTTTTAAAAATATTTTAAATTTGTTAATGATATCAATGTTTAAAAAAAAAATGACCAAATGCCATTGTTTAGATTTGTTCATCTCATGTCTTATTTAAAGGAATAGAATTTTCAAAATATAGACAGTTTGGAAAATAGTATACAATTAAGCAGATCTATAAAACAACCTAGTCAATAATAAAGATACTAAAAATCTATGAATCCTGGGACTTAAGCAAACCAGGAACAGAGTCAGAGCTCACTATGAAACTGATTAAGTTTTGGAAGATAGCAGAAACTCCTGAACCTTCTGAAGCCCTCTCCATGATACCTTCTGCATAACTGCTTCTGGTGAGAGCTTCTTAGGCATTTTTTAGCAAATGGATCTGAGTATTGTCCAAAAGTATGATGGAGCTGAGATTTAGCCCCGTTGAAAGTTAACAAGGAAGTTTGTCTCGGCTTCATGGATGCTGCAGAGGACATGAGATGCCTGGGTAAGAAACAGAGGGCTAGCTGATTTACTGCAAACAAGTCCAATAGAGGCTTCACATCAACCAGTTTTCCTGGCCTGTGAAGTCTTGTGGAGATGATCCAACTAATTGCTGTGAACAACATCAAAACTTGGAAGCCCTGACTTATAGAGGCTAAATCTTTTATAGTGTGCAGTAAACAAACTTGCTTAATCTTTGCTTGGAAGACAGATATTTGTGTTATTCTGGACATAAATTAACTTGTCCTCTGCTCTGGAGGGAGACATTTCTCTTGTCCAAGTATGTTTGTTTTCATACATCTTTGAAAATATAACCTGGAAAATAGACAGTTCAGCTAATAAAATGTGCAGAAATTCAATAGACCCATGGATTATTATCTCCTAGGAAGCATTTTCATTAGTGTTTCATTTTATGATGCAAATTTGACATTTCTGGTCCTAATGTAAGTGTTAGTTACTATGGATTTAATCTGCTACTACAAATCTTGTGGTTTATCTCTTGACTGAAAATGGGAAAAAGTAGTTGGTAAGCTTTATAATTAATACTTTATTAAGAAAAGAAACAAATTGATCTGAACAAATTTATATTGTCTCACTAATTCAGAATTAATATTAGATTTTTTGATCACCTACTGTGTGATTAAAAATAAAATCACTCAGTAAAAGTATTCTAAGAAATTTGACAGCTTGTCTAATTGGAAAAATTATGATGTTGTATTTTAATACCAATAATATTATATCCAGAATTACTCAGTTTGATACAACTTGATTTCTGAGGTACAAGAACTATACTAATGGAAAAATGATGGTAACAAAGTAATGATATACAATAATTTCAATTAATAGATTTAAATTTTTTGTAAGGAATTTACACAATTCATAAGCATTCTATCGCTTTATTTCACTTAAATCTTGAACAATGCAGATGTGATTAAACATCAGCAGTAGCTATTATGATCTTATATTTTTACTTAGAAGAATATGTAACTACAGTTGTTATGCTAAAGTATGAATTCATTTGAATTCAAGGTTCTTGTGGCCAATAATTAGTGATTATTATAAATAAATACATTACAAATATTTTTACTACCTTTCCACAAGATTCGAATCACTCAAATTACTCAAAGTGCTAATGTAATTAAGTTTGTAAATGTTTATCTTTTAAACTTTGCTGTTTGAGATATACAAAAATATATTGCTATACATTATAACATATAAGGAATGTAAAAAAAACAGTCTCCGCATTTTAAGTTCTCACTTTCTGAGGCTCTTCTTCTCAAGGACATTAATTCTATCTTTTGTCATTGAGTTGAGAATGGAATTGTGCTGAGGATAAAACTTTTCAAATGCAAGGCAGACTCTTCCCTGTTTTTAGGGAGTGCTTTTTTCCTGGTAAGTCATCATGGTTTGGGACATGCTGTTGAACTGTTGACATTAGACAAGAATTTGTGGTTGCTATAGCATCTGAAATTTGTTAGCAGGATCTCATTCCACAAGAGTACATGTGTTTTTCTAGACTCTGTGGCGATCTTGGAGAAAGTCAGGGATGAAATAACAGATTGTCTTCAAATGCTTCAGTCCAGTTCTAAATTTTATTGGCACTTGCATATTCTACTGTTTATTTCATTAAGTGAAATCTGTTTTTCTTGCTTCCCGTGCAGAACGTGAAGGATGATGGACAGCATGTGTGGAGACTCAAGCACTTTAACAAACCTGCCTACTGCAATCTCTGCCTGAACATGCTGATCGGTGTGGGGAAGCAGGGTCTGTGCTGCTCCTGTGAGTACACCAGCTCTGCTCGGATCTCCTCACCGCCTACTGAGGAAAGCTTGATCTCGTGAGCCAGCCCTTTTCAGAGCTGGGGATCTGAAAAACCACCCAAACCCTACATACGCTTTTGACTTAGCTTTTTGAATGTATGTTTCTGAATGTTTAGTTCACTATAGTTTAACAGTTTTCAACTTAGGGAAACTCTGCCCTTGGAAAACAACTAAAGATGTGTTCTAATTCACTAACCATTTTCTTGCCGGTGAAATTTAATTTATACATGGTTCCTATTTTCTCCTGAAGCTGTTATAAAAATACTCACTGGTGTCTCATTTATACCCTGTTCCTATTCTGTTTTCCTATGTTAGCCGCTTTATTCCCAATGACTTTTTTTTTTAAAAAAGATTTATTTATTTATGCATACAGAACTGGGGTACAGGCCAGAGGTGCAGGGGCAGTGAGAGGATTCACTAGAGACAGAGTGGGGAGCAGAACAGGCCAACTGAGAAGTACACTGCTGAGGGGAGCAGCAGGCGGGTCAGGAGAGTTCTGCCCACCTCTGGGGTGAGGATTGAGCTCATGCTGAAGTGGCTTTAGCTTCTTAGTGCTCTGCTTTAACCCGCTGCACCGCCAGGGAGGGCCCTGACTTCTTTTTAAAAAAAGATTTATTTATTGATGCATACAGAACTGGGGTACAGGCCAGAGGTGCAGCTGTGGTGAGAGGATACACCAGAGACAAAGTGGGGAGCAGAATAGGCCAATTAGCAAAGTACACTGTTGAGGGGAGTAGTAGGTGAGACAGGAGAGGCCTTCTGCGCCATGTGGGTCACCTCCTGAGCGAGGATCAAACGGGCACTAAAGTGGCTGTGGCTGCTTGCAGGGCTGTGCTTTAACTGGCTGCACCACCAGTGTGGGCCCTATTCCCAGTGACTTCTAATGAATCAGTTCTTTCATGTTTATTAAAAAAGAGTTAAATTTGTTGAATATTCTTTGCATTCAGAGTAAGAAGTCGCAAGGACTACAAACCAACCTTAAACTTTGGGATTATTGTTTTAATTGTTTTTGTAAAGAAAATCTTCATAGACCCAAAGCATCACTACTTCATGAGTTGTGGCCATTATTTATTTTTTCCCCAGTACATTTAATTTTCATTGTATTTTACAAACTGAGTATTTCCCACCAATAGTTTCTAGTTTCTTGTACTGTATCAATAAATTTATAAAATGTACCTGAGTCAACATATATGCCTGATAAACTTTTCCGTTCCTCAGTATCCTCTTTAATATACGGGAACATATGTCCTGCTCAGTAAAGTATGAAGTTCTCTCCATCCAGCAGTTTTTCCATTTCTCTATCCACTATAGTTATTGAAATAGTCACATTGATTAGAAACATCCCATTCTTGTGTATTTACATTAAATCTAATTTCTTAACTTTGATTCCCCATAAACTATATAGTTTTAAGATACTATTTTTTTTAAACTTATTTTTTTTTAAAGATTTATTTATTTGTACATACAGAACTGGGGTGCAGGCCAGAGGTGCAGGGGCGGTGAGAGGCTTCACCAGAGACAGAGTGGGGAACAGAACAGGCAGATTGACGAAGTACACTGCTGAGGGGAGCAGTGGGCGGGTCAGGAGAGGTCTGCCACGCCATGTGGTCACCATGTGGTCACCTCCGGGGCAGACGGGAATCGAACTCATGCGGAAGTGGCTTTAGATTCTCAGTGCAGTGCTTTAACCTGCTGCGCCACCAGGGAGGGCCCTTAAGATACTATTTTTAGTGAGCAGCTTCTTGGCAATAGGCTTAGAAATTGTCTTTCTCTCAGCTGTGTAATTTGACATTTAAAGCCCTATTTTTGTACAATATTTAAGTGATTTTTAAGTGTTTAATTGTTTTAATAAAGTCACATGAGATAACCATGTGCCACGGTGGAGGGTATTTTCCCATGGTTGCATCTGAAAAGTTTGTGACACTAAAACACAGAGAAAGGAAGCGGTTTTTTTTTTTTTTTTTTTTTTAGAGTTTAATTGTTTAGGGGAAGTAATTTTTCATGGTTAATTCTCTTGATGGGAGTGTATGAGATCTAAAAAGATATCTCCCAAATAATGTGAGCCATGTCATAAATAGGGCAGTGAACATTTCATTCACAAACTTAATATGTGGCAAATGTAGTATTTTTACATTATAATTGATATGGAAGATAAGAAAAAGTATGTTTCTTCCTCAGTGTTGCCAAAGCAAATCACATATGTGGACATTTTGGAAGAATTTTACTATATATTATGTGGATCTTTTTTTCTAAGTTCACCTGTTAGTTTTTTGCTTTATTGGGAGGCTTATCTAGTTGTTCTTATTTACTTTTTATGCCATTGCTTAATTTATGCAGTTAGCACTCTTTATTTGAGATGTTTTACTAAAAGAGATCTGTATACACTTTGCAGTTATATTTATAATTAAGCCACAGAATAACTTGAACATGCTAATAATCAAGATATCTTGATTACACACATTTTGTTTTTCATATTTGTCCACACACAAACATGCTTGAATATTTATGTACATAAGTACACATAAACGTAAAGCTGTGTGTGTGTGTGTACTTGTTTCATATGCTTCTTAGCAAAGTTTCTCCCTTTTTAACAAGCAGTACCATGATGAGTGCCAAGTGTGGGGTGAACTTCTAGCAAAGGCCTAGCATCAGGGATGAAGTTTGTTCACTCTGGAAATAGACAATCAGCTATCTAAGGTCTAGTTAAATCAATAGACAAAATAGTATAGACTCAGGGACTTTTATTCCCATGCCAACCAGCTGCTCTCATGCCTATACTTTGTAAAATATAGATCTCTTCCTTCTAGCAAATGACACCAAGCCATTTGGTAGTCATCAATTTGTCTTTAATATTTTTGTCATCTGGGAATTATTGTGAAAAATTTGAGTGAGGTCTGATTTAATTAAGCATTTCCTGCTATGCCATGATAGAGGAGTCGTGGTTTTTCACATGCATAATATTTCCTGTGCTAATTGGCCTTTTGTATTCCATGGTAAAAACAGTCGACTTGGACTTTTCCTTGATGTGGCTGATTGAATTGATTAGAGAGCAGTGGATATGAAATGAGGTTCTGTTAATGTCATTCTTTCCCTATAAAATTGCCATCAGGGCCAGGGTTAGCTCTGAATTTGTGTACCTGTTTCCTTTCAGTTTGCAAGTATACAGTCCATGAACGCTGTGTGGCCAGAGCACCGCCCTCTTGCATCAAGACCTATGTGAAGTCCAAGAAGAACACTGATGTAAGTGTGTTGTGCGCTTGCTTTCTGAGGGTGCCATTTCTGGAAGCCTCTTCTTACCACAGTGTTCTTGTTCTGTTCTAGGTCATGCACCATTACTGGGTTGAAGGCAACTGCCCGACCAAGTGTGATAAGTGCCACAAAACAGTGAAATGTTACCAGGGCCTGACAGGACTGCATTGTGTATGGTGTCAGATTACAGTAAGTAAGAATAGAATTCAGACTTGCAGACTCACTCATGGTGACATATTCCATGTTCTCTGAGAGTCCTGTCCTGGAAGGGTATCCTGAATTTGGGATTAAGGCTTCTTATTTCATCTGGCTCCCTTTGAGATAAGGATCAAAGTTAGCTTTGTCCTCACAGAATGTGTAATCTTTGAGTTAGTGGCCATAAGACAAGTCTCCCCATCATGTGGCTCCACATGTGGACTATGGAGCTCAGGAAGTTGGCAGGACAGTTTTCAGACACCACAGCTTGAGGTAGGAAATGAGAATGGAAATTAAGTAGGATTCAACTCTTTCTCCATCACATAGCCCTCATTTGGAAGAGTTTTCTATTTTACATATTGTGATTTTATTCACAGAATCTTTGTGCTTAAAAGGATATAGGAAATGTTGTTGAAATGACTAAACATTATGGGAAAGTTATTACGGCTAAGAGAAGCCAATCAAATTGCTCTAGCCACATGGCTAGATAGCGATGTTTCCAAGTACACAGTAAAGTACTAAGTACTAAGTACTTTACCTTTCACATTATGATTCTGCCTTCCTCCATCAGTTAAATTGTAAGTTGAGAGGTAAGAACTATGGATGTAAATACCAATCGTTAATGGTATTGATGATTTAAAAGAGGTGACTAGATTGGTCTTTCCTGGGTACAGTTAGAAGGCCACATGGTTTACAGTGTTAGCAAAGTCCTCTAGTAACTTCTGGAAGAAATGCAGTTATCAGATGGTGCTTCAGATGTTTCCTAATTTCTGGAAATTAATTGTAATATGCATTTTTCAAGAATAGACAGTTTTGACCATATAGCACAAAAATATTGACAGGACTTTGTTATTTCTCCCACTTGTTCTTTCTTTCAGCTAGTGTTTGAGTCCTCTTGTTGTAGGACTGATAGTTCTTGCTTTAGTGGGAATAAAACATTAGGGGGCACTGAGTCAGCAAAGCAAGGAAGTTTCTCTGTAATGCCCCCCCAAACCCCCACACACCATTTAAAATTGTTTCTTAAATATGCACAGAGAATATTTAGAAAAACAAACTGGGACTTGCATTTCAAAAATATCATTAAGTTTTTTTTTTTTTTAGATGAACACACTTTCCTCAGTCATTTTCAGCTATTATTTGGTTAAATTATATTTATGTTTGAAATTCCCTCAATTATGAAAGTTTTGTTTCAGTTTTATTTTTTGGAAGTTTTTGATTATTAGAATAAAATGTAACAATGGCTTAAATTACACATGAATTACTCAAACAAATTGCATTTTCAGTTTTGAGACTGTAACTATTTCATTTAAAAAATCCATTGAAACTGTCAGTTGTTTTTTGGCTAAGCATCTATAAAAATACTGAACTTTGTTTCAGATATTGTAGGAAACTATCTTGTATTCCTCCTAAAGTATATCTTTCATTTATTACAGCTTCAAAATATACTGAAATTAGAGAATATCAGAAGTTGTTTGTATTTCAAGCTATTTTGTATACTTTATAAATTTTAAATGTAATATCTTAGGTATATTATTTTCTTTTTTATTTCTTTAAAAAAATCAATGTATTTTAAATGCATACTCAGTTTGAACACTAAAAATATGTATTGCTACTGCTCCTCCTAAATCAGAAGCTTTTAGAGCTTTTAGAATTTGCTTTACTTGACTCCTCTCCTCTTGTCCAAATTTAATTTTCATGAAGTAAATCTGTCCTTCCTATTTTGTGGGTATCTCCCCCCTCAAAGTTACCATTGCTGGTGCTCTCTTAGTGGTGTGGTGCTGAGGCATCTTAAATTCCTTTTCTTTATTTCATATCTAATTTTCATATTTTCATTTTCTTTCACTAATTTTAATGGTGCTTCTTATCCGTGACTCCAAAATACATTTATATTTGGCAAGCACCAGTGCTCCTGGTGTTTGCCTTGTGAAAAAATCCCACCCTTCCTTTTATTAGAAACCTGGCGGTGCCTCTGAGTAAACTATACTTCTTTTCCCATTGATGAGATATGACTCAGAGCTCTGTGTATGTTAGAGGCATATATTGTATTGGTTTCATACACTTACATATTGCAAAGTGATTGCAATAGCTATCAGTCCCATTATTATGGTACATACACATTATTCATTTTTAGTGTTGAAAACAGTTACGATGTAGCCTCTGAGCAACTTTGAAGTTTATCATGCAATACTGTGGTCACTAATCCCTGTCAGCATTATGTATCACCAGTTAGTTTATTTACTAGTTGTAAGTTTATATCCAAAAACAGCATGACCTCAACACCACCCTGCAAATTCTAGACCCCTGGAAACTACTGTCTATTCCTGCTTTTTGCCAGTAACCATATGTCTTGAAATCTAAGGACTTCACGTTCAGATCATTTCTGACCACATTTTACTAATTTCCTACTCTTACACTGAAGATGCACGTGAATGTGGGTCTGTTGAGCATGATGGCACAACATAACCACAAATAACTTAAGTTCTGGGACTCTGTTTAGGCTAGCCAGGAGCTCTGACCAGCTTTAGAGGCAGCCAGCAACAATGGTTTCCCTTCTCATTTAGCTCTCCCAAGTCCTGAAGCTTTTGACCAACTTCAGACTGATTAGTTGTAACCATGAGTTCAGCAGACCTGTGGATTTGTTTTATGGATAAACTTGAACAATTAAAAAAAAAAGAATTACCTCCAAAAGAATATTCAGCCTTTAAAAAGTAACTTCAGTTACTTCAGTTTTTTGAACTTTTAGAGAAGAACATTTATATTTGTAGTATCATCTATACTTTATTCTTGAACCATTGTTGAAAGAGTTTAGTATAAAGTTGATCTGCTCTTGACTGACCTACCACTACTGATTATCTTTAAACAAACTGAATTTACTTTCTTATGACCTTTTGCTTTCTAGAAAGTGCTATTAATATAAAAAGAGACATCAGAAGTTTTGAAAGTGAGAGAGGGAATGGCACCATCAATATTGAGCTTTAGGAAGGACTGTCTGAGTAGAGTTATATAGGGAATAGATTGCAGAGAGAATGAAACTTGGCTACATTTCAGGGCTTTCCAGATGCCATTACTTCTATTTATATGTTACATTTAGAAATACTCTTGATCTTATAAATTGGACTGAAAAGAGTCTTAAGGCGGACTCTGTCACTTGATAGTTGTGTGATCTTGGGCCAGGTATGTAAAAAGTTTTGGCCAATTTCCTAATTTGTAATAATGGAATTAATGTCAGCTATTTTGCAGGATTGTTACTTGACTTAAATGAGTAGAAGTGTCTGTATAGATGTGTTTAGGTCAGGACCTCAAATGTGTAAGTGCTTAGTAACTGAGAATTATCATAGTGAGAATTAGGTTAAATACCACGTGGGGCCACAAATTCCAGCTCCTGGTTTACAGAGGTCACTCCACGAATATACTCATGCCATGTCTCTCACTCCTAGAATAATCTGTAGATGTCCAGGCTGAGTCAGAACAAGACTGTTTGCATGAAAAGCCTCCCAAACATGTGCCCCTGTATCTCCCAAAATGACAGAATAAGTTGATTTTTTTCTATTCTCAACGTGCAACTATTCCAACTCTTTTCTTTGAATAGATATGGTGCCATCAGGCTTGTTGTCACTGGAAATAGAATTAGAAATCAATTTCATTTATTCTTATCTTTCACCTTTATCTCATATATTCAACCTATCACTGAGCCTTGAAATTTCCAACTTAAAATATCTCTCTCAGATTTGAGTTTTTAGTCTCCACCATTCACAGCCCAAGTGCAAGCTCTTAGCACCTCTTAACTAGATTAGAGTCAGAATCTCCTGGCTTATCTCCCTAACAGAAGGTATTTTTCCTGTAATGCAGGCTGCAAACCACCTCCAAAATGATCTGAAAATACTCATTTGTTATCATATGCCACCTTCAGCAACCTATAATAGTTCTGTGATAATAAATGCAGCCCTTATCTCCTCCCACCCAGACCTGGCTTTCAGTTCCTTATATGCCAGATCCGAGCCTAAGCACATGACTATACATAATACCTACCTCAAGCACCCAGCCATACAGATCTCCTGACAGTCCCTTAGAAAGGCTATGCTTCCTCCCCACCTGCTATTTTCCTTATTCTGTTACCTTGAATGCACCTCAAATTGTAACTATAACTCAAGCACCAATTCAGTTTCATCTCTTCCTTTACACTAATATTTTCTTTTTTTCTGAATTAGTTCCTGTACTTTTATTCCACATCAAAAGGAGAGACTACGGTGCTTTCTATTGGTTTCAGTTCCACATGTGTTACAGGGCAACCCCAATGTGAAATGGGTTGACCTGACTGTGGGTCCTCACCCACTCACCTAAAAGGGACATATAATGAGACTCAACTGCAGGCACACACAAAAATCTTAATAAAGGGTTTATTTACAGAAAGTAGAAATGAACAAAGAAATAACAAAGGGGGGAGAAAGAGAGAGAGAGAGAGAGAGAGGGAGAGAGAGAGAGAGAAACCCTAAGCCCACAGAACCTGGCTGCTTAACTCCACCCTCAGTTCCCAGCAATCCTCCTATAGTGGTGATAGATGACATTACCGAATTTGTAGTCCTTGGTGTCTTGGATGTCTTGGTCTGTGGTGGGGGTAAAGTCTATGAAACCTGTCTTTGTGGAATGCATTCCCATCTTTTGTCCCCAACACAGCTAGCATTGTCTACATGTTCTACCACTGCTTGATCCAGCTTCTGATCCTATACACACAGTTTTTCTTGATCACTCTTATGGAGTGCTGAGTTTAGTATTTATTTAGTATTCCTTACTGTTAAATATTCAGTTTTAGATGTATAGACTACATGTTTTAGTTTAAGAAATCATCCTTCAATGCCCAGCTGCATCAGATATACCAGTAAATTTAGACCAATACTTAAAGACACGTTTTAACCCTAGCTTATTAGTCAGTACTGGTGGCTTGTTGACATTATACAATCTTATGATCTTGAAGATATAAAGTGAGGCTCTTACTAGTGAGTTTAGCCTTTCAGCCAGCCTAACCGTTCTCATTGGGTCTGTCTTACATTCTTCCATTCATAAGATCCATTCTTTGTTATCTGTACATTTCTGTTCTAAGTATATTTCTTTGACATTCTGTTTCAAACATGTTGCTGTGGTCCTGATTGTAGTAAGGTGTCTCTGGCTGAGCAAGACTCACAGTATATGAAAGTAATATGTTTCATTAGAGTTTGACAAAAGAAAACGTATGTATGGCTATGAATTATTCACTTTTGGGATCTTACAGGGCTACTCTATTTATTAAAATGTTAAGCTCCTAACAGTCATGTGTAAAGCTCCCCATGTCTTTCTGATAGGCTTATGCTTTAGCAAATGCTAGTATTTAAGGCCGTGCCTTAGAATTGCACAGTGTAAGAGACAAAATGATATCTAAACCTAAACCATTCTTTAAAGGAGTGATTTTTTCTCCAAGTTCATATAAAAATTTATTTTTATTTCCTCTCCTTTTAACTTATGGGCCACTTTTATTTTCAGTACAATGCCCCACTGTTTCCTCTACTCCAACTTATAAATACACACACACATATATTTTCTTTTTCTTCCTAACTTAAGACAGCTTTCTACTACAATAAACATAGATCTGGCTTAAAACAGGTGCTAATGGATATTGCCATAATATCTGAAATTATTTCCAAGTGTTTAATTCACTTCCAGGAAAATCTGGCTCATATATATTTCTTAGACATCAAATTGATTCCCTAAACATGATGGGTTTCTCTAAACATACAATAAAATATTAACCTGAGGATTTTTATACATTACCCACAAATGAAAAGATAACTGTGACCAAAAATAAAAACATTTGGAAAGGTAACAATTCCTTTTTTTTTTCAAATCCCCTATAATTATTTTGCTGAAGAGGCAGGATTCATTTAACTTTTGGTTATTCTGTTCTGTGTGGAGGTATTTTTATTTACTTTTTTGCTGATGTTTGAATCTGGGTTATGTTTTATGACAATTGTCAGTCTCCCACATCTAATTGGCACTCAGATGGACTGAATTTTTTCTTATGATTTTTTTCTTGTCTGTAAAATATTGTGGTGACAAGTTTAAGCACTTGTTATTGCTGATGATATTCACTTTTTTGTTTGTTTTTTAACTTTTTATCTAAACATGAAATGCACACAGACCTAAGGGTAAAACTCAATGAATTTTGCATGAATGAGCAGGCTTGGTCACATTCACCTGATCATGAAACTGAGCATTACTAATAGCCTGGGATTCTGTTGTCTAGTTCCTGTTTTATTGATAATGTACTTTTTAAAAAACAGAGCATGTTTTAGACAAAACTCTTCTCATTGACTTTCATGTTTTATATTTTGCCTCAAGTATGTCTAAGCAACATGGTGAAAGGTAGATCTGCTATGCATCTTGGCTCATAGCTTGTGGAATGATTAGTAGTTTGAACACAGCGTCCTAGACTTGGACACTTCTAGCTATGAGCAATGTCAAGTCATTGATGAATCTTAAGTATTTTTAGGAGGTTCCAGGTTCCTGCACATTATTAATTATTAGGCACTTCTTGAGTGGGGGCATTTTCTTGCTCTTTGTGTACTTTTCACTCATGATGATATGGTTACTGGGCTTCCTAGAGACCCTGCTGCAGCTGCCTAGCGCTACCAGTCATAGAGGAAAAACTCCATGCTGGTATTTTTTTTTTTTTTCTTTTAGCTCTGCAAAGACTAGTATTTCATGGCACTGATCACTAGTACCAACTTTTATAATCTCAGATTACGATATGCATAGTGCCCAGCTCCGCAAGCACATACTGTGCAGCGCAAAACTATATGATTGTACTAGAGACCTAATTTCTTTTCTCTTGACAAGGAAAGCCTACAGGCCAAAAAGCTGTCTTTCAGTTCATTTCATTTTTGCCATCTTGTCTTTCCTCTGCTAACCCTCAAATAACTTTATAGAGTGGTTCATAGTCTATCATGGCAGTTGCAGTTTGTCAGAAACCCATGGGACAGAGGCATGATGAGGCCTCTGTGCTCAGTGCTGGCAGAGACCAGGGTGTGCTGCCCCATTGTCCATTAGGGTCACATGTATGTTGTTATAAAGCACAGCCAAGAGCAAAAATTCAGGACCTTCTACGCTACAAAGAAGGATTTTTATCATGGATCTTGCTCTTTTAAAGGGATGTTAGAATCTGCATTCTAGTGTTTATAGAGGTTGTGCACACCCTAAAATTTAAAAAAAAAAAGTGTTTTTCTTTGTAACAACCATGGTACAGGAGAACTTAGGAGACATAATTTGTCTCTGATTTTGGTTCAGGTTTTATCCTGATCTGTGTATTAATTAATTTCCTAGGGCTTCCATAACAAAATAACACAAAATGAATGACCTATAACAGATATTTATTCTCTCATTGCTCTGGAACATAGGAATCCAAAATCAATTTTGACAGACCATAAGCTTCCTGAAGGCTGTAGGGGAGCGCTTTACTGCTTTTCCGGGTGCTCACCAGCAGGGCTTAACATTTCCTTGACTTGTAGCTGTGTCATGGAATGTCTGCCTCTCTTGTCATGTGGCTTTCTTCCCCCATTGCTGTTTCTCTCTTAGGGCCCAATCTAATCCAGGGTGACTTCATCTGAACCTAAGTACATCAGCAAAGACCTTATTACAAGTGAGTTCACATATGCAGATTCTAGGAATTAGGACATCACCATTTCTTTAGGGGAACCAAATTCAACCCACAACACTTGTGTAATTACCTCTAAACCCAAAATTCAAAGACTGTAATTTATCCTAAGAAAATTGATTGAGTTCAACAAGTTAATAAGCCAATCACTGATTTTATTTGCAGCATAGTATGCATTTTTATTTTCTAATCAGAGTAGGGTTTTCTTTTATTTAGTTCTCTGTACACATGACTTTATCTGGTGATCTTCAACAATTCATGCCTCTTGACAAAGACCAAATGTGCCTAGTAAGATAAACCTAGTTTTTCTTATAAACAAGTTCGTATGCCACCAAGAAACAGACCTGCAAGCTATGGATGCTTTTAGGCACAGTTACTTTTATTTCATGTAATATTACCTAGTAGTGGTTTATTATTATATAAATATCCTTAACTACAAGACATAAAATTAACAGGACAGATGTTTTAGACTCACGGTCAATAGATAACCCCTTTCAAGAGAGTTCTGTCACCAATAGTAAATCAACCCTCATTAGATCCTTATGCTCGATTACCAATTAATTGCTTCCAAAGGTAAGTTGAGTATGGAAATTAATATAGATATGACTAAAATTTGATGACTTTTAATATAAAAATTTCTGATGTTCTTTTTTTTTTTAAGATTTATTTATTTGTGCATACAGTATTGGGGCACAGGCCAGAGGCTCAGGGGTGGCGAGAGGCTTCAACAGAGACAGAGTGGGGAGCAGAACAGGCAGATCGACGAAGTACACTGCTGAGGGGAGCAGCGGGCGGGTCATGAGAGGTCTGCCACGCCATGTGGTCACATCCAGGGCAGGCAGGAATCGAACTCATGTGGAAGTGGCTTTAGCTTCTTAGTGCTGTGCTTTAACCCGCTGTGCCACCAGGGAGGGCCCTCTGATGTTCTTTTTTTAGTCTAACAAAACATGTTAAAATTGTGTTCTTCCCTAACATGCATAATTTTCTATAGTGTTCATATTTCCTATTAAATTTATATAAAGTAGGGAGATAGCAATCTCTAGATACCTTTAAATAGCTATTTTATCAAATCTGTGTTGTTCCAGTAAAAACTAACACCTCAATTTTAAAACATCAATATTTAATACACTGTGTTTATCACCATCATTTAGACTTGTGACCAAGATTGATAAAAGACTGAGAAAAATTTCAGTTTGGGTTCATACAAGTTGGAAAGTATTAACATATACTTTAATACTAAATTAATGTAGAGTTGATAAATACAATATAGAGATATATTTTTATAATCATAATCATCTTATATTTATATCCTGTTCCTACTGAGATGAACCTCTGGTTACATTTACATATTGAATTACGAAGTTAAAACTAATGATGGGATCAATTATGCCCCATACTGAGCTGTGCACTTTGGAATGACTTTGAGAAAACAGGAGGGTCAAAAAAAAAAAAAAAAGGCATCCACAGCACAGAGTCATTTCAAGATTATGCTAATAGATAAGCAAAAGAAGGACTGTATTGGACATTGTTTATGTTTGTCAAAAAAAATCAGACTTTTCTGGTGCAAAACCTATGCACATTTTTTGTATAAACATTTCTGAGAATTAGAAAACATAGGCTAGTTCACGGAAGTTGTGGAATGGTTTATGTAAAGTAGCTCTATAAGGACAAATGGAATGTGAATCCTTTTATGATCATGTTTATTTGCTCTTGTAATTCTTTTAATGTACTTTTAATGTATTTGCTGTATCTCATTGAAATACAATCAGCCGTGCTTGCTGTTTTCACACAGCATCTGATAGTATCCTCTTTCTCCCTTCCTAGCTGCATAATAAATGTGCTTCTCATCTAAAACCTGAATGTGACTGTGGACCTCTGAAGGACCATATTTTACCACCCACAACAATCTGTCCAGTGGTACTGGTGAGTTTTTCCTTCATTCTCATAATTATGCTATTACTTGGGTCTATGCTAACAGGTACACTGTTCTACTAAATGTTTCCAGCTTTTCCACTAATTTTCTATTGATAAGAAAAAAATGTTATAAATTTAAAATAGCTCCTTACTTCAAAGAAGGTATCTTTGCTACTTTATTTCCTCTTTCTTCCATGGCACCATAAACTTTTCAGTAAGATATGCTCTGACGCTGACTCAGGTTTTATCACTTAGTCATGCTGTACTTACCAGAAATGGTATAGGCAGAACACATCTACATTTTACATATTTTATAGATCCAGCTTCCCAGAATAATGAAGTTATTCTGATGAGCAGTTTTTGCTGGGGATGCACATTATATATCTGCAGTGTTGGTGTCTCTCGCCTAGGTCAGAGGCTACCTTGAGTGATGATCCATAGCTTGATGACCCAATGCTGTGCACTGCTGTTAGGTGTACTATTTCTTATTAGTGAAGAATAAATTTAACTACATGCAAAATGATTATATAACTCAATAATTACATAAGAAAAAAATGAATAAGATAACTGTGAAAAGATTGTCAACCTTAAGATAAGCAGATAATCAACGATAAAATTTTTACACCTAAAACTCAAACTTGTTTTGAAAGTAAAATTGTAATTCTACAAAACAAACTATTTTATATCCTTAATGCAGTTTTCGTTTTTAAGAACAACATGAAAATTAGGCGGCTGGAGCTTTAGTATGATATAATAAAAATACAACTACTAAGAAATGTTAGACAAATACTTTTCTAAAGGTCAACCTCGAAATTAATCAAATTACTCAATTTGCACCCACTTATGATTCATTTTGTAATTATCTGTAAAATACTTGTATTTTAAATGCCTTTATTTCATAAAATTATTTAAAAATCTTCATTTTCTCAAACTCAAATATAGAGCAAAAGAAAACTCTGTATTGCTGAGAATAGCAAATAAGTTTAAATTTCCTTTCTTTATGTAAGATTTATTAGACCTCCTGTAGTAAGTAAGAGTAATTAAAAATAATGAGAGTTGTGCAGCTTATATTTACATTCATTTTGGTGTTATTTTTAATTTTTAATGATATTGTCTTAAAGAGATAGCACTATAAAAGTTTTACATAGTTTCTTGCTTTTATTATTTTTATTGAGGTAATATTGGTACATTTCAACCATTATAGGTGATTCAGAATTATAGTTTCATACCTTTCCAGTTGTATGTTACTACACCATACCATGGCTTCAGTGCAACCTTGATCCCAGATTTCAGCTCTAAGAATGTTTCAAGTCATCCTGCCAACCAGTACTTGCTTGGAGCCAACTCAATTATCTTACCAGGGAACTATTTTGTTGGCCCATTTATGTTACCCTCAGGTCACCCAAAATCAAACATGTAATGGGTTCTTTTATTCTATCCCTTTTCTTTCAGAGAGTCGAGGGTAATAATATGTTACATGAATATTTTTGTCTTCTAACAATCTTTCAAACACTTTCATTACTATGTTAAGGTACTTTTGACTCTGAAGGTTTATTTTAAACCTTCCTACATTTCAATCATGCATTTACTCTTTTACTATTTCCATGGTACAATCTACAGTTATGAATTTGTCACTAATGATTACTTTGCCCTTCATGAGCGTCTATCTTTCGATGGTTTCTATGATAACATAATTTCCTCGTCCTATTTCTGTTTCTTTGGACACTTTCTCTTGTTTTCTGGCTTTTATGACCTTCACTGCCCCCTGCTGGAATATCCCTATTCTACCTGCACATATCTCAGCTTTCCCCTCTGAGCAGTCTTCCCAGTGGGATCTTGTTTGTTTCATAGATCTTATTATCACATCAACTTATATTTCATTCTTCCTCCTCTTCTTAATTGTTTACCTATATAGTTACAATCTGGAAGTCTTGTGTTGTTTTACATGCCTGATATACATATTAACTATTTAATGTAGTTATTGCAACTCTTATGACCCCAGTTCAGTGGATTAAAGGAATTGCATTGGTGGGGAGTAATGAGCTGTCACTGGTTAGTAACTATAAATTTAGAGTTATTATTTCTCCTATTACATTCTACCTCTTGAAATAGAATAGGCATAAACTAGCCTTCACAGGACTGTTGCCAAATGGGATGAAAGAAAGAACCAGAGTTAGATGGTAACATGACTATTACCATTGTTTGTGAAATCTAATCTGAAGAATTAAGGAGATGAAGAGAAAGGCACTTTAATGAATGTTAGGAAAAGTATAGTTTGCACTTGAGTCAAAGATTGTTGCAACTAAGTTTCTTGGTAATGGATTAAAGGAGTGAGTCTGTGTAGCACTGAGATCATGAAGAGGCTTCATTTATTGGTAATAGTGTGTATAAATTCATTTAAACCTCACAATAACACCATAATATAAGTACTACAAACTTCCTTGTTTTATTTATGAAGAATTAAGCAACGTCTATGAAGTGGCGGTACTAAATTGGAACCTAGGAATTTTCACTCTAGAACTTGTGCTATGAATTTATTATTCCCACCCTTTCCCCAAATCTCCTTAAATGTCTTATCTCAGTGACTACAAGTCTTATCGCCCCAATTTTTCCAAGATAAGGACCTAATAATCATTGTTGATGCCTCATCTTGAATATCAAATTAATCATTAGACAGCTAATTCTAATTGTTCCAAACAGTTTTCCTTTCTTCAACCCAGTTCTAACTGTGTCATTAATACAAATTGTTCTCAGGATTGTTGTAGTATTTTTACTAAATATACTCCTTTCCACCCACCCTCCATTTTGTTTGCTGAACTCCTTTTAAAAAATGAAATAAATTATTTGCTGATTCAACATTTTTAATTTTAAAAATACTTTTAGTGATTCCTATTTGAATGCCAAACTCTGTAACATAGTAAATCCCTCATATACCATCTTATATAATAGAAATTAAGGATAATTGACCTCCTGCTATTTCTCTAAGTACATCTGGTTTTGCAAACCTTTGGGTTTTTTTTGTATATTGTAACAAATCTCCCTAAATCACTTTATTTCAAAATTTCACTTGCTTACTAATCAGAAATTAAAGGTAACTTTCTTATCATGGAATAAATACACTAAATATTAAAATGATTAACTATTTAAATACTACTACTTTAAACAAATTAATACAACTTCCCTGCCTCTAGAATTGCTGACTATGCTCTGACTGATGGAGTCTGAGACTTTTCCATTTGTGAACTCTCTTAACTTCCCAGGGATGATTCCACACTGCATATGCCACTATAAAATTTTCAACTTTGTGTTCAAAGATCATCAGTCCTTGCAAATATTATAATATTGCCTTTATTTATTCTTTAATAACAATCTTCTTCTTAAAATAAAAAAGCATATGTAAATTCATGTAAATTACAATATCTTACTAATATTCTCTAAGAAGAGCAGGAGAGGTTGAGAATTAATTACTGTAAAATGACAGCTCTTTCTGTCACATTCCAGAAAACGTAAAATAAGGAAGTTAAAATATCTAGTTGTATTGAAATTTTTCCCTTTGATATTTACTCTGTAATCAGTTACTGATTCTTAGATAAGTAATATGAACTCAATACACATCTCTAATTCTTGCTTGAAGTATCTTAATGACATCTGACAAAACCAGTTTATTCATCCACCTTCTGATCTTTTAGAATATCCATTCTAGGTACTATTTTTATATTCTTAAAGTTTCTTTACCACCTTTCTCAGCTTTCTAATTCTTCTCTGACACTTGTTATTAAATTTAAGTTAGTGACTTAATTGCTATGCTTACCTATTATGGTGATTAGCAAGGTAAGCATCTTTTCTGCACTGGTGACATGCTTTGGTAAGCATGTACTATGAATTATTTCCACAGATAATTGGCCTTGATAGTGCCTATTGCCATAAAAAATGGATTTAAACTAACTATTCTGAAATAAAAATTAAAATGTAACCAGTTATTTCACATATGATATGTAATAACCATTTTTTGCGGTTTCAGTTAACATTTAGCACATTTGAGAGTATTAGCAAAGAACTATACAGCTTAAAATGTATGTTAATGCAAGAATTCTATTTTACTGACTGTAGCTATTTATAATGCTTTCCTTGATTTTTTTTTTCAGCAAAGTGATATATCCACAATCCACTTACTGCCACATTGAGAACTGAGAACTATTTATAACGTTTTACATTTTAAAAAATATTTTTGAAATAACATTTTATTATTGAGGTATAGTTATTTGTATGTGGAGATATAGGTAAGAACTCCCCATCCAGTGTTGTTACCATGCCATACATTCCACCAAAACACCATTATTTCTTGAAAGTCTTATCTCATGGCATGCCACCTCCAAAATGAATCCATTCTCTTCAGATTCTTCATAAAAAGCTCAATTTCTATAAAAGGTCACTAATTCTTCACAACTGATTTCCAGAGCACATCTCTAGACTTTTGTTTGAATCCATTATGCATTCTTGATTCTTGTTATAGATCATTCAGATATTTCTGCTGTCTAATCTCAAAGGGACAGTGCAAGAAGCAACTATAGTAACTTCATTTGGAAATAAATATAATGAGCATAGAACCCACCCACTCTTTATTATGTACTTTACTCCTAACTGAAGACAGACTTTGCCTATGTTTTTTAGTTTCTTGTAGATTAGCTTTAATTAAATTTGAGTTCATCATTATGCCATTAACTTGGCCTGAAACACATTAGAAAAATCATATAAAATCCCTAATTGTAATTGGAAAAAAAGTTGTGTTGTGGCATTTAATTTTCTGATAGAAATAACTCTCAATTTTGTTTGTATTGTTGGTTGTCTTTTGGACCTTGAGTCTTTTACTGTTGTGTTGATCTTCAGTCCTCTATCTTTAGGAGTTTTACAGGCAAATTTATACCCACATTTGTCTATAATATGTTGTTATATTTACATTTATGTGTTAAACTATAACTTTATTAGTGTTTTTGCCATGAATTTCCTTTCACTATCATGGACATTTCTGTTATTTTTAGAATTATTTTGATATTCCATAAATTTGTTATGTCACAAAAATCAATAAAATAGCTCAGTAGAGTCCTTTTGATTCTTAGAGTAATGTCACTGAAAAACTATAAAGTTGGTCAACTTCTCTAAAACTATGATGTAGTCTTATTAGCTTTATATATATATATATTGATATAATATATGCATATATGTATAATATATGTGTATATTTTTTCTTAGACAAAATGGGTCTCTAGGAATGTAGTTTTATTGTGATTCTTTAATATGGGGGAAGATGTTCATTGAGTTAATGGTGCCACTATCAACAAAATAATTGAAATACCGTATGTAGTATGTTGTAGTTTTTTGAGCAGTGAAATGAAGCAGATCATTATAAAATTATTTTTATTATATTTAACTCTTTAACTTAATTTATGCATAAAGTGATTATAATCTAAAAGGGAGGTTCCTATTCTCTAAATCAGGAACTAATTATTTAGTCATTTTCTACATCAATATATATTAGTAAAGTTGATAAATACAAATATAGCATAAAGATTACTTTGAACATGAGTTTATATTACATAATCATTGAATTTTATATACTGTTTTATCTTTAATCATTTTAATATAATTACTGGTAATCAACATTAGTTTTATACAAAGTGTTTGCAATGCTAGATTCCTCTCTGTTACCATCTTCCCTCTTTTTCTTCCTTTCATCATTTTTTATTAAAGAAACTGGAGCTAGAATTTTAGATAAGAGTATCTTTTTCCTTTCCTGAAAATTATAGAGTCTTTTCATCAGGTTAGTTAAATAGACTGCATAGTATGTTACAGTAAACAATAACATATATCCTTCCTGTTGGAATAGGTTAATAAAGAAATAAATGAAAAGTTTTTTTTTAAAGTGTAGCCTAAACTGAATCTTGAAAATAAGTAGGTAATTGGCTCTTAAATATAAAGTGAGGTCCATATGAAAAGTCTCAGCAGCAAGAGTGCAGTGTGAGACCTTAAAATGTTTCTTAGGAATTTGGAATTAAGTTGAAGCTTGGAGAGTTGGTAAAGTCTAAGATAGAAAAAATTTGGCCTGTCTTGTCATGGAGTTAGTCTTTATTCAGTCAGAAATGAAATGCCATATCAGTTTTGTGTTTTAGAAAGATATGTCTGTTAGCAGTGTGATTAAAAATAAACCAAAAGCAGTAAATATAGGAGATGTGAAAGTATTATTACAAGATGGTGTTATAAACATTAAGAAAATCCACAGAGTAAATAACATGATGTAACCAAAAGAAGAGAGTACAAAGTGAGAGATTTGGATTTGGTTTCGGACTAAATTAGTTCCTGAGTATAGTCCAGTTTAATACATTCATGGGCGTGGGGGTCTCCCCTGGTGTGCAAAGGAGGTTCACTATATTTGGGGTGTCACAGGACTCTAGTATGCTTTATTTTATTTTATTTATTTTATTTTATTTTATTTTATTTTATTTATTTTATTTTATTTTATTTTATTTTATTTATTTTATTTTATTTTATTTTATTTTATTTTATTTTTGTGTCCATACAAGCAATTGGGATAACTAGAGTCTTGCTGAAATGGTTGCTTTATGACAGTTATGAAAAAGGTAGAGTAGATGGAAGAACTGTTCAATTCCAATAGCCTCAAATGATAAGAGGTTATACTTTGGGGCTGAAGGAATAATAATTCTTATATAAACCTAGTGCCATTGCAGTTGATAAAATGAGCAACCTCTTTCATAAGTGTTATTTGTTTGAGAGAAGGTTTCAGAGAGCTCACTGAAGAATTTTAGAAATGACATTAGGGTTGGAAGATGAACTGAAGAGATGAACTCTAGATCTTGAGGCAAATGACTACTGAATTGTTATAAGTGGCTATGTCCAGAATCTGAACAGAATTTATATAAACCAGTAATATGAAACAAAAATCTAATTCAAAATTCCTAAACAGGTTTTCAACAAAACACAGACACAAATCATCTATCAAAAAAATAAATAATATGTGCTTCGTGTCATTACCTCATCATTGCTCATGAATAGTTAAATCTGAATAGATGATACTGCATACTCATCCAGATAATCAAGATTAAATAATGAAGACAATTAAAAATTCTAAGCTTTGGGATACATATGAAACAGTTTTTTTTATTTTTTTTCCACATTGCAGTAAATCTTTCAACAGTGTGCTTGATAATGCTATTAGTATATTGTGAATCCACTTTGGTTCATGGGTGTTGTGACATGAGGGAAATTGTTAACATTGTTTTCCTTTTATAAAATGAAATTAAATGTTTTAATTCATGGAAAATGCTTAGAACCGAGTATAGTATGCACTCAGTAAATATTGTAAAATGTTACTCTCATTTTAACCTTTATATTGGAGATAAAGGAGTAATGTTTAACCTTCTACTACAAAAGAAGTATGCATTACTTAAATGTTACCTAAGTGTATAAAAACATTACATTAGAAAAAAATTAAACATTTTCAATAGTTATCTGAGACTATTAATATATAAGTAGACCACTATTAAAAATTTCCTATATATTTCATGTATATTTTTTGACATTTGTAATTATACTTAAGATATCAATGACTTCTATTTTAAAGTTCCACTGATATTTCAAACATTTATGTATATATTTGCATATGCATTATTATTAATGGCTTCATATCTCATCAAGCAAAGACCTTTTAACTTTGTTAGAATAGCGGTTAAATCTATATATTTTTTCCAGTCTAAAATAACACATTGGCGAACATCTTTATTAAGAGTAACTTGTCTTGGTATACTATAATAAACATAGCAATGTATCATTTTTTTTCCTTCATATCGTACTGTCTTGTACTACAAATGAGTTAGGTTTTATAATTGTTTTTAGTTCTTTCTGTATGCTAAACAAATGTCCAAATCATGGTCATAACAATTGGAATATTTTAGAATAGCATATTAATCATTTAGAATAGCGTATTAATAGCACATTAATCATTTAAACATTTAAAAACAAACTATAGGATGATTATTTTTCTTTTCTTTAAACAAAAAAAAATGTCCTGAATATGGAAAAATAATATTCATTGGCAGGAAGGGAGATATTATAAAACAGTATGTTGAACATCATGTACTCTTTGGACCAATTGTCTATTCTTCCTGAAATATTTTCTTGGCACCATATTCTATATTACCTTAAATTAACTTCTAATAATAGTAACAATATAAATATGAAAGCTTTAACTTAAAGGCAACCAAAATGATAGAAAAACATAAATTCTAAATATATTCTTAGATTGGGTTCAAATGGTTCCAATTCAGTCTTTCCTCTTCCCTGTGACTGAAAAATTGGCTAAGTTGTGTTCTTGCTGAAGCAGCAATCTACATATCTCTACGTATAACACCCTCAGAGAACCATATGTCTATATTAACTTCTCCTCTTCTTCTGAGGAGAGGTTAGTCTTCCACAGTTATAAGAATTCTACTAAATTATGCGTTGTAGTATGGTGATTAAGTCTTAAATAGCATAGAGTATGTTAAAACTTGCCTTAGAGCATGTGTTTAAACAAGTCATTACTCCTCGGCTATGTCAGGAGGTCTGTGAGGGAGTGGAAGTATGTGTATGTTTTTCCTCACAGTCCTAAGTATTATGGGCTTTTTCCTTCCCCTCTCTCACTTAACTCTAACTTGCACCAGTTAATAATGACAATCACAGTACTGGACACCAGCCAATTAAAAAAAGGGAGGGAGATGTTTAAATCTTTGTGATTCTGAAATTACGACTTTGAATTCTCTGTAACCGTATTTCTATCCTAGTTATAGAGCTCACAGAAGTGTAGAGACTGGTATAGAAGTATGAACAGTTGTCTAAGAAAGTGTCTTGCTGCACTGAGCTTTGGCTTTTATTTAATATTTTGGATGTTTCACCTTTCTTTTTCTTTTACCCCTTTTACTTTTAACCACAGCAACAGAGATTATCTATTTTCTTGATACCCTTTAAGAAGAATTATATACCATGGGTTTGTGCCTATGTAATTTTCTTTTTTCCTAAAAAATGGGGACAAAGCCCATTGTCAGTGCTCAATAAATGTTTCATCAATGTCATTACTTAATATTCATTTAATTAATATTCATTATAGATCAATTCATAATTGTCATCATAGTAATGATAGGCAAAGGAATCTCATTTTCCTTATATTTTGAAACCTAACTCAGTCTCAATTTGATGGTAATATTCATAAAACATAGCTGCTTTTATCTATTTATTCTATAAAGTGTGTAACATTAAATTCTGAACATTCCTTTATTTTTTGCCAATAATTTTTACACATACTTGCTCTTTAAAGGTACATAATATGTATCCCTTTTGGATTGGGCCTAATCTAAGATGAAAGTCCATATATTATAGCTAATTCTATTTGTTTCTTCCTATAAGAATGTAGTGTTCTACTTTTTAAAAGTAAAATACTTCTATAATTTTTATGCAATTTTATGCTTAGAATGTAGCTAGCAATATATTTTTGAGAGCAGATTATATATCTTGATTGATAACAAACTCATTCCCTGTTGGTTTTGTCATGATTTATTGAAAAGCAAAAATGAAAGACTGGTATCATATATGTTGGAAGTTCAGTTAGTTGAAAATATGATGTAAATCCAAATATTATAGCCAAAAGTGAGCATTATTTAAAGGAGGATTAAAAATATTTTTAAATTGACATATTCTGAAATAGACTCGAACAAATCAATGAATATTATATATGTCTCTGATCAAAGCATGTATAGGAGATTGTATATAAATAAGTTATTCTACAGTTTATTACAAACAATATGCAAAGCAACTTATAGACAATAAACAATAATGTAGGAGTTAGGTCAAAATTAAGTTAGACTTCGAAATTCATATCATAGTGTTCTAAAAAATAGAGAAATATAGTTTGCAACTTAAGAGAAAGTGAAAAAGAGACTTGAGACTATTCAGAACATTATAACAAGTCATTCACTCAGAGGAGACACTTTGTATTGTTATTTTTGTTATGAGACCAGAGACTTACTTCCATGTAAAACTGTGCTTGTAGGGTACTACATATCTAACAATTCTGCTATAATCAGAGTAGTAGTGTTCATTTTTATTGGTTTTGTTTTCTTATAACAACTGCCAATACAGACTGATGGCTTCTGGCCAATCCAGAGTGCATTTTAATATAAATGACATGTGTTGCCAAATAAAATAGAAACAATTCTGCAACAAGAATACAAAGAATTATGCAAAGCAGAACAAATTTAGGTGAATGTCTTACATTAATACTTATTACTTAGTTAATCAGAAGTAAAGTTTAATGGCAGTTGTTTTGCATGATGACATGTTAAAGAAAATATTTTCTTTCCAACATACTGACTTGAAAATGGTAACTGAGGGTTAAGAAAGACATAGAGAAAAGTAATCTGCTAGCAGAATCTAAAGATATCAGTATCCAAATAGAGAAAAATCAACACTGATGACAAATTAATTAGTAATATGGAGGAGATAATTTAGAAAATCTCTTGAAAAACCAGAAGTATAGCAACAAGACAGAATCAGATCATGTTGTCTCTAAATAAAAATAACCTAAAACTTTTAAGTCTAAATATGTGAAAATGAATGTTTTATATCATTCCATGTAAATTTTAAATTTTCAGTGCAATGAAAATCAGAATTCCCCAACCACTACTTACTTATAAGAATAAATTTTTACCTTACAAAGATAACATGTAGTTTTAATGATTTCAGGAGAAATGGCTTTATTATAAAATATTTATATATGTACAGTTCCTCCATTTTACTATCAAATATATGCTCTCTACTTTCACTTGTAACTCTGAGCAAGAGTCATTTCTTACATAGCTTTTGGTTGATGCATTATGACTCATTAGTTAGGTCTTCATTACCTAATGAAACCTGTTTCATCCATGTAGAATAAGGATAGTTTTTTTTTTTCCTATTTTGATCTCCATGTCCACACTTTGCTACCCAGTCTCAATAAAAATCTGTCTTTTCAAGTTATTTCTATTATTTTGACTTTTTTGCTGTCATTTCTCCAAGAACATCCAAATGCTGGAAGAAAACAGCTCACTACTTAGTATTCTGTTCCCTTTCATGCTGTTATTTCTTTTTTAAATTAATTATTTTTAAAAGTTGAAATAAAATTGACTTGCTTTATTGGTATTCTGGAAGTATAGGAGCCCTCCACTCTCAAGATTTATCTACCTTCGTGCGTGCACCTGCAGCCAAGCACCACATTCCCTTTTGCCCCTGTGCCTCTTTGTTTTTACCCTGCCTCCAGGACTCCCCTGTCTGGATGCTTTAGTTCTCTAGTCAGCAGGAAAAGAAAAGGATGCATTTTGAACCAGGAAGTCACCATGGAAGAGTTTTCAACCTTGCGCTGAACTTTGGGGTCTCTGGGACAAAAATCTCATAGGATTTTTCTCCACTAAAGGCAAGGAATTTTATATTTCTAATCCAAATCAGTGATTTATTAGCTGTGGTCTCCTCCAGAATGAGAGTTGCACCTGGAGAGCCTGTTCCTATGAGCAAAGCGTAGTTCTTCAGTAAATGAGAATGCTGGAAGTTTTCAGCACTCAATACTTATAATACTTGGGATAGGCCCTCTGGCCAGGTAACCTGGGTTGGCTTGAGTTATGTACAGCCGTCAATGAGACACCTTTTTGAGAATGATCTTTTTTACAGCCCTATATGTTTAGATGCTCTATTCTCATATTATGTTACTCACATCTAACATTTCTACTAGTTTTCTTTCTTCCTCTCTTGCATATTTTACTCACAGTGCTAAATTTATGGTACTCCTCCTACTCTTGAAGATGTGTAGGCTTCCAAATTTAAATTGTATTTTTTTATTGAGGTGCTGACATATTACACCTTTTATTATCCACATGTATGTTATCTGTTGATATGCACTATAGAAATCATTTCATACAATTTCATGACTCCAACAACTATGATATTTTAATATTTGTGTGAGCTTATTCATACCCTTCTAGATCCAAATATGCACTTTCATATTTGGAACACTGAGATATTGCATAAATATCTCATGGATATCACATGAAGTCAGTATACTAGAAGTTGAAATTAAAATTATTTTTGTAAAATTATTCCTTATGTTCATTGAATAGTGCTCTCATTATTCATATCATTCACATTAAAAGGATTTATTTCTTTCTCTCTAGAGCCTCACTCAATTTGACATGAACTAAATAGTCAACAAATGTTTACAATATTTATGAATAACATTTGGTCACCGCTTACTTAAATTATGTTTTCTTGAGTTAATGTTGACTTACAACACTGTATATGATTTAGGTAGAGAGGGTCACATTTCTTCAAATATATATCACCATTTTACACTCACCCAATAACCATTGGACTCCTTTCTCCATTTTATCCCTACCTATTGTCAACTTTCTCCTTCTGATAACCCTAATACTATATTCTAAACTACAAAACTGTAAACAAAATATTATGGTATTGTAATAAAAACAGACCATAGACCATTGGGATAGAAATGAGCGTCAGAAATAAACCCACACCTTTATGCACAATTTACTGCAAAGGAGATAAGTATACAATGGAGAGAAGAAAATCTTTTCAACAAATGGTTTTGGGAAAAATGAACAGCCAATGAACTAAGTGACACCATGCACAAAATTCAACACAAAAATGATTTAATACTTGCATGTTAGATGTGAAACCATAAGATACACCAAAGAAAACACACAAACCCCAACACATTGATTTCAATCATGTCTTTAGGGAAGATGCAAGGGCAAAGAAAAAAGAAAAAAAGCCAAAATAAATGAAAGGGACTACAACAAACCAAAAGGCTTCTACATGGAAGAAGAAAGCATCATTTAAAAGACAAGAGATCCTATCATATGGGAGGAAATATTTACATACCCTACATTTCATAACCAAGATCTACAAAGAAATCATGCAACTCAAAAAAAGTATAGAACCCAAACAACTTTTTATTATCTTAAGTTATTACTCTTTTCTTTGATTCAAGAAGAAACACATCAGGCAGTGATGTAAACATTAAATAAAAATTAAAATGAATATTTGCCAGAGAGACTTTTTTTTAGATCATTAATGACCCATGGTAGTTAAATTTTCTTTTTACAATCTAATGAACTTGAGTTTAAAGTGTGTGATAATAAGATATTATATTAGTGAAAATTGAGTTAGCATTGCTTTGTTTCTGAATGATACAGTATTTTATAATTACTACTATTTTTTAAGCATGTGATTGTTATATTGCTGTAGTTATATAAAATATCCAATAGATGGTACTATAAAATGCCTAATATTTAAAATAAAGTGGTGTTTCATGTAGAAAGCTTAAAAGGGGTATCTCATAATTCTAGGGATTATCAATACATTATCCTCTAGATATTAAGTTTTATTTATAACCTGATTTTTAAAAGTATTCCTTAGTCCTTTAAGATATCATATTCACTGTTAGTGTATCTCAGAGTATGAAAAGAAAATGTTTGCTACTAAATGGAATTTTATAATTATTTATATTCTATTAATAAATTTCTTTTGTTCTTTTTTATGATGATTTCCCATAGTATTGTGGAATTATAGTTAATATTACTGAAATCACAACATTTACAGTAAGCACTATGGTTGTATGTATTTATTATAAAATTTTCAGGGTAGCTTTTATGTTAAAAATTTAGAAAACCTGCTGGAGACAGGTTCTTGCTTAACAAGGAAGTAGACAGTTTTTTTTTCTTCTTTCATTTTTTTTTCATCTTTATAATGCCAACCTAATAATGAATGAAACGTTGTATTATTTTGTTAGTATAATGTGGATTCAACATGTATAATACATACATACATATATATATATGTAGATATATGATATTTTGTAGGTAAAATTTCTTTTAAAAAGACTAGCAATGCTTTAAACATTGATTTGGTTAGGGTTTTCTCCTAAAAATATCATCTGAGAAAAATAGCAGTTTGTAGATGGTTTACTTTATCTTAGTGTTTATTCAGAATTCCATTATAAAATGGTGTCTGTGAATTCATACCTAATTTTGACTTCCAGAACTAAGTTCTATAAAACCTGTCTAAAGCTAAAAAGGGTTGAAGAATTATGGAATAACTTAGAAAAGCTTAACAGTCTGTTTATAACTTAATTAAATGTTACATACAGCTTTAAATATTTTTGTTATTTATAGTCTCAAATAAGTATAAATATTTATATTAAGGTTATTTTTAATTGATTTTTGAATATTGAACATGACTGTTGAATATTGCATTGGGAAGTATGCCAGGTATTTGGGAAATTAAGATGAACAGCTTTTAGGAAGAACGTTTTTGCATCAGTCAGCAGCTTCAGAAGGGATATGTATTATATGTGCCTGAACTTCTTTATGCATTTACTATTTTCTCCATGTTTTGTATAATTTGAATGTGGAGTATGACAATTGTGTATCCTCTTAAAAAGAAGATATTCTTAGTTGCATGCAAATGTTCTGCTTAAAGAAAATATGCTAATTAAATAACTTGATCTAGCTTAAGTCATTGAGACCTTTATTCAAACAATCAGTTCGTTAAGTCTAGGCTTTCCCGGGCACTTTCTCCTAAGCCATGTCAGAACAAATAGATCTGTAATAGGAGTATGTAGGAAGAACAACTAATTTACTTACTGTGAAAAGTTAATTTTGCCTACTAATATAGCCTGTGTGATGATCACATCTTTGTGGAGTCACCAAGGGATAATGTGGTTTCTAAAATCCTGCTTAGATTCTTTAAATTTTGGTATGCTTTTCAAATACTGTGACATACACTGGTTCATTTTTCAATTTTCAAATATACTAGATGTACAGCACATTACATAGCAAGATTTCTGCTTGAGCTAAATGGGTTTAAACATAAACTGTGCATGCAGATCTCAAGCGATTGTTTCTTAATAGATGTCAGATACTCTTTATTGCTGCCCTCTTTTATTTCATGAACATTTTAATTAATTCACACTGATTGAATAAATGTACATTGAGACTTGTTTCCTAATGAGGGTGCATTTAGAGGAAAGGTTTTGCATCATTCTGATATCCTGTGGGTAATTATATTCTAATTATATGGTCGAGGGAAAAGAGTCTATAACCCACTACTGATATTGTTCGTTGGACCCAATTAATTACATGCACATAATGAAAGTTCATGATAAGGTTGACTGGCAGTCAGTGTAAAATTTTAACTCAATTGAATCTTAGCCTAACGTGAGTCCAGAATTGCACTTTAACCTAGTTAGAAAGTGCTTTGGCATAAGATCAGTGGATATTTAGAGGGGCAAAGGAGGAGAGCAAATTTCATTACAACTAATTTGTTTTTAAATTCATGGTCTTTTCCAAGATGATGAAAAGGAAAACAAAGCAGCCTAATGCTTTTATTCTGAATGTTATTATTTATATTCTTTCATTACCTGCTATGAATGTTGCCTGTATTTTGGAAAGCAGCATTGCCCTAACTACTGAATGATAAATTTCTAGAGCAAGTTCAGGCATTTGTTGAGAAAAGAGTTGTACATGACAGGCAGTACTATTGATTACTTTTTTAAACATAAAATTAAGTAGACATTGATCTATTACATTAGGTTGTTTAGCGCACCTTTTTATTAACAATCACTAATTTCAATCAGACCTCTGTCCCAATATAGTCACAAAATAATTAAACTTACGTAAATATTCAGGAATGGGTATGTAAAATAAGAGTCCTAAAATGAAAGAAAAATATAATGGATAAAACATGTAAATCCCACTTTGAAACATGATTTGTTGAATTTTTGTTGCTTAAGCATGTTGCAATACCTCCTCCAATAGCAACAACAAAAATCCTTGCCATTCTGTAAATAGTAGCTCCTTTCTTTCTCGTGCTCAATTGCATTATTTTCTTTGCTGAGACTTTTAAAAGGATAGTGTCTGAGATTCAGGACAGCAGGGGAAATTTTACTCTTCTAAGCCTCAACTTTCTTCTACTTCCTTTTCTTCCATGCCATTTCCTTGTTGATCTCTCCTCTCCCTTTTACTTTTTACTATGCCTCTTCCTCTCCCTTTTACTTTTCACTATGCCTCTCACCTAAGAGCCCTAACATAGATGTTTTCATTAGAGAAAGCAAAATAAAACAAAAACTATTGGGTCCAATTTACGGTTAGCATGAAAAATGGTTTTGGATGAAGAATATGCAGCAGTTCTCTTGTTACTGTTTAAAGAGGCTGTGGAAACATGGGGAATTTATGGGTGTCTGAGGATGATAAAATTACATTATTGACAATTTAAAATTGATGGAAATACTTTGATCCTTTAGGGTAAATACAATTGTAATCCCTCTGTGTATGTGAGGAAAGGGAAATTTAGAGAGATTGCATTCATCTAAAGTTACATGACATACTCAAAGCCCCATGTTCTAAACCTATTTTTTTTTTCATTTCATGCTGTAGTCTTCTATACTAGGTAAGGTGTGAAATAAGTTTAGAGAGATAGAGTAGCTTTTAAAAAAGGAACAGAAAAAAATAGAGGAAAGTGTTGAAGAATAGAAGTGAGGAGAGAAGAGCATAATGGAATATATCAGAAAGTAGGGCACGTATATTAATGGTTTCTGTATAACTATTTCACAAGTATATAAACATGTAAACATTCATATTGTAGATCACAGCTAAAAAGAAATTGAAGAGCTCTTTATTAACCATGTTGCCTTCTGATAATTTTGATACCTAACCAAGTTGGATAACATTTTATGATGGTTTTGTTTCACTGGCTAAGTAAGAAATGCAAGAACAGTGACATTAAAAAGACTTTTAGTTGTTCTTGTTGATTGTTTTCATATGTAGAAATCTATGTTTGACATAATTTGAATACCTCTAAAAAGGACATTTTAAAAATTGTTATTGCCAATATTTGACACTCCTTAAGTTATATTAACCCATATTGATAATGAAGCCAGTTTTGTTCAGACAAAACAGAATTGCATGTGATTTCCAAATACTTTGCAGTGTTCTGCATTTTAAAATGTCCATTGCACTAACTTGCTCTCATACTTCAGTGTGTTTCCTTTTAAAACACAAACACGCCTGCTATTGAGGGACTTGTTGAGGAGGAAACCCCACCCTCGCATCTCTTCAGTATCTCCTCAATAAAACTGAAAATATATATTGGCAATCACATTCACAAAGTTAAGAATTGAATCTTTTTTTGTATGTTTTATAATTATACAGACAGTGAAGTCATCTCATTTAAAAATATTATCTTTATATTTATATTGGTGTAAACTTAAAAATGTAACTGAAATGGTTCCGAAATTTGGAAACTTTACTAGATGTTTGTCTTCCAAAACATTTTATTGTCAAATGTTACATTTTAATTAATATGTCAGAATGTCACACGAAAGAAAAAAAACAATTTTTGGCTCTTTTAATTGACATATGTTACATACATTGAAGTAACCTTTGATTAAAGATGCTGTTAAATGAAACAATATAAAAATAATTTCTATCTAACTTCTTTTAAAAATACATAGTCTTCACATGTGGATAATAAATACCTAAGGACCTGAAAAATCACAAAATGTTAAAAAACTGATGAAGCTGGAATGTAAAAATAAAGCTGATCATATTCAAAGGTATTTGGGTTTTAAATTCTCCAAAAACTATTGATATATTTTACTTTTGTGCTTGAGGGAGGAACAAATTCACCTCTTAGGCGGAGACATTGTATTATTTTAGAAAGACAACTGTTGTTTTTCAAAACCTGCTTTTTTCTCTCTGATGCCATAAATACACAATTATGCACAAGGAAAATATTTAAAATAGTGTTATTTGGCTACCTTATACCACACCACTGAAAATTATAGGTTATATTAATCATATTGACACTCAATCCATTTCTTTTTTCAGACTAAACAGAATTGCATGTGGTTTCTAAGTAATTTGCAGTGCTTATCAACATTTTAAAATAATTTGATTTTCAGTCACTTAAACAATAGACATAGCTATAAGAAGAAACTAAAAAAAAAGAAAAAGAAAAAAATCTTGATGAACCTGCTGTTATTTATATAAATGGAGCTTGAGATAGAGGAGCAATATGTATGAAATCTGTCACAATTTTCTTGAACTAGTCATTTTAGTTTTTCTGTATTTTTAGTTTCCCAATCAGAAACTTGGGCTATTTGATTTTAATATTGAGGATTGAATGAAACAGTAAACATGGAGAGAATAAAAAATATGAAATTTGTTATAGGCATAAGGTATGATTGTACCAAGTTTACTTTAGTATTGAAATAACTGACCCTATTTTAATGTGCATACTGTGCTATTAAAATTTTAACTCAGTAAAGCCTCCAATAATCTCTTTACCCTATGACAATTTGGATTAAATTGTCAATTTAAAATGATTACATGTTAGAAAATATGAAGACAAGAGATATCTCAATACTTAAGAATAATAGAGTTTTTAAAATGTCTTTGATATTTATTCATTTAAAGTTAATAAGAGCCCTGAAGGCAAATGCATCTTTTAAACTAATTATCTGCACTGTGTATTCTACTTAATATTAAAGTGATACTGTTTCAGTCACATAGTCACATCCCCTATAATCACACCTCTAGTTTTATTAAATAAAAATATACAGTGCTTACATTAATTCTGATTAAAAATGCATTTAGAATTTTACACTCCCATCATGAAATTTTCTAGAAACTAAACCATTTACACTGCTTTTTCTTGATATTTTAAAAAGAGGAGTAAAATATATATTTGAAAGGTGATGTTAAAAATTGATACAGCGGACTTGTTTTCTTCATGGTACTTATTTTTAATTTACATAGATACCATGGTTTTCTTACCATGTTAAGTCAGGGATAGGCTAGTTAGGGGAGTGCTAATTTAATATATGCTTTACTTATACGTCTTATATGTCACAGCTCATATATCACTGTAAGGAGGCTCATTCATAATATTGTTTTCATCATCTTTAATCTTGGTGTGAATTTTTAGTGTCTTCTTTCTCAGACAACTGAATGATACTAGAAAAAATTCTCAGAGCTGGTGGCTTCCTCTTACATATTTACAACATCTGGTCCCAGCTGAATCCTCGATTTTGCTTGATTCTCTTATCCATTCTTAGTCAACTGCTTTTCCAGCTTTAGAGAAGTAGTAATAAAACCCCTACTTTTTCTTTACTTGCTTCATTTTATTGCACTCTGACAGTAAGAAGATAACCCATTCCCCATTGTCCTGAATTGAGAAAGAAAAAACCTGCAAATATGTATATCCATCTGTTACCAATTCTCTATACAAGTAATAGTGAATTGACAATCAGTGTTCAATGTTATCTCAGTGTCTTTTTAATGGGTAGAGGAGAATTTAAAATAGAATTTTCATTATACCACTTTGTATAGTATTTTTCTTCTGTAGCACACATACAAAACACATACAATCATGTAGAGGTTCATACATACATGTATTTTTATATGTATGTATATACACATATATGTACACACACAATATAATGTTTTTATTTTAAGTGTATATAAATATTTGCATCAACACACATATAATATGTGTCTTATTAAGTAGGCCATTTTGAAAGTAAATTGGAAAAGTATGACACTTGTTAAATTCTTCAGCTAACATCTTTAAAGTTTAAGGATAATTTTCTATACAACTATATTATTACACACAGAAATTTAGCAATAATTTCATTATGTTGGTTATTGTGTTATAAAACTTGCAATTATCTTAAGAAGTATCTCTCATTGGTTTTATTTTTGTTTGATGGTAAATTAGGGATAGACAGCTTCTATTTGAGATTTTTGATTTGTACTTGCTTGTTATTCTAATTTGATGACTATAATATTTGCATTTGTATTTCTTTTGCCTTTCTCTATATATATGTATGTTCAGTGAGCATAGATTCTTCTTAAGGTAGTAGAAATCTGTGACTGATCTGGAAGACCTAGAAGACTGTTGATGCTCACCTTAGTGTTGTAGTTTGAGATATTTCTGAGTCCACGGTTTAGAAGTGGATAAAGAATAGAATCTCATTTTAAATATGTATTCAAATCTAGGCTCCAACCAAAAACTGGGAAAGAGAGATAATAAGACTGACAAAAATCTTCAAACTGATCAAGGATTGAAACTCGAACAAAGATTTTCTCCACTGCTTGGTGCCTTAATTGTTACATAGTAGAATTAAACTCAGAAATTAAGAATAGTATATTCAGTAGGGTCTGGCATTGTCTCTTTGTCGGTTAAACAGCAATTACTTCCATCGAATTCTACTCTCAATTAGGTGTTTGACCCAAATCATCCTTGCAGACTTCAACACTTCTTTTGATTAAACACTTTCAGCTGCAGTATTTTTTACTTATCTTATAAATGGAGTTGTATTTTGAAGGCAAACTGAAATTTTGAAGATGTTGATTTTTGCCTGTGCTGTCTTCTAAATCTTGTCATTCTGGTCCACTTCTGCAAGCATTGAATCTGTCTAGACCATCTCTGTGTGAGCGGCTCTGAAGTTTCCTGATGCTTCATCTGAGATGTGACTGTTTATTCTGTTGTTTCTTGCTGCCTTCCTGAAGTTTACTGGGAAAGGAAATAAACTAATATTCAGGCTACCAAGTTTTTCAGATACTATTAGTTTCCACATAGCTGCGACCTGGGGAGGGAACATCCAGGTTGCTCTCTCCTTCTCAGAGATACACAAATGTTGGGAAACTACTAACTCTTCCCTTTTCCTCTATTTCCTACCCTTGACAGTAGGCAATCTTTGTCTAGTTTGATATGTGATTTGTCAACAATTTTTCCAAATTTTTGTTTTATGTTTTAAGCCCCATAGGACAAAGAAGTTTTGGAATTCTGTAACCTTTTATCTGTTCCTTGGCAAAAACACAAAAAACTTCCCAAACTGAATGTAGATAGCTGGTCATGAATATCAGCTGTCAGTGTATTTAGCCTCATCTTTAAAAAATAAAAAAAAAAGACTCATTTTTTCTTTATTTTCCAGAGTATCACAGAATGAAACCAACACCACAGCAATGTTTACATCAAAAAGACACTGAGTATTTTTAGGAAGGAATGAGAATTGGTTTGTAAAATTTAAAACATGAGTAGGAATAGCTTATGATTGACACACGGATGTAATATATCACTGTTGTTGTGGAGAGATGTCTAGAACTAATTTGGGTGGATGAAATTTTATTTTGCATACGTAATTCTACAAATAACTGCATTAGCATATTTCTTATTTTGTAACAAATAATCTTTAGTGAAAATTAGAAAAATTATGAAAGAAAATACCTTTGAAATTTATTCATTTATTTTACAGGAGTATAGGGATAGAAGAATCTTCATGATTATTTGTTTTCAGTTTGCCTTTTTTTCAGCTTTAATGTGAACTTTTCTCTTTCAACAGACTCTTCCCACATCAGGAGTTTCAGTCTCTGAGGTGCGTAAGCAAAAAAAAGTTCACACCTGTAATTATAGATCATTAAACATCTTATGCTGCTAAAAACACATTTTGGAATGTGTTGGTGATCTGCTAATAGGAATTTGTATATTTTTTTCTCATATTCTGATACTTGGATTTACAGGTCTTTAGGTTTTCATGATGGGCTATAATAGATTCGAAACATTTTAAGTTTACATATATATGTGTGTGTGTGTGTGTGTGTGTGTGTGATGGCAAACATTAGAAAAGAAAACAGAAAGTATTGAAATAAATTACGTTGGGAAAATACAGGTTATTTTGAAAAGAGTTTTGGCATGTGTCTAAGGATAGCATCATACCTATTTGCCAAGGTAAATGTAAATACCTTGCAAAAAATCTGAACAGTTCTATCCTCTAAATACTAAAATGTAGTTTCATTCATAGTAGAATGAGAAACTCTTCCTCACTCTAAAGTGCCCAGCACTTTAAAAAGAGTACATCTGCATTAATCTTTTAGCATATGATGTTGTATAGAGTCATTAGAATAAAATATTGTCACAGATTTTGTTCAAATTTGTCACATATTTCATTCAAAATAAAATGACTTATTTTGAAAGTCAATGCAGGATTTGATATAGCACTTATTTTCAGTAAAGTGTTAGCTTTGCATTTATCAAATAAAGCCTGCACATTGTTCTAGGAAGGTATCCTATTCAGTTTATTTTTTTTTTCCTGAAGAATAATCTCCACATGGCATTCTCCCCTTAAAACTGTATTTCAAATTTACTTGCTTGAGAAAGAAAAATACTATTTTGAAATTACCCATATAAGAATGTGGATTTATCTAGAAAATACAAAATGTACAGATATACTTGAAATGTAATGTTTTTTTTGGGGGGGGGAGCTTATTATTATTTTTTCCCTTGGCCAAACCACTATTTTCCATAGCCCATCTACTTCCCAAATATAAAGTATCCGATCTAAGAAAAATACTAAGTTATTTTTATTTATTTACATTAGTTGTTTTTATAATTATTATTAGAAGAATTGTTAAATTACATACTCAAGTGACAACAGTTTCTGGAAATTTTATCATTTTATTCTAATTATTTAAGTTAATTGTGTGCAGATATATATATATATATATATAAAACTTTCTACTATTGGTTTTCTTAGTCTACATATGGATATAGACATCAGTGAATGTCTGAAAACTCACACATGCACACACACAGCCTTATGTTCTGGGCTTCTTTGAGGGCACAGGTGTTCAATTCTCAGTGATATTGTGGTGTGAGTTTGATTTCAGGCCAGGGAGCTGACCCACATGGCATAGCAGACTGCTCCTGTCTTGCCATCTGCTCCCCTTAGCAGTGGATATCAGTAGATCTGCCCGTTCTGCTTCCCACTCTGTCTCCGGTGTATCCACTCAGGCCCTGGCCCACTGGGCTACACCCCAGTGCTTGTATACATACATAAATTAAAATAAATATTTAAAAAATCCTTATGTTCCACTGTCAGCAACAGTTATTCATTGGCTGATTAAAAATGCAGTTAAAAGTGTAAAAGTGTAATTGAAGGAAATTACAGAAAGGTACATACATACCTTAAGCATGATACTTAAATATGTAAATATGTTTTCAGTGACTGTATTTTGACATGGGGTTAAGGCCTTTTCTAAGGGGACAGATCTAACTTAGAAATGGTCAATAGCCCTTTTTGCATTTATCAGAGTGTTTGTATCTGCCATAGTTAGTCTCAGTTGTTTTAATGTGTAACAGTAGCTTAAGGACATTTGCAAGGTTAATTTGAGAATAAAAGAAAACCTCTCTTCAATTATTCTCAGATAATTCATAGATGTTTTCAAATTTTACTTGATCATTTCTCCTACACACACACATACACACAATTGGATTATTGTGTCTTACTGAAGCAAATAATTTGTCATGGAAACTACACTTTTCATTTTATACTTAGAATTTAGAGGTTGAATAATAATTTACAATGCTACAATAGCAAGGTAAATTATATTAGTTTTTAAGTTAAACACCTTGGGGATTGCAGGGGATTCTGTGTGTGATTTGTGTATTTAACTCAACTAACAGAAAAAGATGATTGGTCTGAGCTTACAGCAGGGCCGCTGTCATTTGCTTAACCGTTGGCTTCTCTTGGTCATGAGTATGGCTTACAAAGACAAAGAAGCTATAAATAAAATTCAGGTCTATATAAGTACACACAATTTTATAATAGCAGGTCATATACTAGTGCACAAACTAAATCAAATACCTTGGGCATGGACTCTCTCTGGAATTTATTTTCCTCTGATTAGGAATTCTTAAACAGAAATTGTGTATTTGTTTTATACCCACTATAAAACTATCCTGTGAGAGGCCCTCCCTGGTGGCGCAGTGGGTTAAAGCACTGCACTGAGAAACTAAAGCCACCTCCGCATGAGTTCGATTCCCGCCTGCCCCGGAGGCAACCACATGGCGAGGCAGACCTCTCCTGACCCGCCCGCTGCTCCCCTCAGCAGTGTACTTCGTCGATCTGCCTGTTCTGCTCCCCACTCTGTCTCTGGTGAGTCCTCTCACCCTCCGCATCTCTGGCCTGTACCCCAGTTCTGTACGAATAAATAAATAAATCTTAAAAAAAAAAAAAAACTATCTTGTGAGAAATAAGGGCATCATACATAGTGCATGAGAAATAGGCCTTGTGCATAGGGTTGCAAGTTGTACATTGCATCTTCAAGTTTGCATGGTATGTGACACATGCAGGGACTTTAATATGAGTCTTAATCCTGCCTTATATTAAAGACAGACTGTATTCTGTTATATTAATATTTGACCTCTTATCTCTCACTAAGTATTCTGCCCTGATCACAAAAATTATATACAATTATTGTGAGTGAGAAGGTAAAGTTCTATAAAGTAAATACAGTATTTCATAGCACATTTGTTAATTCCTACCACACTAACAGCACACCTGTGATAAACTTAATTGAAAAATGTAAGAGCCTTTTTTAAAGAATTCTGCTTGTTATTCATTATTTATAGTTTAAAGTAACTGCCCTTTACTGAGTGCCTGTTTTATGCAAGTACTTTTTTTTTTGCTTTTTCTCAGTTTGTCATCACATGAATTTCCTCATTTTATTGATGAATTATAAGGTTATTTAAAGAGATTTAATAACTTACCCAAGTCTGTATGGCAAGTAGAAAAGAAAACTTATTCCACACCCAACCCCATACTTTTGCCTTCACCCAAAGTTATTTTTGTTTTAAAGAAAATTATTTATTTAGCCAAATTAAAAAGAAATGGAAATCTTATAATATGATATGTATTAAAATTTATTTAAAGCCTTAAACTATTTCTTAAGCTCAGCCTACCTTGTTACTGAGCAAGAATAAGTTTTGCTATAATTTTAAAGGATTCCTCATAAATTTAGAGTCTACCATTTTTGAAATGATTTCATGTCCTTCAGAAAAATGTTCAAATCCCACAACAGTGAAAGGTGTAGCTTTCAGTAATTTGTTCTCTCAGAGCTCTAGGACAGTATAAGTCATGATGAAGGTGGTAACAACTCCGCTTCAGGGAGATATTTTATGTGGTAAATACATATCTGCTACATTTGGTTATAATTTTAGGCTTTCCGTGAAGTTTCTGTGGCATAGATCTAGTGGCAGAAAGGGTTGTCTCTGGCTCAGAAAGTTGATCAGGAGAGACGAAAGTGAGGTTCTGGATTCTAGTGCAGGAGGCTGTTGGCAGCAAAGCACCATCCTTTGTTGTCTGCACCAATTGAAGTGCTTTGCCGTTACATGTCTCTCATGCTAGAATTGGACAAAAAGAAGAAAACCCCATGGCTGAGGCAATCATCACTTGCTGCTTAGTTTGTAAGTGATCAATAACAGCAGGTTTAAATGTTGTGTTGTGCATTCATTTTTTGAAAGCAGTTTTCAGAAATATACAAATACTCAACCTCTGAGAAGCAGCATGATATAGAAGAGATTTTCTACAGAGCACATAGTTCAAGTGATGTCTTTTTATTTCATTTATCTCATCTTTCTGTTTTCTATGAATGGTTTTCTGGGCTTTTCTTTTGTGTTTATTAAGGTGATTATCTTTTGGAATTCTAATACAATATATTCCCCAGTTAAGATCTTTTGTGCTACTTGTGGACACCAAAGTTCACAAACATTGAATTCTATATTTAAAATGTCTGCATAGCAAACACAAGTGGTTGATATTTGAAATGCTGAAATATCAATAACTATTTTATATTTTGTAATTATAGGTTCTATATTCTTTCATGATTATTTCTTAGCTAGAGTAACTCTTTTCAACATTTCAATCATTTATATTGATTACAACAATAATTTTCCAACTCTTTTTTTTTTTGTATTGGGATAATTTATCTGACAGAACAACAGTTGCCTTAATTATAACATGAAATGTACATTGTGTTTTTAGAGCCCAAAAAAAAAAAAAAAAAAAAAAAAAAAACCTGAAAATGAAGTGATAGACATTACCTCCTATTAGCAGACAGTAATTTTATTCTCAACAATAATGGAAATAAGTTTGGTGTGCTCTTCCTGAGATTTTTCAATAAGACCGCCTTTGAGAGTAATTCTCTGAAATATCATAACATATTTCTCACTATTCAAGGTTAATAAATTTTCAAAAATATGTGAATTTTTTTTGTGGACATATGTACAAAAATGCAATTGCTTCCTCTTTCCTGTCCTTCATTTAGTATGGAAAGGAAGTACAGATTTTTATCAATGGAGATACGGAAAAGTGTCTAGTTACCCTCCTATTAGTGTATGCTGTTTAAAAAAATGCAATGTAGAAATAAGCATAAATGAATACGTGAAAAGACATATATGGAGAAAATTACGTGTATGTGTGTGTCTCCAGCTTTTAAATTTTCAACCTGGATTAATTAATAAATTCCATTCACTGGGTACATTTCCCTCAAACAAGGAAACCACTTTGCTTTCTTTGTGTATATGTTTAAATAAAGATTTACTATTTTAATAAATTATATAATGAAATTTACATACAGATGGATATGCTAACAATTCTTAATTTGTTACATACTTTTTCTGATAACTCTAGGTTTCGAAAGTAAAATATCACCAAGTGAAAGCTCAAATTTCAGTTTCAAAATTTGCTCTGTTACTATATAAAGCAGTGTATATTTCATCTACACCAGTTTGCTCAGGGTGTTGACTCTGGAGAGACATAAAGCCACTTAATCAACTGCTGTTTGCTCACTGGGAATTCTTACTACACAGGAATGTCCCTCCTTTATGCATTCCCAAGGCTAACATAATACTAAAAGATGATTTGGTAATTCTTACAAATGCACACATACATATCTTTTCAAAGGTTTTATGTATTTATTTATTTTGAATACCCAAATTGGGGGTGTAGGTTAGATGTGCAGGGGATTGAGAAGATTTACCAGAGATAGTATGGAGCCTAACTGGCCTATCTACTGAGATACACTGCTGAGGGGTACAGTGGTAGACAGATGAGATCTGCTGTACCATATGGGTCAGTTCCATGGCTGGAGATTGAACTCTTGACGCAGTGGTTGGTGATTGCTTGATAGGGCTGTCCTTAACCTTATGCCACCAAGGAGGCCATGAAAATAGATCATTTTTACTAAGCTTCCAGTATTACTTATCTGAACTCTTAATACAAGCTGTAGATTATTGGCTATAAACAGTGACCTTACTTATTAAACATATACCTAATAGAATTTTTGTCATAGGTACATACTCAGAAGTATAATGAAAACTTTATCTAATTATAGCGTTAATAAGAGAACCATACCTATTTTACTTTATTCATAGTAGCTTCAGTGTATGAATATAATTCACTATAAGCAGACTGGTAGAATTTTAATTTTTTTTCTTTAAATCTTATAGAAGGAGTAGGCATTACTTTTTCCAGTTTGAGTAAGGTTAGATAATACTTTTATTAATAATTATGTTAATAGAGATGGAATTCAACTCAGGCTTTCTGACACCTGACCACATTCTAGTCATCCACATTTTCTATGCATTATAACCTTTAATATCTATGGACACAATTATATATCTATATATGTATGTATGCAATGTATGTATGTATGCATGCATGCATGTATGTGTGTGTCACATATGCTGAAGGAAATAGAGAAGCCTATTGAAGATTTGACCACAAAGCTGAAATACTGAGAGAAAAGCCAAAAAATAGATAACTTTTCATTAGAGGAATTATTCAAGAGCCCTGGACAATAAACAGAACATATTTGTGACAAAGGGACAATGAAGAAGAGGTGGTTATAGTTGGAGTGCAGTGGAGAGGGGTGAGTAGGGCACGTATGTGGAGAATTGACTGAGGTAGTGCTTAGTACCAGATGATTTCAATCTAAATTTTAAACCATTATTATCAGCTGTCCCATTGTTTATAAAATAAATAGCTTTGGTCTTTAAATAACTTGTAGTAGAGTGGTAACCATGCATATGGATAATACCATGTGCTCTTTTTCATATCCTTTAAGAGATATTTTGATCATCTCTGTGTCATATAAGTTGAGTCTTTTAAAAGGAGTAGTTCTCATATTATTCACTGGAAACTCAATTTAGAAACTTGGGCTCAAGTTTGTAGTCCTGAAATTCTTTTATATGTTACTCATTTTAGTAAAACAGCATTCTTACAACAGGTCTTTGTTTTTCCTTACACAGGAAAGAATAACGACAGTGAAAAAGGAAAAGGGTGGTTCTCAGCAGCCAAACAAAGTGACTGACAAGAACAAAATGCAAAGAGCCAACTCTGTTACCATGGATGGACAAGGCCTACAGGTATTTCTTCCAATTAACATTTTTTTTTAAGATTTATTTATTTATTCGTACAGAACTGGGGTACAGTCCAGAGATGCGGAGGGTGAGAGGATTCACCGGAGACAGAGTGGGGAGCAGAACAGGCAGATCGACGAAGTACACTGCTGAAGGGAGCAGCGGGTGGCTCAGGAGAGGTCTGCCACACCATGTGGTCACCTCCGGGGCAGGCGGGAATCGAACTCATGGGAAAGTGGCTTAAGCTTCTTTGTGTTGTGCTTTAACCTGCTGCGTCACCAGGGAGGGCCCCAATTAACATTTTAATAGATTTCATAAGCTGGACATATGTCCAGCTATCAACACATTTATTTAATATGAGATTAGCTTAGTAAATGACTTCAGAAAGATACTATTAATTTATTAAGATGTCAGTTTATAGTTGATTGACAGTGTGATTAAATTAATTGTTTAGGATATTATCTACATTTAAATTCAAACTGGTAAGAGATTGTCAATCATAATATTTTGCAAATTATTACTAAATATATTTTATTGTATACATATGTATCATTTGTTTCTATACTTTATATACATATATATATATATATATATATATATCTTGGGAGAGTCATTTCATTGATAAAACAATGTCATTGAAAATGAGTAAAACAAACTCTATTTGTGTGGATATTTTGTTTTAAATGAATAATAAAATAAAGAATATTTATAAATTATCCCTGGTAGGGATAGAGACAGAGACAGAGTTGGGAAGAGAGCAGGTATATCTGTTGAAGTCCATTGCTAAGGGGAGAAGTGGGCAAGACTGGACATGTTTGCAGTACCATGTAGGTTAGTTCCCTAGTTCCCAGGCTGGGGATCGAACTCATGCTGCAGTAACTGCGGTAGCTTGA
>NW_004567106.1:18209782-18211835 GCF_000260355.1 Condylura cristata | reverse complement strand
TCTGGCTTTAACAAGACATTAAAACCAACATAAAACTTCATGTAGAGTATTACAATCTTTAAAATACATAGCAGTATAGATTCTATTTTCTTTTTACTCAAAAAGAATCTGAAATATTCAACCACATACAACTAAATTAGTCAAGTTAAAAAACAGTAAGATGATTAACTTTCTTATGGATAAGTTGTATTTCTCTAACCAGACTATAACTTTTCTTAACTTTCTTTGGCATATGAAAATGTCAGATCAAGTTCAAGTAAGCAAAGGATAGACATCAGTCCTTAAAAAACTTTAGTAAATAGATATTACCATCATCATCATCATCATCATCATTTATCATTATTTTATGAAAAGGTAAATAATTATGTGCAATAGACTGTTTCACTCTATGGGGTGAACTAAAATATGATACAATTGGTATTAACATAGTTTTGGAGAAATTGTAAAGTATAAAAGAATATATTTTTAAACAGCTATTTCATGTTAAATGGAAATATTAATTTTGTATTGTGGTAAATGATATACTAATGTGCTTGTTCTTTATCAGGAAAGACAAAAAGATCTGCCAGAGAATTAATTTTTTTATGTTTTAAAAATATATATCATCAAAAAGCATTGAGTTGAAGCCCAGTTGCATATAACTCAGTGACAGAAGAGATCTACACTTCTTAAAGAAGACTATTAATCAGAGTTAAGCACATTCATCTTACTTCTTTCCAGCTAACCAGCATAATGATCAGGATTATTATTTCTAATTAGAGGAAGTAATAGATCATGTATAACCTTAGGATGAGTCTCATTAATTAACCCAAGTCCTAGGGGACTTCAAATAGAGGTGGTTAGGCACTCTGTCTTTGTCATCTCAGACCTTAGACTTACACTTACCACATATGATCATATCTGAGTGAAATTACAATCTCCTAACATGCAAGAAATGTGAAAATATAGATGACATTCTGTATGTAAACAAACAAATAGAAAAACAGAGCTATTGTTTAAACTGAATTAAGCTATAGTTACCTTGTCCTTAAATAACCTTTGAGGAAAACCCCCCTAATAAAAGGTTACTTGAGACAAGTCCAGTTTGTAACAAGACAAAAAGGGATCATTATACTGAAATACCTAAAAGTGAATCAGTGTTGTCCCCTACAGCTATTTCTACCTATCACTAATGTCATTTTATTTGTAATACCGTCTCATTCATATAAACACCAGGAATATAAACTATACATATACATACATATGATTATACATAATTGTGTATTTGTATAAATATATGTATCTTTTTCCCTTTTATTATGTGTGTATGCATGTGACTTTGGGCTCCTCAACTTTGATAATTCTCTCATAATTATTTCTTCATCGTGTTTTAGCTCTCTAAATCCAGAATTACTACTGTTTAGTTTCAGTATTACAACAGCCTTTAAATTGAGGTCTCTGGGTTGTAAATGATGTAACTAAGTAAGGAAAGTGTCAGTGGTGAGAACTAACATTTTCTATGAGCTAATGTCACCAAGGTGTTTGACCCATTCACCTTAAGTGATGGAGTTGCCACTAACTGAGATGGAGAAGTGCCTGTGAATAAAGTGTGGAGAGAAATGTCTTATTCTGTTAGACATTCAAAAGGAATGTCAAGTAGACAGACAGATATGTGAATCTAGAACTATTGGGAGAAGACAGATATGAAGTAGGAAATGAAAGGCATGATATGGCACTTGAAGCCATCAGATTAAATGAGTTCACTCAGAGAACGGAGTGATTGAAATGGCATCCTAAATAAGTCTGACTCTAATATACTCTTTAATATCTACTCAATGAAAGTGTCCTCAATATTATGTGAATAAATAAGATTTCATATTATTTTCTCTGTACTCTTATCAAGGAGAATCTGATAGGAACTGTTTGCTTCTGGAGTGCTTTTCACACCTATTTTATGACCATTCTTCAAACTTCAATATCAGGCTATTTAAATTACAAAATAGTTTCAAGTGCCATATTCACTATAAAATCTTTCTTGAGGCCCTCCCTGGTGGCACAGCGGGTGAAAGCACAG
>NW_004567106.1:18207177-18209342 GCF_000260355.1 Condylura cristata | reverse complement strand
GATTAGAGCAAGTTCAGGGTTTTTTTACCCTTTAACAGATAATTTTTCACCCTTTAACAGAGCAACTTATCTTTTACCTGTTTTATATACTTTGCTACTTCAAATTATTTAAAAATTTGCAATATAACTTTATATCTAAGAACAAATAATTTTAGGTTAACAGAATACTAACGTATTTGTGTCTTTATTTTTCTCTTATCACTCCATGGGTGTGTTCTAAATTGGTACACCAGTTTAGAATGCCAACCAACCAGCTTTCAAAATAACTTTTTAGATTATATTTAAAGATTATTAGTAAAAATTTGAATATTTTATTTTGTTGAAGACTATTAAATACAGTTCAAAAAAGAATTGGTGACTTGAATATAAAATCAATACATTAGTCCTATCTAATTCTCAGAATCCACTGACATTTTACTGATTGTCCCACTGGTGACTTTCATAACAAAGGAAGTACACTGGCATATCTGAGGAGAGAAGGTGTTTGTTACATGCTGCAGAACCTAATTGCAACTGATATGATACCCAATATATATGGAGCAATAATTTGATACATTTACAAAAACATGTTGTATACCCATGCTACCTCAATTAAAAATAAAAGTGAAAAAACAAAGTAATAGCTGATCCAGAATTATTTAAATGTCCTTATTTTGGCTTCTGTGTTGTGTTTATGTTGAGTGTAGCAATCCTAAAGTAAATGAAAGTGACAGAGCATCATTTTGACAACTTTATCCTGAGAGGCTCAAAAAAGAATTATATGGTCGTTACCACTTTTCTGTAACTTTGTTTGAAAGTATAAAACCAAAATATCACTGACAATGTGAGAAATTATTACATTTTCATAAAACTTATTCACCCAAATCAGATACACCACTTCAGAAACTATATTGCTTTAGTTTATTTAGATATTTTTAAGTGTCTGAGCTTTGTACTGTAATACAAAAATAGCTTTCCTACATTGAATTCTAAATTCTAGACGTTCTTTCCTTATTTAGTTCACTTTAGGAAACAAGATCCAGAATTAAGTAGATTAATTTGTTGAAAGATCACATTAACAATTATATCTCTCTTACTTTATTAAGTATTAAAAAGATTAACTGAAAATGATTATGTCTCTGCAACAATGAAATAGCACAATGTAAAATAAAGTGAAAGATAAGGATGATTCATGATTTTGATGTGAAATATTTTTGCTGTTCACTCAAAGCCTAGAAATATTGATGTGTCTGATGAAACACAGAACTTCTGTGCCTGACTCCATATGTATCCAATTTTTGCCCCATATCATTGTCTTTCATATCAGTTGCAATTAGGTTCTGCAGCACGTAACAAACAAATTGTAATAATAATGTAGATAAGCTAGACATATCTTTTTCTCTCATGTACATAGAGTCCAGGAGTAGAGCTATTAAGAAGAGCTTCACATTTTCATTAGGTTTGATAACTGTCTTTCCCTTCCTCTATCTGTGACATTTTTAAGGGCACCTAGTGATCAGTTAATCATAGTTGGTCCTCTTAATCTCAGATTCTATGCTGACTAGAAAAGTGACTAGAAAACCTTCTTTTTAAAAGACCATTTCTGGAGTTTCCATAGGGCACTTCTATGTTAGTCAACTTAGACTAATATAAAAATTACTATGTATTGAATGGCTTACACAACAGGTACTTTGTTTAAGTACCTGTTCTAGGTCTTCTCAAGTTAAGATCAAGGTATTAGCAAAGTAGGTTTCTTTCTGAGCCCTCTTTTCTGAGCTCATAGGTGATTACCATCTATGTGTGCTCACACGGCTATGTGTGCATGTGTGTGTGTAATGTGTGCATAGTATTGCTTCTGTATTTTCATTTTAGATATTTGACTTGTCACATATCATCATTCCTATGAAGTCTTCCTTTATCAAAATGGTTTTTCTGTTTTTCCTATCCATTTTTTCTGTTTATCCATTTACCTACCACTAAAAATGAGATCTAGATTTGTGTATTTTGAAGTTCTTCTATGGGTTATAATTAAGTCTAGCAACATAAATGTTTATAGTGATCCATATGTTAGAACATAATTATTCTGTAGCATGATACTGACCTTTATGTGCCATACAACAACAAACCAAACTAACAGTGGGAGAGGGAGAGTGTAGCAAAAGAGAGGTAAAAGGGTTCAGTGGACA
>NW_004567106.1:18199952-18206497 GCF_000260355.1 Condylura cristata | reverse complement strand
TGGCTAGTGGCCTGCCTATTTTGTTTATTTTTCGAAGAACCAGCTTTTGGTTTCATTGATTTTTGGACCGATTTTCTAACAACCATTTCATTTATTTCTGATTTGTGTTATTATTTCCTGTCTTCTGCTGGCCTTTGGGTTATTTTGTTGTTCTTTTTCCAGTTCTTTAAGGTGGGACATTAGGTTGTTTCTTTGAGTTATTTTTTTGTTTCTTTATGTGAGCCTATATTGCTATGTATTTTCCTCTTATAACTGCTTTTAATGTGTCCGATAAGTTTTGGAGATTTGTGTCGTCATTGTTGTTCTTCTCCAGTATTTTATAATTTCTTCTTTGATCTCTTCATTGACCCAATGTTCCTCCAGTAGTGTGGGTTTCAGTCTCCACGTGGCAGGTGGGTTTCTTGTCTTCCTCAGATGGTTTATTTCTGGTTTGATTCCTTCATGGTCAGAGAAAATAGTTGGTATGATTTTGATCTCAGTGTATCTATTGTTATTTATCTTGTGACCCAGTATGTGGTCAATCCTAGAGAATGATCCATGTGGATTTGAGAAAAATGTGTACTCAGATTTTTGGGGGCGCAGTATTCTATAAATGTCTGTTAGACCCATGTTGTCCAGGTCCTTGTTCAGCGCTTCAGTGTCTTTGCTTATTTTTTGTCTTATTGATCTGTCCATTGTGGAGAGTGTCATGTTGAAGTCTTCTACTATGTATGTATTTTCTCTGATAAACGTTTTCATAGATGACAGGAGTTTCCTGATATATTTTGGTGCTCCTTCATTTGGTGCAGATATGTTGATGATTGTAATGTCTTCTTGTATTGCCCCCTTAATCTTAATGTAGTGGCCTTCTGTGTCTCTTTTAACCTTTTTAAATTTGAAGTCTGTTTTATCTGATATAAATATAGCTGTTCCTGCCTTCTTTTTTGGTTCATTTGCTTGTAGAATTGTAGACTCCTTTTATTTTCAATCTGTTTTTATCTTTTGCAGTTAGATGTGTTTCCTGTAGACAGCAGAACATTGGGATCTGTTTTTTAACCCATCCTGCAACTCTGTGTCTTTTTATTGATGAGTTTAAGCCATTTGCATTTAGAGGTAATATTGATATACTGGCACCTACATTTGCCATTTTGGCTCTTTTGTCTTTTCATTCCTTGTTTTGAACTGTTCTTGTTCATTCTTCTGTTGGATTTGTTTTGAGAGCTTCTTGTAGTATTTTTTGGAGTGAGGGTTCAGTCATGACAAAATTGTGGAGTTGTCTGAAAATGGCCTTATTCTTTCTTCATAGAAGAATGATAGAGGATAGAGTATTCTTCTCAGGATAGAGTATTCTTGGTTGGCATTTAGTGCTTTGGAGTTTGTTGAGTATGTCGCTCCACTCTCTTGCCCGTAGTGTTTCTTCGGAGAAGTCTCATGTCTGCCTGATCGGTTTCCCTTTATAGGTTATTTGTTTCTTCCCTCTTGTCATTCTCATTATCTTTTCCATGTCTTGTATTCTTGGTAGTTGTACTATGATGTGTCTTGCTGTATTTCTCCTATCATCATGGTAGTTTGGTGTTCGTCTTGCTTCTTAGATATCTACTTTCATCTTCTTCATATTAGGGCAGTTCTCTTCCATTATCTCTGTGAATATTTTCTCGATCCCTTGGCCTTTCTCTTCACCTTATGGGATACCTAAAACTGTGATATTTCCTTTCCTAATAGTGTCAGATAGCTCTTGAAGTGTTTCTCCATTCCTTTTCCTTTTTATTTCTCTTTCTTTTTCTGTTTTAATTCTCTTTATTTCTGCATCTTCGAGGGAGCTGATTCATTCTTCCATTTTAACTATTCTGTTTCATTACTTTTCCCAGCATTCTTTATCTCCCCTAGTGGCCTTTTCATCGCCTGCATTTTTTCTATTTATTTTTTTAATGTCTCATTTTCTTTCTTCAGTCATTGATTGCTTGTCTCTTATTGTTATTTTCTTTTTTCATTTCTCTCATTCATTTCCTTGTTTGCATTCTTCAAATCGTTGATGGCTTGCCTCATATCATTTTTTTCCTTTCCATCTTCTTTTTTGTTTGTTTATCATATCATGATGATTCTGAATTCTTTATCTGATAGGCTGAGCAGTTCTTCTGTTTCTTTGATAGTTTCTGGTGACTGATCTTTTTGTGGTGAATTTTCCCTCTGTGGACTTGCTTGAATATTTGTTTGTCTTGTTTTCCCTGTCATGTATTTTCTAATACTTTCTATTTGTTTAGACACAGTGTTGCTATTATTGACCAGCATTCTTTCTGGGTGTTCTTTCTGGGATGGCAGAAGGACATCCAGACACTTCAGTTGTGGATGGTATTCTGAGCCTTGTTTTGTTTCAATATCTCCTGTTTTCCCAGCCCCCACTGTGTGGAATTATATCTGTCATCTCTGCCAGTGACAATCAGGGGTCTTTTGTGGTGTTCAGCTTTTTCTGGTAACATGTTGAGTCCTGGTCTCTGGAAGGTACCTGTTGATCTTTGTAACTTTCTTATGTCCCGGGTTCCCTCTATGCTTGGATGCAGTCGTGGGGGGTGGGGCATATTAGAAGTGTTGCAGCTGGGCCTGTGGTTGAACCAGTCACTGGTTTTGTTTATTTGCTGAGCACTGTGAGCCTTGCAAGGCAGTGCCTTACTGGCTCACACGTCTTCTGGCCACTGCTGTCCAGTAACACCTTGAGTCCTAATTCTGTATGCTCCCCAGTTATGTAGGCTGCCAGTCCTCCCTCAAGGCCTCCAGGGTTCTTTGTGCCCACTCAGAGCAGCCTTTCCCTGAACAGTCTTTCTTATTTATTGCTTGGGGGAGTGTTAATGGGCCTATTTTTGATTCAGTCTAACTGGTCTTTTTTTCCCCCCTTTTATTTAGGGGTTTTGTGAACTTGCCGACCCAGCCTTAGTGACTAATGGCGGGAACAAATCTGGGTGGGTGAGAGGGTTGCAAGCTTTGCAGCTGGCCCAGTCACCAGATTTTCCTCCCTACCTCCCGGGCTCTATGTTCCCACTTGCACAGTCTTTTCCTACAGCTTGGATTCCACTCACCAAGCTGAATGTGCAGGAAGCCTCAGTCTGCGGCAGTAGAGCCTGGGTGCTCTTCCAACTGGAGGTGCAGGATTCCACTTATCCTGTCTGAGGCACTTCCTAGCAGGGCACCCGGACACTCCTGGGAGTGAGTTCCCCTATCGGAACCCCCCAATTGCTGATTCTTTCTCAGTTATCTTCCTTCTAGTGAGTCCAGGTTGTTCTCATTTGAGTTGAAACTTGTAGTATGTAAGTTTGTAGTCCGTTTTTAGTCCTATACTCCTGTGTGAGCCTGGATGCAGTGATCTTGGCATCTTTACTCTGCTGCCATCTTGCCCATCCTATATATATATATATATATATATATATATATATCAAAAATAAATATTTGTGAAAGGCATTCCTTATTAAAATGAGTTGCAAATGTTGTTTCCAGTATGAAATTAATGTAGTCTTATATAATGTTAAATTGAATGCTGTATTGTAGAAAAATCATCTTATTAAGTACTTGGCTTCAAAATGAATGTTTACTCAAAACTTCTATTATTCTTGTGATACGTACATTTAAGGAATAATGATTTGAATTAGGTGAAAAATCAACTAAAATGTACATCTGTTAGCATTACATTTTTGCATGTTACAGCTTTAGGAAATTTACCTCCTTTTGTAATAGAATATTAAGACAAATCAGGAACAAAGAACCTATATCCTGTTTTGAAGAGAAAACAAATATAGACATGATACACAGGTTTCTGCTGCTATTTAAATGTAGAATGTTCCTCATTAGTATGACTTGGTAGGTTATTTTTTGGAACTGAAACTGGGGATGTTATTACCAAAATTTATATGAAAAAAAAATTCCCAGTCCCAAGTAAATTGTAACCCATAGCATTACAAAATGGTATTATAGGCAAAGTTCTATTTCAGCTTAATAATTTGAGGAGAATATGTATGTAAGAATGTTTTTAATTCATACTGTTTAAAACTAAGAGAAGGCTTGGTGATGGGAAACCTGCGGGGATTACAATTGAGATGGAAAAAAAATGTACAAAATGATGTAAAAATAAACTGTTATTAAAAAAAAAGAAGAGAAGGACATGATATAGTAAATGTTTTTAAGTATCTAATTAAATATTTTAGAATATTTTCTAGGTGAGATATAATAGTAGTCAGGGAAATCTTGAGTTCTCTTTCAAAAATAAGTTTAATTTAAAATTTCTCAACTTTATATTTTGAGAGGTATATTACTTGCTTACTAACAGTTTGATCAATTAATTACATAGGTGAAGTTTAATGAGAATACTTGTAGGAATCTACTTTGTAGCCCTGAAATCTGTAAAATATAGGAGTTGTTGTCAACTACCCCATCAAAATCAGCTTTCTCCTTCACCTACTTCCTTTCTCTCCATAGCACTTATCACTATTATTAATAAACATGTCAAATTTATTTGTTGTGTTTCTTCACTAGAACATAAAATCTATTAGGTCAGGAACTGGAATTCTTGTTTATAAGAAGTTGTGAAGGTGGATTATACATAAGCCACAGAACTTTAAAGTATGGGTTCACTACACAAATAGAATTCTCTATAATTTGATTCTATACTTCTAATCTTTATGCCTCACTCAATTCTGCTTTATTCTGTTTTACTCATACCCCACTAACTATGCCCTTTATTTTCATCATAAGTAGCTGTTCAGATATTATTTCCTCTTCACAATAGCCCTTCTCCTCCATCCTATATCTAACTAGGCCCAAATTCTTTGTGGAATGACTGTTTGCATATACTGCATACATAATTATATTACATACATACATACATACATACATGCATAGTATACAATTTCCATTTTGGATGGGCTAGTACACATTGATATTAGGTTGATCCAATAGTCGATATATTTCATAATTTTGACCTATTAAGAGAAGATATTTTTAATTTATGCTGATATTTTAAAAGTAAGCCATAATATGTGTATCTACCTATCTACCTACCTACCATCCAGATTATAGGAAAAGCCATATTCTTGAAATCACTAATTGTCATTTCATGACTTGGAAATAACTAGGGCCCTCTTCATCTATAATGAGAATAATTTGTCCATATATCTAAATTTTCTTCTAGATTACTCCTGTTCCTGGTACTCACCCTCTTTTAGTTTTTGTGAACCCCAAAAGTGGTGGGAAACAAGGAGAACGGTATGTTTGTTTCTATGTTATATAAATATATTTAATTGCAATTATGGTATAAAACATTTAAGACAATATTTTTGTTAGAATTATATGCACATAAAATTGATATGGTCATTTATCTAGATAAAAATTGATTATAATAATGATCTTTTGTAAATACTTTTATTATCATGACTCAGGTACTTGAATTTTCTGTATTCTCCAAGTCTTTAACAAACATTTTGCATACAACATAGCTTCATAAATAATGTTGAATGAAAACTGGTTCTTTAAATGGTCAACTTCAGGTAAATTATGACCCGGTAATTAGAAATAGAATTCGGTTTCTAGACAAAATATATAATGATTTCGCATGTGCATTTTGGAGAACATGATGCTGTATTTCCTTGACTAGCACAGTGTATTTAATCTCAAAAATAATAAACACATCTTCAGGTATCTCAGTATGCTGGAGTATAACTCACAGTTTTATTTTATACTCAATTAATGATTTAAAATATTTAATAAAAATCTGAAATATAAATTTAATGTTCTTTTGAAAATAGTCATATGCAAAAGTACAGACATGCTATTAATAATTCCTAGAATTCTTTAATAATCCCAACCAAAAAAAGAGCAAATAGATAAAAATATTCATGTAAAGATTATGATAATAAACAGAAATTTTCCCTGAGGTCCAAATATTTTCACGAATAATGGAATTTTGTCATGCAATTTCTTTTCCGTTTAACATTCTTTATTTCAATGAAATGAGTAGACTTTTATTTCTAATAAACAAAATATTAGATCTGCTTAAGTTTTTTTATCTATTTTTTCCTTATTAAGCTTAATATAAATTATTTCCTATAACTATCAGTTTAATAACTTTAAATATCTATAATCCTTTATCAAAGAGAATAGATACTTCACTTTTAGAGCTATAAAATCATAATTAAATAATAATGCTAAAATTTTGTTTCCTTTACTACTCACAGTCTGTCAGGTGTCTATTATGGTATGGATATCTTGAAATATTGATTTCTAATTCACAAATAATTAGATAAGGTTTAAATGGCCAGAATTAAAGAAAATTTTAAAAAGTTTTTTAAAGAATAAGCATTTTTCTCAAATAAGATGCTTTAATCAAGTAGAATTACTTTTAATTGAATATCTACTCCTCTCCTAGTACATAAAAATAACTTTCATTAAATTAAAAATATATATAGAGGCCCTCCCTGGTGGTGCAGTGGGCTAAAGCACTGTACTAAGAATCAAAAGCTACTTCCGCATGAGTTCGATCCCCGCCTGCCCTGGAGGAGATCCACATGGCGTGGCAGACCTCTCCT
>NW_004567106.1:18162836-18198842 GCF_000260355.1 Condylura cristata | reverse complement strand
TTTTTTTTTTTTTAAGATTAGTTTATTTATGTATACAGAACTGGGGTACAGACTAGATGTGCAGGGGCAGTGAGAGGATTCACCAGAGACAGAGTGGGGAGCCAAACAGGCAGATTGCTGAAATACACTGCTGAGGGGAGCAGCATGCTATCCAGGAGAGGTATGCTGCACCATGTGGGTTACCTCTGGGGCTGGAGATCGAACTCGCAATGAAGCAGCTGTGGCTTGTTGCAGGGCTGCGCTTTAACCTGCTGCGCCACCAGGGAGGGTCAGAAGTCATTTTTAAGTAGATTCTAAGTAGTTGTTTGCAGATGACCTCCAGAGTTGAAGTGTCTGGATGTCCCTTGGCCATCCCAGAAGGAACACCCAGAAAGTACTTGTTTACAGATGAAAGAAGAAAGATAATTTGTAAAGGGATGTCGTATCTATCTGGCAACCAGGAGATATTTAGTGATATTACAGTTGAAAGGGAAGAAGAGGAACGATGACAGATAAACAAGTTTAGATATAATATTTTATACTATAAGCAGCATATTAGTGGGAACTTTTCAATATAGTAAAAATACGGTTGTACTTCAAAGGCAGAATATAGAGGTGGGTAGATAAGAATTTTATAGAACTGTTGAGAGAACAGTGAAGCCATGTGATAGAATAGCCAGCTCTGATGAACTTTACCACTAATAGGGTTCAAATGCCAGAGAAAGGGTACTATTGAGAATGACTCTCTAAGACCCTTCTTCAAACAGAACTTAATATAATTAATCATTATCAGACTATAAGGGTTATTGAGAATTAGAAAGTGGGGGGTGTTATAAGCAAATATTACACAGTGAATTTATAACATACCTAGTCCTATCAGTGAACATAGTGTGAATGTTTTTATAAAATATATAGAGTAATAAGAACTAATTTGAAAAACTATCCTATCACTTAATATTTTTTCTATAAATTTCAGCTATGTATGCTATAGATGTGTACTTAGAATCTCACCTGTTGCATTTGTTATATGAAGATTATTTATTTCAGGAAAAATGAGTTATTTCATATGTGCTTATGGAACAGTTTAGCAGTTTTGTGTGCTTCCAGCTTGCTGGAAAATCAGTATTATTATTTATCTGAAGTTATGAGGCTGATGAAGGGTGATACTACAGAGGTCATTTTCTTTGCTTCCAAACTTACTTATACAAAGTGCAAAATCCCACTCTGCATGGGATAATTTTCATCTCTCTTAGTCTGATATAAAATCTATGCATTTTATAGCTTTCATCTATTAAGAAAAAGATATTTATGTAATTCATACTGATGTTTTAAAATATTTATTTGTAATCTTTTCTCTAACAATCATAAGCAAGATAGAGAATATTCTAAATTCATATACAAGTTAGGTGTGCATATCATTATCTCTTATTTATAAGCTTTGTTACCTATCTAAGGTAGATAGCTATTATCTTTTTCTAGTGAATTCTTTTTTATTGTGGTAACATTGATTTATATCACTGTGTATGTTTTAGGAGTAACTGCTCACTTATTCAAATGTATGCTTACATAGATAATTTTTTTTATTATGCAGATAGCATTTGTTTATAAACTGTTAATTCAGAAGTATAGAATCATACCTCTTTAGGTATATGTTATCATACCACACCAACCATCTAAAAAAGACCAATAATTTTCTACCATATCCATTGTCTCTCCTTTTCCTTTTGCTCTTCTCACCTCTTCTCTCTCTGTCCAGTGATACCTGGACACCTAAATTTTAGAGTAAGATTTCTAGGATTTGTTGTTTTTTTTTTTTTAGCCTCTTTATTTTTATTTTTTAAGACCCACTCATTTCTAGTGAGCTACTACTAATATTGCTTAATTACAGACATAAATAATTACAGTACTGTTAAGGGGTAATGTTTATTTTGAAATTTGAGAGTAACACTAAATTACTTTTTTCTCTTATTTTCTTATTTATAGAATTTACAGAAAATTCCAATATCTACTAAATCCTCGTCAGGTTTACAGCCTTGCTGGAAGTGGACCAATGCCAGGGTAAGTCCAACGATAGTATCATTGTCATTAACTCATTTCCTACTAATGAACTAAATAAGCACCATAACATAGAAATACTTTTATTTGAAAATAGCAATCATATAGTATAAAGTAAAAGTATCAAGTATCAGCTACATAAGTTAAGGCAGAGCAGATGCTATTTTTCTAAATAGCCTTTTCAAGCATTTCCTCCATTCTCAATTTTGTGAAGCAGTCCTAATACTAGTATTAATACTAATAATAACCACATAGCCTGGGGTTTTTAAACTTCATTTATTTAGAGAACTATTATTTTACTTTTCTTTGCTTGTGAAATATAGGATACATATCTACTGCAGAGCAAAAGAAAAGCTAGCTAACAAATAGTAGACAACATTTAATTTACCACTTAAAGTTCTGATTAATATCACTTATACAAGATAATTTATTTTTAATAATGAAGAAGTCATATCATAATTTTATATGATTTTTATAAGTTTTGTATGTGTTTTATATAATTTTTGTGTGATTTCAACACATCACAAGTATGTACTAAAGTAAAGCACCATGCATGTGTTCTGATTAATTAATTAATTAATTAATGTCATCTTTTTCTACTAATTTTTTTCTCTCAATTAAAAAGAGAATAAACATTACCTTGGTTTTGTGAGGGAGGGGAACTTGATGGACAGTCCTAGTCCTGTCAAGTTTATATGTTAGTTGCTTGTGTCATTGAGGCCAGTGGGGTTCTCTAACCAACCTGTGGATGGGAGGTGAATTCATGAAGGAAATCAACACTTGGTTTTCATCGTAGTCCATTGAGTGAGCATCTCTCCTTTTCTGAACATATAGTTGGAAAATAGATATTCCAGTCAACATATTGTTAGTACTAAACACGTTTCCAGAAAAACCTAGTAAAATGTAGACAACCCAGGGTAATCTATCCAGTCTCAAGTCCTCTCTAAACATATCTCTGGATGTAACTGATTTCTCCTTTTTTTTTTTTTAATCCATTTGGTCTCAATATATAGAAACCCAAGGAGAAAATTATAATTTAGCTGTAATATGGATTTGATTAAATGGTAATTTTAATAATATAAAAGTAAAATATGTGTAATGTCTATTGTCCTGGTTTTGCAACTGCTTGAAGGTTGTAGCTGAAACATATAATATTTCTTCTCCCTGTATGTTGGCTGCTTGGAAATGTTTGCCAGTGTAGTGGTTCAAATATTTTCTCCCAATAGGTCTGAGACATTAGTGACATTGTTTGGGTTTGGCTTACTTAAGAAAATCATACTTTCCTTGACTGATAGATGTGACAGCACATGACATTACTAATGTTTATCAAATATTTTTAGGCCTTATTCTAGGCACTTGATTTGTATTTCAGTTATTTTCACCATATGTATGAAGAGTGGTCATGCAATTTTCTCTAATAATAAATTGTTGGTGGGAAGTAGATTTTCCAGTTTCTTTCCCTTTGCTAAAGTTACATTCCATATTCTGGATAATAGCTTTCATTAAGTCACATCACCAAGTAAAGGCAGAGAGAGTGAGCCCCGACTCCCACCACAATTACCTATCCATGATCTCCATAAAAGGGGTGGTATATGTTTCTAGGGTTTTGTTACCTCATGTAACTGATGATGCAATTAGAGATCCTATTTTTCCTCCTTTCCCTTTATATAGTGGAGAATATGTTTCTCCTTGGAAATCATAGTCAGTTATACCAAATAACAAGATATCTTCATCTTTTTATCTGCTGCTATCAAAAATGTCTAGGTGTCAGTTTCAGCCTCTAATTCAATGAAAACTTTATCATCTTATATAGTAGAATTCCTATGTGTTTGTTGTTAAAACATTAAATCATAAGATTTTAAAAGAGAATGGAAGGCAAACTATTTATAAATAAATATATTACTCAGTATTCTTCAGATAAAGCCAGTAACATATATGGAGAAGTATTTATTATAATAAATTAACTCACATGTTAATGGAGGCTGATTTCTCCTGTTTGCAAAGGCTGGAAAATTATTGTATACCAGAAGAGTAAGTATTTCACTATGGCTCTCCGATTGGGGAATTCAATTTCTTGGGGTAGGGTTAGCCCTTTGTTTTATTCAGTCCCTCAGATAATTACATAAGGCCCACTTCCATTATATAAGACAACCTGCATTATACAGTCATGTAAAAAGAACAAAAAATAAACAGTAATAATAATTTCTGGTAAGCTATCTAGGTGCCTTGTGGCCAAATTGACACATAAAATTAACCATCACAGTATTTCCAGACCGTGCTTAGTGAATTGTGTGAAGCAGTACCATAAAATTCAGGGCATGGGCTACAGCTGTTTGTTGGTACATCATGTAAGTGCTTGCTCTGAATCAGTGACTAAATTTTCAGTAAAATGTTCCCAAGTGCTACTGACTGCTTGCTTCTCTTTGATAATATATATGAGAAGTCCTTTAAGTCTCAGAGGTCATCAACTCGCTGTTTTTCTTTCTCCTCTGTGAGATGAATCCTTGAAAGGAGAAAGCCATATTTGAGACACTGCAATAGTACACAAAACATTCAGTAGGTCGATTGCTATGATCATTGAAAGGCATAATGGGAAGGAAAAATAAATTCAATTGCTAAAACAAATGTCTAGTAGCGTTAGTATAAATGGCTGTAGTTGCATTATGGAATGGGCCCAGTAAATTTAGACTACCTCTAAGACACTGGCTTCTGTTCCCTTGAGGTACAGTAACATATTGGAATGCACTAATTGGTTCCTTTGATGACAATTGACTATTCCAGAGTCAGTAATTATCCTTCTTGTTGAAGATAAATTAATGTTTATCTATTCCATAACCTCCACCCCTTCTAATGTAAACATGAGGATTTTGAATACTCACTGGGCGTAATTTTAAAAAAATGCTGACTGGCATTCAAAAGGGACTTTTATAGCCCCAACTATAGGCCCATTCCAGGAAACTCACTTATCTTAATAGTTTTTTCATCACTAAATTTCCATCCTGTGTTTTCTGTTTCTTGTGTGAGACCTGTTATTGAGAGTACTGTTGAATTGGTGTTCCTTAAGCTCTGGATATCACTCTCTTCAAAAAGGCAGACAGAACATTTTATTGTCTAAAATACTGCTCACTCATCACATTCTATCTTTCCTATCCTCAAATTTCCCATTATATATTTGTACAGAAGTCTTTCTGAGCTACTTTGGATATGTCATGGAGGAGCATTGGTAAATCAGTCTTCCCTAAAAAATGAGGATGGCTAAATTCCTCCAAGGACATTGGTATATACTGAAGGAGTGGAGAATATAGCCATATTCACAATATTTGAGAGTGGATCTAGACATTTGAATCTCATAAAATCTCTTCAGTTTATTATGTGCAGGCATCATCGTGAATCTTTAATTTGGTCTGTAATATGTGTCATAGGACATATTAATATGCTACAAGTGGGGTAACCTCTCAATTAAATCTGCAATAAACCCTGCAATTCATAGCCAACCATTTGTCCTGTACACTATTATTTTTGCAGGTCACCACTTATGAATGAATTAACAGCTCATTTTTTATCTATCTGAAGATAAAAATTCAGATTCAAATTCCAAAGAAGAACGTTCTTATTGTCCTAGCTTTGCCATTGTTTAGATGGACACAGTTGGTTCGCTTGTTTGATTTTGCTTCCAAAATTTATTCAACATTATATTTCCCCACAATCAAATAAGGCCAAAACAACGGATGCTTCAAATGAGCATTTTTTCTTATCTATAATAACTTTTGTATTTCTTATGTAAAGCATAGTTCATGTATTTGTCCATTTTTTTGTTTTGATTAGTTTGCCTTTTTTACGTTGCCTTTTAGGATCCCATTGCATTAGTATTAAAATCATGTTATTTATCTTGCAAACGTTTTCTTCTAGTTCATTCTACTTTATGTTTTACCTTTTAAATTTGAAATTTTTATCTGCTAATTTTCTGCTGAATGATTTCTTGAGTATATATGTTTGAGAAGACATTTCCTCAAGTCAACATTATTGAAATGTCCTTTGTAACCTTTTATTACTTTTATATTTTGTTTAAAATTTTTGGCACTAGTCTCTGAAGATTGCTTTTCTTAAAGGCGCAGTGACATATTAGTATAATGGGTAGAACATTTTCTTCTCCAGATTGAAATCTAGTTGTTCCAACATTTTTTTTTTTAGTTTATTTTTACATCATTTTGTACATTTTTTTTTTCATCTCAATTGTAATCCCCGCGGGTTTTGTTCCAACAAAATTTTAACATGGCTTTGAACTACCTTCATTTATGATTATATATGTACGTATGTATGTGTATATGATATATTATACAAAAATATACATTATATATGTCATATACATAACATATACCATATACCTGATATAAGTATACATTATGTAAGTATACCCTTTTCTTCACTAATCTGCTTTTTCATTCTTATGACAGACTCTTTTATTTACTGTAACTCCTCAAAATTTAGCCAATGCATTAATGTCTTGTGTGTTTAAGATAGGAATGTGAATGAAAATTTCTCTTCTTTTATTTTGTTTTAATTTATTTTTTATTCACTCTTCATTTTGTGCCTTTTCCCATCTCATTTCTTGTCACTTCGTGAGTACTTTGGAATTACCCTCTCTAATATCCATGCTTTCTCTGGTCCTCTCTGATATCCAGGGACAGACATGCATTTTGTTCCTCTATCATCTTGGAGGCAAATGCCAAGGATAGCTGCCCTGAAAGGGAATTCTGGCCTGGCTGTGCTGTAATCCTCTTAATCCCCATGATTGACCTGCTCACTTCTTATAATTCCTCCCATCCCTGTTCCTAGTGGTGTTGGCCCTGGTTATGGGTCTGTTGGGAGAGTTCCTTTTCAAAGTCTTGTTTTGTAAATAGTTCCATTGTAAGGTCTCTCTACAAACTTAATAATTGTGACTTAATTCTATCTCTTTCTGGTTGATTGATCTTCAGTGCTACTAAACACACACACACACACACACACACACACAGCCAACTTAAGCCTGACACTTTTCATTCTTTTGCTTCCATTTCCACTCTTTACCATAACAGATATTTCAATCTTTTTTTATGTATCTCAATTCTCACCCTATATTTATATTTTCTTCCCTGACACTTTGTTAATAGAGCAGAAGCATTTCCTAGTAAAATGAAAATATGGTTCTCCCTAGTGTAATTATATAAAATTTATTTAAATCTATAAATAACAAAAAAATATCATTTTAAAATATTTAAGTAAAATATTTGTTGACTTGAAATAAAAGTTAAATTTTTTAATCTATAGAGATTATTTTTCAGATTGATCAGCATAGTAAGGTATAAAGAATTGTTTGTAAGATAGGTGCTTTATAGGTGTTTCATCTATGTGAATTAAATGTGAAACATAATTTAAAAATTAAATTTTGCGATCAACCTACAGGTTCACATATTCTTTGTTGTACTCATCTCCATAGTGAAGCCTCATAATATATTCTCCTATTAAAATAAATGTTTAACTTAGAAAAAACATAACATATTCCACATATATTATTTTCTTAATTTAACATAGCATATAACAAAGTTTCTACCATATCATCATTAATCAGATATCTCTCTGGATTCAAAACTTGTGACCTATTACATATCTCTCTTACTATGAATCTTGTTATGTCAGAGCACTGAGCAAAATTCGCAAAGGCTATGCAACCGTTCATCAAAATTCAGTCCGACTCTACTGGAAGTATCAAGGATAAAATATCATCACTTTGTTAATGTAAAAATGAAGCACTCAACTCACACTTTCAATTCTATGATTAGTCATAAAATATGATGCAGATGATTTTGCAACCTCCTCCCCCATTATATGTGTGAGCATAATTCTGTTTCTGCCTTCATCACTAGAGCGATTGAGTTTAAACTTTGATTTATATTTCTGTATTAAAGATAGTCAGGTTAGTAACAGTAAGAAAACCATAACATGCTGCTGCAAATAACAAAGTCATATAATTGCTTGCCTTGCAGAATTCCATTTGGGCTAATCCTCCACTGGGCTATTAGAGCTTATAGTACTATCCATGTATATCAACCAACTGAGTGTGACTTTAAAAATGTTGGAAAATCTGTTTTTATTATTCATTTCATGAAGAAAGGAATAGTAATTGGCTGAAGAGAAATAATTAGAGATGTGTGTATTATTTTTAAAATTCATTATGTACTGAAATCCATTAATACTCAAAAACAAAACAATAAAAAAGCCCACATTTTCTTTCTCCAGAGCTAGCTGTTGAAAATAACCTATTGATTTGCATATATTCACTAACCTGTCCTTATTTTTTTACAAAATGAAGTTTCTCATAAATGGTATAAGTGATTTTATTTAAATACCCCAATTACAGTTATCTAAAACTTAACAGCAAGCTCCTTGGTACAACTTAACCATCAGAGTTAATCAGTAAAAAAGACAGTGTTTACTAGTGAATGGGAATAAGAAAACTTATGATAACTAATTATCTCAGAATCCTTTAAAAATGATGATGTGGCCCTCCCTGGTGACACAGGAGGTTAAAGCACAGCAGGAGATCGATCCCCGCCTGCCCCAGAGGTGACCCACATGGCATGGTAGACCTCTCCTGACCGGCCTGCTGCTCCCCTCAGCAGTGTACTTAGTAGCTTTGCCTGTCCTGCACCCCATCCTGCCTCTGGTGAATCCTTTCACCACCCCTGCACCTCTGATCTGTTTCTATATGCATAAATAAATCTTTAAAAATACTATGATGTAGTAACTACTTCTATATTTAATTAGAAAAATAACAATGGTGAGTGCATAATTACATACAAAGTGATGATAGCTTGTCAAAAAAGATAGCAATATAAATTGACTTATCATATATTTATTCGTTGACTTCCAGATGCCAGACAACAGTTAACATTGCCAATCAGTTTTGAACAAGAGACAATACTTTATGCTCTTGTGTCTGTTTTTTTTAGATATTAAAAAATACTTTACATATAATATATATTTTAATATTTTAGTGGACAGAACACGAATAAAAATATATGTATATCAGCAGAAAAGGTGAGCAGCAAACACATTGGTAGTGCATGTTATGTGAGGGAAGAACTCACAGTGTACACCATGGAGATATAGGAACCAGTCATTTGGTTACCTCACAGGAGAAAATTTTTTTGAATTTCATATATATATGTATAACCTCATATATATATATATATTTGCATAGTTCTTCATTTTATACATTTTTTTCACCTCATAGAAATTTAAGGAGGAGTGAGAAGCAAGAGAAACACATTATGATAGGAAAATATTTGACATGATTGGAGGTCATTAGCAAGGCCAGCTGGCCAGTGCAGATCATGGTAGGATATTCAGATGCCCTGAGGGGTCAGATTACATGATCACATATTTCAATATATTTCAGTTACACAGGACTCTGCTGGTTTATTTTTAGTAGTCTTACTATCTAGCCCAATTTAGTATTTGCCTAAGATGTTTACAGATAAACATATACATACAAAGTTGAGTAAATAGACAAATTAGCTGTGTCAGTGGAGATTTTGGTATATCACAGATTTTATGTATGTGAAATATAGGTGAGGAAGATGTGCAATCCTATCTAGTGTAACTAGGTAGTTTGAAATCTAGTGTAACTACTGGTAGTTCTAATTCTCACCAGTGGTTTTTAAAAATTAAATGTGTAGTTTTGCAACTATAGGTATTAATGTTTTATAGTACTTTTTTTATTTTTCAGTAAAATCTTTTAGCAAAAATTAGCTCAAAGACAAAACTGCAAATTAAATGAAAATGTTAGAATTTCTACTTTATATTAAGAGTTCTTGAATACATGACATACAAAATATTTATCAACATTTACAATCACCGCTAGGAGCTTTGGTGATATCACTGACGACATGTAATCCATAAGCACAAAGATGCTAAAAAGTCTCTGTATTAGCTTCAAAATTAATAGCATAGTCTCTACTCAAAGGCAAATTTTTTTTTAAATTTTCTTTCTTAGGTAAGTTATAAAAGATGCTTTATTGTGTCAGTACATACTCAGGAGTGAGTGGGGACAGATTCAGAGAACCTTTAAGTCATTCATTTGAATTGTAGAAAATCCTTTTGCATATCATCCTTTGACACATGATTTTGCCTTTACATCACTAACTTTTACTTTAACATTCATATTCAAATTAACTCCATGTTCTTATATATGGTAATTGAAACAATGACTCTTAATATTTGCTTCATAAATTGAAGAATAATGAAAAGACCAAATAATGCCACTTTTATATCTAAAAAATAACAGTGATTTAAGTAGAAAGTGAGTTTACTGAAATAATGATTTGAATGCAGGCAATTTACAGACTAAATTTTTTTTAAAGTTTGTTTGAAAAAAGGGATAACATTATAATTGATGATAATATCATAAAGTCAGTTAAAAAGTTAAGCACTCATGGTTCAGTTATTTCTTTATGATAAGTTGAATGAATACAACCCTTAATGAGCAAACATGATAAAATTATGTTTCTTACTAAAGTTACAAAGAAATGAAAGTATATGCATTGATTGCTTGTAATGTGCTGTGTATGCAAATCATAATTGCTTTCAAAGAGACTTTAGTATTCTACTACTTAATATAATAGTCTTAATTCTTAGCTTGTTAACTTCTTGAAGAGTGTCCATGAATATACAGTAGACAAAATACTTAGTATCGATGATGGGAACTCTGGATATATCACTAACATGTGGAAACCATACTTCACTAATGTCACACCTATGGTCAGAGTTTTCTCTTTTTTATTAAGGACATAATGAAGTATTGAAAGCCTGTGGTTAATGTTGCTCCAACTAGGCACTCCCTGGTGGCTCAACAGCTTAAATTGCAGCACTATGAAGCTAGCTACAGCCACTTCACAGGAGTTTGATCCCTAGCCAGGAAGGTAACCCATGTGGTGTGGCAGACCTCTTCTGTCTCACCTGCTGCTCCCCTCAGCAGTGTACTTGGTTAATCTGCCTGTTGTGCTACCCACTCTGTGTCTGGTAATTCCTCTCAAAGACCCTTCACCTCTGGCCTGTACCCCAGTTCTGTATGCATAAATTCTGGGCCTTCCCTGGTGACACAATGGGTTAGGTCATAGTACTGCATGCTAGCCATAGCCACTTCAGTGTGAGTTCAATCCTTGACCCCGGGGGTGATCCACATGGCTTGGCAGATCGCTCCCCTCAGCAGTGTACTTCATTGATCTCTCTGTTCTGTTCCCCCCTCTGTCTCTGGTGAAGCCTCTCACCACCCCTGTACTTCTGACTTGTTCCTCAGTTCTGTATGAATAAATAAATAAATCTTAAAAAAACATGCTGCGCCAACTAGACTTATCCAGATTATACCGTGCTCTTCCACTTAAAATTCTAATACTCAAGATATTTGTAATTTTATGGCAGTGTTCTATAAGAGGCAATCAGCCTGTAAAATCTACAATTTGATCTCATCATCTCTCTTTATAAAAATATTGTTCAGATTGTTGTGTGAAAATAAGTCAAATATAATTTTCAATATATTAAGCAGTTAACTAAGATTTATATAATTTTATAATTGTACAGCTTTTGTGCATTATCTTCAATTTGCAATCTGAGATTGTTAAGTTCTCAATAAATATTTATATATATTTATAATGTATATATATTATATTTGATTTATAAAACCTACATATATACCATTTTGCCTTTTTTTCTTAAAAAGTATTCAGATTTTGTAATCATTACATTCTATAAAATCACTATTCACCCTACTCCTAATTTATTGCTCAGACATGACAGGAAGGAAATTATGTAAGCTTATTTTCATTACTTTAACTCTTATGAACTCATTGATATTCATACCCATGTTAACTTTATTATTGTTATTATCTCAGTGTACTAAGCCTCACTCCTCCTAAATGAGATATATTTAGATTCTGCTCTGGGTCCTCTCCTCATTTGAACACTACATTCATTTTACCCATTACTTCATTGGATATTGATCCTCTTCTGATGGTTCTTTACTAACCAAATTAACTCCTGTTAATATGTGTCCACTCTTCATTAGAGTGATTTGAATTCATTTATGAAAATATTTACAATGATTGATATGTTATAGTAAGTGCAACAGAAATGGATCCAGGTTACATCTCTGAGTCAAAGGGAATTGGAAGTAGAAAAACAATTCCCAGGTCATTGTAGACTTGCAAAAAATAAGCAACATGTGAAATTGACAGAACTCACAGTTTTAATTTGAAACAATGTAAAGCTTCTTACCATCTCAACTGGTTCTTTTTGTAAGTACACTCTTGATGCATTGGGTCTTTTTTCTACTTTTCCATCTCTTTTTCAGTGCAGTTTGGCTTTGCAGACACTGAGGAGGTGTTAATCAAATAAATACTCATTTGTTTTCAGCTTTCTTAAAAATCTCTTCTCCCTTCAATATTTGGAAATCAGTGCCTTCCATTTCTAATGTGGTACTTTTTATATACTTGGATATATTCTACATAGTTCACTTAATGTCACATTTGCTTAGAGTTGTATATTCAGAATTCCATTTATTTCTTAAGACTATTCCTCCATAATTTTGTAATAATATAATATTTATTGTGTTAATACCAGGATTATGGCAGACTTGTGGCAATGTTAAGAGTTAGTACTTTTGTCCATTTCAGATAAGGAAACTTGTGTTTAAATAATTTCTTAAATAATATTAATAATTAATAATAATTTCTTAAATAATTTAAAAGAGCAAAGCATGTCTTTATACTCCATCAGGATCCTTTTAACCTCAGGATGGTGTTTCCTCTTCATTTTCTTCCAGGTTTTACTTCGGAATATCTTCCTTTATATAAAATTTCTCTCTGTAGTCCCACAGATTTATTTATCATCTTAAATAACAATTCCATATTAAAGTACTATAGATATCTAATATTATACATATATACTACTAAACTTATTTTCTCACACTTCCCAAATTTTAATCTCTTAATTTGAGAAATGGAAAGACCATTGATTTTCTCATCCCCAATGCATTATTTCATGCTGCAACCATTTCTCATCTAATTGCATTCTTAGTGTACTATATCCACTGTTTTTTTGCATGTTTACTTCACTTAAATCATATTCATGCCTGTCCCTCAAATCATCAGCAAAGTAACATCTTCAGAATTCAGCTCAAATGTCATCTAAATACAGTATTTTATGATTATGAATTATTATACTATGAATTGAATCCATCCAATTATAATGCAGAAAAATCTTACATCTATACAGAAAATGACTTTAGCAGTTGTTTTTTTTTATTATTATTTAGTTATTTGTCCCTTAAACATTGTATTGATGTCTGTATATATACTCTTAAAAGGATTATTTTCCAAGTAACAAAGTTATAAAATAAGACCTTTATGGGCCCTCCCTGGTGACACAGCAAGTTAAAGTACAGCACTAAGAAGGTAAAGCCACTTCCACAAGAGTTCTATCCCCGCCTGCCCCAGAGGTGACCACATGGCGTGGCAGACCTCTCCTGATCCTCCCGCTGCTCCCGTCAGCAGTGTACTTCGTCAGTCAACCTGTTCTGTATGCACAAATAAATAAATCTTAAAAAAAAAAGACCTTTACAAAAGTGTTGAACTATATTAATGAAATTGTGAACAGCTTCAAAAAAAAGTTGACTATTTTAGCTACTTCATTTTATTCATTCCAAAATGACTTGAGACTTTGACATATCTTTTAATACATTTAAATTTTGAGAATTATGTGGACTAGGCAAAAAAGGAACAGATATTTAGCCCATATTACAAAGTCTGTGTTTATTGACTTTTTTCTCAGCTTTTATACACAGGAGTAAGCATTAAAATTATTTAGTCATTTATGTATAGGTATCCCAGAATAATCTTTTATTTTATATTCCACTTTGTTATTTCTCTTTTTCTCTCTTCTTTCCTCGCTCCTTTTGAGCTAAAACACACACACGCACACACATAATCTTTTGTGATTTTCAGAGGTAATAAAATTAATGTTTTAGTAATTAATGGCTCACTGATACATTTTTTTTCAAGTCCCCTGAACATTATTTCTAGCATTAAATTATATGGGGTTCATAGTGGTGAACCCAAATCACATTTTTAAAAAGCTAGCTCACTTACGTATATGAAGTATATCACTCCCAATATAGTAAAACTTGACTTTCAATACAGTATCCTCAGAATACTCACCAAATTTGTTGAAGCAGGTACATTTCCTACTTTACCTAAAATTTATGGTGTTTAGTAAAATAAATAAGATAGGAGATAGGAGGACATAGTTATAATTAGTTTTATTTTAAGCTGAAATGATAGGTAAGAATATTATACTTTATATCATCGCTAAATCAAAATGATGAAATATAACACACTCCCATTTGTAATATGTAGTGTAGTGCAAACTTTGAGACATAGAATTGCTCTTGCTTAGATCTTTTTAAAGTAGAAGCAGCGGCAATAATATCAATGATACTAAGATATGTATAGATGCATTCTGGGCATAAAAAATGTGGAAGGCATTAAGATTTGGTTTTCTAGACAGTAAATATAATTTCAAAAACAATAGTAATATCACAATCCAAAAAAACTCAACCTGATTTTTAGTGAGGCAATTGTGAAACCATATAATCTTGTAGCTATCAAAATAATATGCAACTGGGTATGTAAGTATGAATATGAATTGAACTGAATAATAAAAGATAAGTATGCTTGTATCTAACTGTAAATGCTTAAGTCAGAATGCAGAGTTGTCTTAAGAATAGATCTTGCAGTAAGCTTTTTTCTAAACAAAAGGGAGGAAAAGGAGAATTGATGACATAGTTTCAAGTCATTGTTCTTTAAACCTTGTGCTTAATACAGAAGCACATGAATGTGTACAATTAAGTGAGAATTCATTATATATACTAGCAATATTTGTGACTCTCCCTCTGGTTTCTTTTAAATAGCAAAGATTCTTTTATAAGACCCAAATGTATAATATTTAAAAGCCTGTGTTTATTATGTTTAATTGATTTTAATTATTGAATCAAAATTTTATATAAATGTAAATATCAGTTAATTACTTGAATAATGATGATGATGTAAAAAAAAAAAAGGCCTTGTAACAAAAAAAAATTGCTTACATATTGTCCATTAAGAATATGATTATAAGGCAAAGTAAAATTGTAGAATCAATACTGTAGTTATTCTTCTTTCTTAAGAAGTTTTCCTAATGTGTTTTTACAGTACTTTTACAGTACTTTTGTTAGGTATGAAGTAAAACTTCCTACTTTTTCCTTATCTGTTTTTTCTTAATGTTCATTGAATGCAAAGTAGCCATCTGAATTTTAGATAAAATAATTTATGTTAATTTACTTTTGTTGCCAGTGATATTAAACATCATAATTTAATCCCTTTTTAAATTGTGTACTATAGTGATCGCAGTTAAGTAAATGTGTATCAGTTGATATATAATTTCTAATCATCCATATTAACATGGGACCTCATTCAAATTTAGGTATTGTGGATAAAAATGGTAAATATTCTAGGATACTTTAATGATCAACATTGAAAGCTCAAAAAATAACTTCATAAATAGTTTTAATTTTTACTTTCAAAATTTTCCATGAAAATAACATGAGTAATCCAGAAGTAATACATAATTATTTCATTGTAAAAATTTTTTCCCACTAATTCTTCAAGTTAACCCTTGGAATTGGTGGGTGAAAATTATAGACACAGAGCAGCAGTTTCTATAAGTGGACATTTGTCCAGGCATCCCTGATATTTTATCCTCCCCATGTTTGGATGACTTATAAAGTGAGAGCCATGTAACTACTGATCTTGCCTGTGCAATAGGTGAAAAGTCCATATGCTCAGAGAACTCTACATTTTAACTTTTCCTAGTCTCTTGCATTTGCCTGTGTCTGTCATAGCTGTTTTCCTCTGCACTTTCTGTCCCTAATATATAAAACAGGTGTTACAATATTTCCTGATTACTGTTTCAGATTGGAGGTAGGCATTTTCTGACAGTCCACAGAGTTTTACTTAAGAAGTTCTCTAACTGTTTTTGCTTAACACTGGAGGTAGAGAAAAATGGGTACAGAGAGGGGTGGCACTCTGACCTGTAACACATATATGTGATTTTTATGAAGAAAAGTAGTATATTAGTCATAACCTGTAGATATAGTGTAATTCATATACATTTCATTCATTTCTGAAAGTTGCCCAATGAAGCAGGTGGTGTTAACCCCATTTTAAGCAGAAAGAAATGAAGCTTGAAATGATTACATATTCAGTGCATGAATGAAATAAGGAATGACTGAATCTCTAGGAAAATCTGCATGGGTTGAGTGGCTTAAGAGGTTAAGATAGAGAGGTCTGTATCTCAGTCCATTTAGCACTCAATTTATAGAGAGTAAGCTGGTTCGATAGTCACATGGGGTTTATGTTTGGGGGTAGGATGCTGCTGAAGAACCAATGATGACAATTTTTAAAGAAAGCAAGAATGAATAACAGATGAAACATCATCATGGAATAGAAGAACAATGGTGAGTCAAATGGATGATCAGGCTTTCACCAGAAACAAATTGCTTTGTGGGAAACTTTCCAGCTATTGGAATATATAGAAAATCTTTATAGACTTCAATTTTTTTAAAAAATTTTGAAAAGTTAGGAGAATCAACAAATTAATAGAAAAATAAAACAAACAAAGACTAATTTAGGAATTAGAAGATTTGATTTTTAAATAATTTTAAATAACTTGTAATAATTATTTATGATCTTATACAACAAAAGAAATCAGACTCACCTGAAATTGAATTGCTTTATATTTCAAGTACTACTCATTTTAAGGAATTTACAAAATCGTACAAATACTTCCACAAATAGAAAGTGAGAGCACACTCTGCAACTCATTCTATGAGACAAAATAATTTTGATTAAATATTAAGAGTGGCGGTAATGAGAAAGGAAAATCATGTCTTTTGTGTTCATGAAAATAGATAAAAGTCTCTAAGTAAAATGTTAGCAAGCTGAATATAATTCTTTATAAAAATATTAGTGATCAATATCTATTTTTGTGTACATGAAAGCATCAGAAGAGTTTAATACTGCAGAAATACTTATGTGTATATTTGATATCACCAGTTAAATCCACTGTATAGCTTAACAAATGCCAGAAAAGTTAATTTTGATTCATTTTATACAAATTCTTACAGTAGCAAGAAGGTTTATAAGGATAGAAATAGAAGGAAACTTTATAGGATGTGTTGGTCAAAAAATGACAGAAAAGGATAAAGAAATAAAATGAAAATTCCTACAGCAGTTATTTTAAATGAAGATATTTTACCGTTCCATTTAAATTCAGGGACAATATGGATCTTCTTGATGAGCATCCAGTTCCACAATATATTGGAGTTTTGGTCAGCACAATAAGGCAAGGAAATAAATAACAATTATAAGGATTGGAGATCCCTAATAATACCATTTTTATTAGTATATGGTATAATTATGCAAGTAGAAATTCAAATGACTCTACATTAAAATATAGGGTTTTTTTTCCAAAAATAGAAATGTGACTTTTATATGATCAATATGTAAAAAGCCAAACATACTTGTATATATCAGCAACAAAAACCATAATATTTATAAGTTATTTGAAATAACAGCACAAACTATGAAACAGCCAAAATTAAATTTAACAAAATATATTCTAGATCTCTCAGCAGAAAATTAAAAACTCTACTGAAGGACATTAAATAATATTCAAATATATTAAAGAATCCTACATTAATGAAGATACTTAGTTAAGAACATCCAGTTATTTCTTCCAGAAAACCCACTGCACTATACAATATAAGTTCAAATATAAGTCCAATTAGAATCATAATTAGTTTTGTTCTTTATTTTTATATATTTTTAATTTTGTGGAGTATGACAGCTAATATGTGTGTGTGTGTGTGTGTGTGTGTGTGTAAGATAGAGATACATAGTCTATATATAGAAAAGCAAAAACAAAGAAAGAATAATAATCAATGTTCTTCATGTTCTAAGAAATGTAGATTTACTTTAAGGGTATGATAATTACAAGCATATGGTACTTGTGCAGGAGTGGATAAATTCATGGAAAAAACAATCAAGGGTATTGAGAATCCAAAAAGAATTGTATTCTGAAGTGGAAATTTCAATTTTGGATCTGATACATGGTAAAATTTTGAATTATACAATAAATTAACAGACTAATTTAAAACTAAAAAGAGAAAATGATCTATGACCTCTTGAAGAAAGGAAAGATAGAAGGGAGGGGTGGAGGATTTTGGGAGGGCGGGTGAGAAGGAGGGAGAAGAAAGTAAAGAGAAGTGAGTTGAGGTGGATGGAGAGAATAAAGAGAATAAAAAGATCCCTGTCTCAAAACACCATAAAAGATTATTGTGACATATATTATATTCTAATTTTAATTCTAATAGAATATATTCCCTATCTTGTGTCACCACATAGAATTTCTATGCCAAAAGTTAAACTGAAATTTTAAGTGTATATGTCAATTATTTTTTTCTGATCTCTGACTTAGCAAACTTTTCTTATAGTAGACGAACATGCTAGTCACTTAAAAATATTGATAAAATTAAATACTAACTAATATCTTGTCAATTAACATGTATGGTAATGCAAGTAAAATTTTTAAAACTTGTCAAAGATATTTGCAAAAACTGTATTAAAATCAAGAACAAGAATTTTTACAAATCAATAAAAACTTACAGGAAAAAAGGGAAAACATTTCATAGAAGAGAGAACACTTGAAATTAAGAAGTATGACATAAAAACTGTTCAAGCAGATGAGTTCAGTAGTCTTTTCTACACCAACTGTTGGGTGTATGGTACCAATTCTTTGGGAAACAAATTGTCATTTTCTTGTAAGTTGCACATAAGTAAACCCTCCAGTGGAAGCAGCCACTGGTCTTGAGCAGTAAGAATGTGTGTAATAATAATAGGTTTTATCTGAACATGAAACTAGCCAATTCAAATAGCTGTGGACATGGGCTTAAAATGCACTTTCACAACCAAGAAGGTATTCAACCTTTTTATGTAATGAATTGCGACTACAATGGAGAAAACTTCACCTACTGTGTGGATGAATCATAACAGTGCTAAGTGGGAAAAGCAAAATAATAATAATAATAATAAGTTGTTTGTCACACATGATACCTCCAAATTTAGAACTGTGCTTACCTCATGAATGGAGAAGGGTCATGTTATAGGAAAGAGCACAGATAAAATTCGTAATTACAGGAAATATCCTATTCTCTGGCGTAAGCACTTGGTGTAGGCAATTGCTCTAAATGTTTATGATATTTATACATAATAAAAAACTGGAGATAGAGTGATGAATTATTTCAGTATGTTCAACAAAGGGTAAAAACATACTTTTACAGTATAGTATCCAAAAATTGCAAGAAAATTTTATGTGCTGAATATTCTTAACTGTTATCAGATGATGTGGTTTCAGTTAATTTTATTTTCCCCTAGCATATATATGAACTGTTTGTATTTAACAAATTATTTGTTCTAATGGTTCTAATTTAAAATATTGCTCTAATTGTTCTAGTTTAAATGAAATATATCACTCATATAAGGAGTTCATAAAATAATAAAAGATAATTCAGTATAGAAAAGGGACAAGGTTTAGGAGATGTAATTCTCAAGAGGTTACAATCCCCGTTTGACTAGTTGGTTGAACTATTAAAATTTACTCAACCAGCTAGTCAAATGGGGATTGTTATTTTACACTTAACAATACAATGTTGTTTTTCTCCTATATTAAGAAAAAAATGCCTAGAATTGTACACATATATTGCTTTAACATTTTGAGGAAACGGGCATGTAGACTTTTTCGGAAGATACTATGATAATACAATGGAATAATTCCCCTATAGTTTAGCTTTCAAAACATGCTCATGCTCACATAAATCTACTTCAAATAAAATTACTGAATTACTTATTCTGGAGTAGTGAAACACTATAAATTGCTTCATTGTACCTGAGAAAAGTGATTTATTTGTTTAGTCATGGATTGCACACCCTACATGATATATTCATAACATAACACTATCCAAGCCAGCACAGATTTCTTATACATAAGTGAAAATGAAACACACATGTAAATTAGCGGAATGCAGAGGATGATCGTATTCATGTTAAAAAATATGTGTAAAAAATTTACATGTGTACTGTCATATTTGTGAAAATATAGGAAAATATTTTAGAAGATTATTATTATAGGAACAGTACTTATATCTAGGGAAAGGAAAGTGAAGAGACACATTCCAAATATTTCTGTCCTATTTTGATTCTTTATTGCAAGAAAATAGGTAGGTACATTTCTGTAACTGGCTGTATCACCTGCTTTTGCAACTTTCTCTAAGATAGGTTGCACCTGTTTGCAGTTAATTTTGAGGATTCCTATGTGCAAACATTGGAAAGACTAGGGAAAGTCTGTCTTCTATTTGCGGATTTTAAGTCAGAAAGGAACACTGAAATAGCTGATTATATTGCCAGTTTCAGCTCAGTCAATTTCTCCAGTAATAGAGAAAGCATAGCACAGAATTAGATTGCATAATTAAATTTTTAGATTAAGACCTTTGATACTTTTATTTTAGATGTTATTGTAAATGAGACTATTTTGAGTGAAACCTTTCAGATTGTTTTCATAAAATAAAATCTCACACATTAGATGAAATTCCAAGAATACAAAATATGAGCCCTAATTAAAAAAAATCAATCTTGTACCATAACATGCTTATTTTTCAGGTTAAACTTTTTCCGTGATGTTTCTGACTTCAGAGTCTTAGCCTGTGGTGGAGATGGAACCGTGGGGTGGATCTTGGACTGCATAGGTAATGAAGACACTTCTTTAATGTGGTTGTGACAACAGTGGAAACTTACAGCCTGCCTGTGTTTTAGTTATGGATTTAATGGTTTATCAATATTTTTGTAACTGTAAGATAACTTTACATCTGACATATTGTATACAGTTTAATATATACAAAAGTGTAATTGTCAAAATAATTCACATATAACTAGAAATTTTTTCTTTTCTGTACACTTTCTTGGAATTTATTAAACTCTCAGATAGTTTCATATTAAGCTCTACAGAATTCAGTTGTTCCTTAGCCCTGAAAAAGGAATGAAACAGGATCTTAGTTTTTGTGATGTTTGTGTTAAACAAATGCCCTGGTTGGAAGTGAGGAGCCCTAAGACTTTATCCTCTATGTATCTTCATGCCACTGTCATCAGCCATATCACCATAGCTAAATATTATTTATTTATCACTAGCTATCTAAGAGGCCTTGTGCTAAGATTTAATTCAGTCATCTTGCTTAATTCTTACAACTCTGTAACATGGGGATAGAATTAATACACTAAAACATACTAGAGTTAGCAAACATAAGTTTTAGGCAATTTAAAATAACTAGAACAAATTTTATAAATGTGAAATGACAGAACTGGGATGAGGAAACTCATTTCACTCTCCATAACACACTTTATTCTATATTACCTTTATATTTGAACCTTAACAGCCCAAATTAAACTATCAGAACAGGTACATGATTGAGAAGGAAAGATAGACATGTGCCATAAGAAAAGCTTGATAAATTCAGAAAAACATTTATTTGGTTTTACAGGCAATGGTCTGTCAAAACAGAATACTAATCAATAAAATAGATCATGAATTATCTTTTATGAGGGGAAAAAATTAAAATATTTATTTATTTTTAAATTCATTTTAGTAATTGCACCCACCAGCTTGTTAAAATGAGAATTAGCCATAAAAGAGAGAATAATTTTTGGAAAAGAAATTTCTTCTGTCTATATAAATTGACAAATTTTATTTAGTCAGTACAGTTCAGAATGTCTACAAAGACATCTTGTTTGCACAATTTTAGTAAGCATTGAGTGATGTGAATCTATTGACACTTTTATTTTTAGAAATAGCGAAAATTGAATTTGGCCTTCCAATAAAAGTTGTAAATAATTTCAGCATGCTGTAATTAAGGAAAAATGCCGAATTTCAAACTGTAAACAACAAGTTGTTTAAACAGTGCCTGAGGACTTGAGAATACTAGAGTGAAAAATAGTCAAATATTGTTAGTCCTTTTTACCCCTCAAATCTAACCCTTCACTCAGCTCATTCACTGTGACACATCCTTAAGCAGTTGCTCAGGACACACACTAACTGTGAAGTTAAGAAGGAAGAAACTATAAAGAAAAGTAATACATTTGTGAGTGTTATTTCAAAGCATATGATGATTCAAAGGGAAACAAAGGATTTCCAATTGTTTCTGCCTTCCGATTGTTATCCAAAGCACTGTACTAAGTAAAGTTTTATCTGAAGGTAAACTAACTGACTTGAGTCCCACAGCCTTCTTGTTTACTTGACAAAAAGCAGCACGACAGGTGGTGGGCACAACACAATGATATTGCCTACACTTCACTGTATGCTAAAATTCAGCTGCTTGCAAAATAATTTATTCTTTCAATTAAAATGAGCCAAGGTTGATGTTGCAAAAAAACTTTATATGGAGACCAGCAACCCCACTATAGTGATATCCGTTTGTGTGTGTATGTGTATCCTAATGTTACATCCATGAGGTTCTCTATATTCATATGGGTTTCAATGATGTTAAAGCAAACTCATCTCAATATTTAACTGCATTAGGTTATTTAAAAAGCTTTCCTCTTGCATAAGTCTTGAAAATTCCAGTCACTCTGTGAAATATGGTAATAATCGGTTGCATTTTATAAATGCATACAAATTCATCTTAATTTGTAATTATATAGAATGTATTTCTTTTCCATGCCAAGATATCTTTTATACTGCTTTTCTGTGATCAGAATTTTATTTTATTTACATTTTTCATTTCTACAGAAAAGGCCAATGTAGCCAAGCATCCTCCAGTTGCCATTCTGCCTCTAGGGACCGGCAATGATCTAGCAAGATGCCTGCGATGGGGAGGAGGTAAAGCAATTTCAACAGTGCAAATCACTACTGCATCCTCCAATTCCCGACATTTCTTTACTGCATGACTACTTTAACATGCTTTCACCACACAGACTTGCCGTCTGATGACACCCCCATATATATTCACAAAATGGCAATACTTGATAGGAAAGTTTGCTTAACATCAGGGGTGGTAGAAAATCTGAGTTAAATGTGGTACCAGTTGTGCCCTCCTACATAGAGGCAGTCTATCTAAATTTTTTTTTGTTTGTTTGTTTACTGAGGTAACATTAATTCACAACACTGTTTGACATATATAGATTTTGTCCTCAGCAGTTGTATATATCCCATCACAGTCACCACCAAGTGTCCAGTTACAGCAGCCCCTTTTCCCTTTGGTAATCACCATTCTACTTTCAGAGACTAAATGTTTATTTTTATTTTGTTCTCCCCTTTACTTCCCTTCATTGTATTCCGCATATAAGTAAAATTAGAAACATTTGTCCTTTTCTGACTTGTATTTCAGCTGTTTTCAAATATATTCCTTAAAGTAATCCCCTCAAGTTCCACCCATTTTGTCACAAATGGCAGGTTCTCTCCTTTGTCTTTAGGGATTGAGTTCTATGCAAACTTTATTATTATCTGTTGTCAGGTACTGGGTTGTTTCCAAGTCTTGGTGGTTATGAATAGCTCTGCAATGAGTAGAAGGGTGCATATATCTTTAATTAGTATTTTTATAGTCTTCAGGGAAATACCCAAAAGTGGGACTACTGGGTAATGTGGTTGTTGTGGTTGTCAATTTAATTTTATTTTTTAGCAATTTCCATACTATTGTCCCATTGTCATTATTTCAGTTTACATTCCCACCAGAGCTTCTTGAAAGTTCATTACTCTCCACATCTTTGCAAACATTTTTTTTTATACTGGTAATAGGTAAGATCTCATTGTGGTTTTGATTTGCCATTCCCTATTGATAAGAAAGGTAGAATATCTTTGTGTCTGCATCTGTATGCCATTGGTGAAATGCTTACTTTGATAAATTGTCCCTTTTAAAATCTTTAGCATGAGTGTATCATACCATTCCATTCTAATATGACTTCACTTTGGAACATGTAATAGCTGTATGAAGTTTTGCATGGGATACACTATTTTTCTCTGATTGCTTTTAAGACCTTTTGAATCCTTGCTTTTTATTTGCAATGTGTATTGGCGTGGGTCTCTTTGGCTGCTCTTATTTGAGACCTTTTATATCTGGATACCTGCTTTCTTCTGTCTGCCTTGATTCTTTAATAGTTAACAAATAAATACAACACAAATGTAATATGTTCAGCATTTGAGGATGTTGGCATATTTTAGTGCCTATATATATTTTTTCCTTTTAACCCACTTAGTATTTTCAACCTTTTGTACACTGACACCTGCAATGAGGACTCATAGCCTTTGACATTTACTTGTTCAACACATAGATTATTAAAATATAGACAAAAGTTGAACATAGAAAATAACTATGAGAGCATTGTTTCAACCCAAAATATTATTTTAAGATTGTATGTGTGCAGTGTTAGATATATTTATTGTATTGAACGTAATATATTTTAATTTCTGATGTTATCAGTATTCAAGAACTTTGAATCCTTATGCCTCATATACTAAGAACTTCTATGAATTTTCTCACTTAAAATATTCTCACATGAAATCAGGTTTTTGCAGAAGGAGAACTATTTAAGTTAAAAGCAAAGGCAGTATGTAACATGGCCAGAGCTGGCTGTTGAAAATAACCAATTGATTTCTTTTCTAATCATGTTGACTGTGTGTAATGGATTTATTAAAATAGATTTGTGGAAATTAATCTAGATCAGACTCATTAAAAGGCTTTTACTGTGAAAGATGCAGTTAACTATAATGCAAAATAATGACTCTCAGGTAGGGATAGTTTTGAAAATTATGTGTAGTGGAATTTTATATAGCCCATTGTTTTGGGAAGGTGTCTTCTGGAAGGGAGCATTATGCCATAAAACCTGTGAAAGCGGTAGAAGTTAGTGAATCAAAAGATAGGGGTTTAGGGGTTACTTATGGTACTTATAACGAGATGTTATGACAGAGTTAAAAATGAAAGAACTTTCTACTTTAGTTGAATGTTACTCTGTATTATGTTGGAAAAGTATGAGGGTAAGAATGATAGACAAGTGAGAGTTCTAAAGCAGCACCTAGGTTCTGTATTTGAGCAACTGCTGGAGAGTATTGGTTTTTGAGAGGGATTCACACACAGGAAGAAGACATGTAAGCACATAATTAATTCCATCATACAAATGTTGATGTGTGATTTTATGGTGTGGTGGGGGATATGTAGTGGAAATACTCACTTGGCAGTTTAGTCTACAGAGAATTTTCACTACTGGAGAGAAATATGAGCTGCAATTAAACCAAAGTAAAATGTTGATATGAGTAAAATAAGATTATAGTTAATTCTTCTACTTGTGTTAGATTTTGCTTTAAAATGCATTAACTAGCTTTAGGTTAATACACAAAAGTATACTCAATCTAGTACCTATAAATGCACTTTTGTTATTTAGTTATAATTTTCTTAAGATACTTTTTTATTAGGTTATGAAGGTGAGAATCTGATGAAAATCCTAAAAGATATTGAAAACAGCACAGAAATCATGTTGGACCGGTGGAAATTTGAAGTCATACCTAATGATAAAGATGAAAAGGGAGACCCAGTGCCTTACAGTATCATCAATAATTACTTTTCCATTGGCGTGGTAAGCATTTCCAATAAATATTCTTTTTTTTCTTTTTAGCTAGTTCTGGATAATTGCTATATGTAAACTCAGGCTATGAAGACTTACTGATTACAAATAATTTATTTATGCTTTTGTCACAAAATATCTCATTAATGGGAAGAAATACTATTTGTGAGTTTATTTAATGCACATAATCGATAGACAAATTTTTCATGTGCTAAATAAAGGAAAGAAGCTATACTTTTGAAATTGGTTTGACCATGGGGTTATTCAACTGAATGTTATTAGGTTTAAGCTAAACTTTACATTAGTGACAACATGAAAGCCACACATCAAATTTTAATTGAGAGAACCAAATTTAACATACTAAGTTTTTACATATAGACATTATTTAACATATTGTGATTTGGTTTGATGTCTTAAGAAATATGCTACTATTTTTCTAAATGATTAATAAATCAAAAGTTTACTCTTTTCACTAAATCCTTAAAAACATTAAACGAAAACTAACCCATCAAGGTGCTAATTGAAAGAATGATTGACATATTATCCTTAAGAAATTAAATATTTTAACAGAGATTTTTACACATACAAATAGGTATATTTACACATCTATAAAAAATCGAGCAGTTGTAAATTCTAAAGGTATATTATCACGCCATTCCAGTGCCACAGATACACTATGTGCCCGTACATACAGCACACACACATACACACTTCACAGTAGACTATTAAAGTTCATGGTTGAATCCATGAAGTTAGGAGTTCAGTTACCTAGGCATGAGTTATTTAATTTTTTTTTGTTTTTCATTCATGTGCATCTTGATGGTTATTGTTTTTTCTTTCATAATTATAAATAAATATATTTATGCATTTAAAGCACTTCAAATAGTGGACATAATGAGGATAAGTGTAGAGTTGTTTCCAATGCTAATGATGATAATGATTTGTAAGAAAAATGTAATGTAGCTTGATCTATAAAAATTCTTATTTATATATTTAATATGAATATAAGTCATATTTTTAATGCTTACTGATATATAATTTACTTCACTCATTTTAAGAGATTTTAGTAAATCTATCTTGATTTTATTTCATTTCCATTACTAAAGCAAAACTTTCATTCCCATTGGAAGTCAATTCCAGCTCTTTCCCTCAGCCCTGAGAAACTACTAATCTTTCTTCCTCTAGTAATTACCTGTTACGGACATTTTATATAAAAGAAATCATTTTCACTTCATATAATGTTTTAAAATTCACTCACGTGAATTGCATGGTACTGTATTTGTTTAATGCCTATTACTAATTGCCTAGTGTGTTACCATATCACCTATTATTTATCCCTTTATCAGCACATGGGTATTTATACTGTCAAAATTAGGAACTTTTACATTGTCATCAGTCTTCACGTATGATAACTAGTGCCACTTTCTTAAGTTCCTCTTGTGATAATTTATTTTGTTTGTTTACTATATTTTTAGCTCCAAAATTTCCATTTGGTACTCTTTTTATTATTTCCTTATGTTTAATTTGTATTTTCTCCTTGAAGAATCTTTGTTGATATGCTTTCCTTTATCACTGAATCTTTATCTTTTAAGCTTATCCTTTAGTTTTTTGACATGTTCATAATAGTTGGTTTTAAATCTTTGCTAAGCACAACATCTGCAGCCCATTAAAAAGTTAGCCCATTAGCCAACGTCTGGGTCCCATGAGCATTATTGTTTTTTTTTTTTTTTTCCTGGATTATTTGTCACACTTTGCTGTTCCTCTGCATGCCTGCTAATTTTCCTGTTGGAAACAGGGAATTTTGTATAACCTTGGATTTGGATCCTCTAACAAGGGTTATGGTTGTGTCTGTATTTGTTTAGTAACTAACTTACCTGCACTAATTTTGTGGAGCCTTTCTTCACCATGGTGTATGGATTCTCCTACATTACTTTTTATTTTTTCCTTCATGTTCTTATTTATTTATTTATTTATTTATTTTAAAGATTTATTTATTTGTGCATACAGAACTGGGGTACAGGCCAGAGACTCAGGGGTGGCGAGAGGCTTCACCAGAGACAGAGTGGGGAGCAGAACAGGCAGATCTACAAAGTACACTGCTGAGGGGAGCAGCGGGCGGGTCATGAGAGGTCTGCCACGCCATGTGGTCACCTCCAGGGCAGGCAGGAATCGAACTCATGTGGAAGTGGCTTTAGCATCTCAGTACTGTGCTTTAACCCGCTGCACCACCAGGGAGGGCCTAGCTTCATGTTCTTATTTTTATTTTAATCGTGGCTTCTTAGAGATTATCTGTTTCAGCATGATTCATAAATGCCTGGCATCAGAAAGTTGTCGTCCTTTTAGCACTTGTATGTGCAGTGGGGAAAATGTACAAAATTCAGACAATTATTAATCTTACTTGGCTTTTTTTAATATTTGCTGCCCTTTTGTTGTCTTTTCTACTCACATACAACATCTCTAATTTAGCTTTGCTATCTAGGGTACTCTTTACTCTTTCTCAGTCTATGTGCAGCATTTACATGTGCATGACCGCTAGGAGTTTGTAGCCTGCTAGGGATGTCCCAAGACCTTCTATTGAATGTTTTACTAGTTGAATGGTTAGTGTTTGCCCTACTCAATTTGCAGAAGTAGCTGAGCTGTGACACTGGCCAGTTTATTCATTGGCCACAGAGACAGCATAATTTTAGTGTTTTTACTGAAGTCTACTACAAATCAAGTCATCTCCACTGATAGTAAAGTCACTTGTTTTCATAACTTGATCCACTCTTGTAGAACGGAAGTGCTGATGAAGCTAGAGGGCAAGGGAGCAGCTGAAGGCCAAAACATTGCAGTTTATCACTATTCTTATCTGAGATTCTTGAATTAATACTTTCAGTTTGTTGTTACCTTTAATCAACATCCAGTGATTCTCAACAGGGCATATGGGTTGACTCTAAGGATGCAACAACTAGCTCAATATGTCACCAATGGTGAGATTGAAAAACTACCTACCCTTAATTTTGATTTTGTACTTTTAAACAACTATAGATTGTCTCCAGAATCCCAGGAATGTCCTCACTAAATAAATACATCCCATTAATTGTTTGCCTCATAGTTACTTCATCATGCATTTACTCAATAAGCAAACACTGTAAACCTATGTGCCTTTTTTCTTGGTCAGGTCCCAGTTATAGAAATGAATAAAAGAGAGGGACAGGGCCCTCCCTGGTAGCACAACGGGTTGGGAGCAGCACTGCGACTAGCCACAACCACAACCATTTCAGTGTAAGTTTAATCCCCACCCACCCCCACCCCCAGAGGTGACCACATGGCACAGCAGAGCTCTCCTGACCACCAGCTGCTCCCCTCAGCAGTGTACTTCATCAACCTGCCTCTTCTGCTCCCTACTCTGTCTCTGGTGAAGCTTCCCACCACCCCTGCACATCTGGCTTGTACCCTAACAGTGTATGAATAAATAAATAAATCTTAAAAAGAGAGAGAGAGAGAGAGGGACAAATCATCTCATTACATACTTGGCATTTAAGAAAAAGGCAAAGAGAGAGAGAGAGAGAGAGAGAGAGAGAGGGACAAATCATCTCAATACATACTTGGCATTTAAGAAAAAGGCATTCATAATCAAATGTACCTGGATCTCCCTGGTAGCTTAGGGTTTAAATCTCAGTAAGATCATCCCTACCACCTGAGTTCCTTAGATCCCTAGCTAGGGAGACAACTCACTTGGTGCAGCAGACCTCTCCTGACTCACTCACTGCTCTCCTCAGCACTGTAGTTCAGTAGATCCACCTTGTTTGCTCCCCATTCTGTCTCTGGTGAATCCTCTCTCACACGCACACCCCCTTGCACCTCTGGCCCAGTTTGTTTATGCAAAAATTTAAAAACAATAACAAAAAACACAAATGTAGAAATGCCTTTTGAAATTATTATGATAAATATGGTGAAAGAAACAAAAGTTACCATGAGTTAAAGTGAGGGAAACATTTAAGAAAATCTCTAATGATCTTTTTTAGTTTTTAAGATCTAAAGAATACACATAAGTGAGCTGGACAGCACAGAGATAGAGAGAGCACACCCAGTAGGTATCTGAAGATACCTGAAGAATGTGAGGTGAGAAAGAGCTTGGTGTTTAAATACTGTTAGGTCAGTATGCCAGGAACAAAATGAAAGTAGGTGGGAATGAATGGAAATAACAAGGAATTGAAGAGGTGACTACTGTCATGTCTTGAAGAGTCGTGAAAGCCCAGATGTAGTGCTTGTCTTTTAGAAGATGTCATCAAATGATTCCGTGATTATAGTCAGGAAATGAGTTTGTTCAATTTATATACAGCAGGAGCACTTCTACCAGAGATGATAGTTATACTTGAGCCAAAGATAAAACAAATGTCATAAAAATGATACATACAACTTTAAATATTTCACTTTAACCTAAAACCTATAAATATAGTTGAATTGGCCAGTCTTCCCTTATAGGCCAAGCTGATGTCGTTTCTCTGTATGTGGGTCACTGAAAGAGGTTCTACAGTCTGTCTTCTATAAACCACAGCCCATAACAAACCATCTATGGCTCTATTTTAGTTTCTTTCAAGTGGAATAAAAACTCAAAAAGCCCCTTTGAAGCAATCTGAATAAAATCCTTCTAGATTTTTATAATAGTTTTTAAAAATCTTTTATATTGATCTTTCTTACATGTAATCCTACAGCAAAAAAATATAATTCTATAGCTGTTTTAACATTGCCTTTAAATTCTTCCCAAATTTGATATAAATTTGGGTATTGCTTCCATATAACACAAAGACTTTTCATAGTCATGTTATTTTCCATTTGTTTAAAACCATATGTAAATAAATTCTATACTTATAATAAATACTAAGATTATGTTGTTGGAAGCCACAAATGAGTCTTGCTGTATGCAAAATGTCGACATACAATGTGTGTTTCCCAGTCAGTAAGACCTAAGAACAGCTCAGCTGGAACTGAGTTCCAGGGCTGCTTAATTATTTCCTATCAGTTGACATGGACAAGCCTGCCTCCAGGGGAATGAAGGGGCACTTCTCCATATGGAACCTAAGCAGGCAGGACCATCACTAAGAGGGACATGAGCAGGACAGTTTCTAGATCCACTGTCAAACCACCTTGAAGACTCAGTCACCTCCTCAGCTCTTTACTGACTGGCTTCAGGAGAGCAATACATTATCCATCAGCCTGGAAGGAAATCTGATATTCTCTGAGAACTTCTCTGTAGATCTGTGAGGTCCACACTTTTCTTTACCTGGTGGTTCGGTGGGTGGTAGTTGGTGAGTACTAGTAAGTCTGAAAGCTCAATAATTGTTAAAATTATATAAAAATATATGCCTTCTCCCCATCCACATATCTGACTGGATGAGAGCCTGTGTGTGTTTTTTCTAGTACAATCCCCCAAAATGCTCAAATATGTTCTTCCAGTCCTGCGAGTGGAGGCAGCTGCCTGCAATGACTCAGCAGATGCAGCAAAGGTGCACTTAAGGCACCAGAGCACACACGGGGGGGGGGGGGGGGGGGGGCCCCGACCGCCTGGACACTCCACCACACCAGTGCTTGGGTCTCACTAGGCGCAGGGGGAGCGCCTGCTCTGCCAGAGTGGGTACAGGTGAGGCGCACGCACCATTAAAGTCTAAATAGAAAGGTCTGTGGTGGGGGCAGAAGGAATCCTCATGTGCGCTGCCCAGAGCAGCTGTGGGCTGGGTGGGCAGTTCATACGGATTCCTGGGAATGGTTGTGGGATCCAGAACCCTTTGTGGAGTTTCCAGTCCTCATGGTTGTGAGTCCTGCCCTGCTCTGTGCTCCCAGTGTTTCTCTGCAACCATTTAGTTGTGGAAACCTCAGCATTCTTTTGAAGTAAGAAGAAAACAGCTTCTAGTGGCACATCCTGCAAGGCTTAGGAATCTAAAGTGCTCACTGCACTCACATTCTCCTTGGGAGAACATTGCCAGCTTGGAGGAGGTGTGAACAGACGGTTTTTTCTACCCTTCTCACTGGATCTGTTCTAAGACCTCACTGCAGCAGTGTGTTTGAACTTTGCTGGATTCCCGAGTGCCACAAAGGTAACCTCCTCCTGCCTTATTGTTAAGTCAGTTCTATGAGAAGAGGATAGGTGAACACTCTTGTTCCCTCATCTTGTTGATATCTTTCTCTACAAATTATTTTTTTACCAAAAAAAAAATACATAGCATAGTAAATTTGAAGAGATAACTAGATTTATGAAAAAGATAGACACAATTATAAGGGTATGTCATTTGCATCTTTATACCAGTAAGTTTTATGATATATAGGAGAAATTGAAAACTTGTTATCCAAATATAAATATTTGTAATTTGCTAGTGAAAGAGTAGCAAATCTAAGCCATTATACTTGTTAAACTTAAGCATGCCTGAGAATCACCTGCAATGCTTGTTCAACAGCAGGTGGGTGGCTCCAATACCATTTTTTATGTTTCTGTAGATCTGGGAAGGAATTTGTAAATTAGAGCTTTAACAAAATCAGGATGATCCCAGTGTTGGTTATCCAACATCATACTTCTGGAATCAATGCCCTAATAATATTGCAAAAAAGGAAAAAGTAAATGTGTAGTAAAAGAAGTACTTAAGCTGAGGTTATTTCAAATAAATTATATGTAATTTCATATTTTAAAATTTACTCTAGAATCTAAATTAAGATAGGATATTTTCTGATTCATTTTACATAGCTAGCAAACTGAAATATCAAGACCTGATAAACATAACCCAACAAAAAATATGGGACTGTAAAGTGTAACAGTTGCAAACAATAAAATAAACAATTAAATTCAAGTATAAAGATTAAAATCTAAAGAGCAAGTAGGGTTTTTTTTCCAAGAGGCAAAATGAGTCATGTAAGTTTAATTATTGAATTTAAATAAAAACCAGGCTTGCCATTTTTAATTATTAAAAAAATTAAAAGTTTGCAAATATAATCTATAAGATGTTAGTAATATATTAGTTGTGACATCTGAATGAAGTCAGGAATAATGTAAATTTTTGTTAATCAAATGTAATTTAATATATTGGTACTTTTGTTACATCTTTTAGGCAGTAAAATAATTTAGTAATAAAAATTTTAAATAAACCAGATATTTTATAAATTAAGAGACAAAATTATGATGATATATATAGTAAATATGTATTAATTAAAAATAAGACAAATAAATCAATGCAAGTTGCCAAATACTAGGGAGCTATATAATAAATAAGCCTGTAGCTTTCCTTTGTAAAGAAATTAGTATTTACTGTTTCATGTTAATATGAATATATATTAGTTAACAATAACAGCAAGCCAATAAAATACTAAAGGTTGTATTTAAGACATTCAGACTATATAGAGAAAATGCAGTATTTTATTCAAAGTTATAAAAATTAAGATTTGAATAATAAGGTCCTCTCATGTTCCAATATGGGAAGATTTAATAGTATTAATAGATCAAGTTAATTTATACATTCAGTCCATTGTTACCAAGAATCCTAATAGAATTACTGGCATTTGTTTTGATTAATGGGAATTTATAGTTGGGCAGAATTGCCTTTATAATTTTTTGAAATAATTAATATCCTACAATGATCAATTTATTGCCATGAACAAAATACTACTAAGTTATTTTAACTAAAATATGATTGTACAAAAATAAATGTGTAGAACAGAATATTGGGCACTCCCTGGTGGCACAGTGGGTTAAAGCACAGCACTAAGAATCGAAAGTCACTTCTGCATGAGTTCAATCCCCACCTGCCCCAGACTTCTCCTGACCTTCCTGCTCCTCCCCTTAGCATTGTACTTTGACAGTCAGCCTGCCCTTCTCCCCACTCTGTCTCTGGTGAATCCTCTCACTGCACCCTGCACCTCTGGTCTGTACCCCACTTCTGTATGCACAAATAAATAAATCTTTAAAAAAATATTAAGTTAAATCCAAAAAATACACAAATATGCAGGGAATTTTATATTTGTTAACTGGTAAAATTGCAGATCAGAGGGTAAGGGTAAAGTACACAACAAATTAGATGGCAGAGTTGCTTATTCATTTTAATAGATGCAAATTTATATTTCCATTTGTATCTATAGGAAATATATCTCAAATACATAATGTAAATTGAATGATACATTTATCAGATATTAGAAGAAAGGGTAGTAGCATATTGTTTGGGTAGGAGAGACCTGTCTGAACCAAACAGAAAACCCACGCCCATAAATGAAAAGGAAATGCAATTAGTTTTCATTGTCTTCTGTTTTATTTCAAAAAGAATTCTTAACTCTAAGACTCTGAGATAATACTAATATCAATAAGTGTGTAGAAAATGGGGACACTCTTTATTGTTTGATGGAGCTGTAAGTTAAAAATTTGGGGAGAATAATTTCATGGTATTTATACAATTTTAAATGTAATTCCCTTGACCCTCTATTAATTCCATAGAAATAATCAATACAGAAATCAGAGTTGCACCAATAGCATTTAATGACTTAATAATACAATTGGGAATTATCTAAAAGTTTATTAGTTTGAAAGTAACATAGTGCAGGAAAACTGGTTCAAAATCATGTTAACAAAAGTGAGTTGTCCATAGGTGAGCAGTATTTCAATATTGTTTGTGAAAGGAATAATATAGAAATTTCTTAAAAGTGTTCTGAGAATTGCCTTAGGGAAGTCTAACTCTCTTTTGGGAAAACCTAGCACTGGCTTATAAATGCTAGGGAATCATGATGGTGATAAAATTTGAACGGTTTCACATAGCTCTGCCTCTAAGAGCATATGAGTCATCTAATATATATACCAAAATGTTATTAACCTGTGGTGTATTGGAGTAGGGAAATAGAAATGAAACATTCTCTTTTTGCTTAATATTATTTAAAAGATGTGGTGAGATCATAAGCAGTGTTTAAAACTTCACAGGAATATTCAAATACATTTGAATGTTTGTAAACCTACTACTCTGATGCTTAAATTCTCTAACTTAAGCTTAATGATGCTTACATTTTAACCTGCCTCATATAGAATTGTCTTGGTAGTAATTTGAGATTTGACTTACTGGATAGTTTCATTTACTTAGATTGGGGTTTAAGTAGATAAACTGCTAATTTCTAATTTTTGCTTTACACATTCTTGTGTGTCATTCATTTATACAATTTTATTTGTTTACATGTGAAGCTTCTGTTTGCTGGACACTTTTCTAAACATTGCTTGGTAGAGTAGAAATCAATACTGGAGAATAGGCAGACATAGTTTTAATTGTTTTCTTAGGGGTAAGTTTTCTTAGGGGTAAGATACAACAAACAAGTAATTTTCAAATAGTAATACATGTTATGAAGGAAAAGAAAGCATCAGTGAACTGTGATAGAAGGTGACTTGGAGTATGACTGCTGAGTGTTTTCATTTCACATGCTAGGTGGGAAATCTTTTTTTGTTTCATACTTTATTTGATGTATTTGTTTACTATGAATTGATGTATTTTGAACTGTCTTTATTACTGCATGGCAAAGCTTTCCATTTGCTTCTGAAAGCTTTGCTTTCTCTTTGGTTATCTCCCCTTTGGAAATTAGGTCTTATGCATATCCTAAAGTTTCAAGGCAGGCACTATTAGCCTTGGCTTATTAATTGTATTTTCCAGATTCCCAGTGCTACTGATTCCTGTCACTTTCTATGTTCATAACAACAATGGAACTGCATTTACACATTTTTTTCCTTGTGAATTTGAGTCAAATGATCAATTTCTGAGTAAAAAAAAACTAATTGTAAACTTGCACATCTGAGAACTGTAGAATTCATATTCCAATAGTGTGTCCTGTTCAAAACTTTTAACTTTTTAACTTTTTGCAGTAAAGCAGAAAGAAAGAGAGATTACATATTTAGTAGGCAAGTGCTGTACAAACTAACATTGGCTTCCTCAGCTACATAAAAAAAAAAAAACTTTAATTTCCTTTAAACATTAACTTTTTTTCTGTCCTGTGACATACTATTTACCTAAACAATACAGTCCATATTGTGTTAAGGCAAGTATTAGATGCAAAATTAGGAAGGTGGAGTTGAATGTTGGTGTGCACAGGTGCTCTGAAAGAGGATCCAGTTAAACAGATCAGCAAAATATTCTTAGGGGCTATTTATTAGGATTTACAAATGGCATTGTTGAATAAATATTTCTCCTATTGA
>NW_004567106.1:18141921-18162736 GCF_000260355.1 Condylura cristata | reverse complement strand
GAGAGAGGGACAAATCATTTCATTACATACTTGGCATTTAAGAAAAAGGCAAAGAGAGAGAGAGAGAGAGAGAGAGAGAGAGAGGGACAAATCATCTCAATACATACTTGGCATTTAAGAAAAAGGCATTCATAATCAAATGTACCTGGATCTCCCTGGTAGCTTAGGGTTTAAATCTCAGTAAGATCATCCCTACCACCTGAGTTCCTTAGATCCCTAGCTAGGGAGACAACTCACTTGGTGCAGCAGACCTCTCCTGACTCACTCACTGCTCTCCTCAGCACTGTAGTTCAGTAGATCCACCTTGTTTGCTCCCCATTCTGTCTCTGGTGAATCCTCTCTCACACGCACACCCCCTTGCACCTCTGGCCCAGTTTGTTTATGCAAAAATTTAAAAACAATAACAAAAAACACAAATGTAGAAATGCCTTTTGAAATTATTATGATAAATATGGTGAAAGAAACAAAAGTTACCATGAGTTAAAGTGAGGGAAACATTTAAGAAAATCTCTAATGATCTTTTTTAGTTTTTAAGATCTAAAGAATACACATAAGTGAGCTGGACAGCACAGAGATAGAGAGAGCACACCCAGTAGGTATCTGAAGATACCTGAAGAATGTGAGGTGAGAAAGAGCTTGGTGTTTAAATACTGTTAGGTCAGTATGCCAGGAACAAAATGAAAGTAGGTGGGAATGAATGGAAATAACAAGGAATTGAAGAGGTGACTACTGTCATGTCTTGAAGAGTCGTGAAAGCCCAGATGTAGTGCTTGTCTTTTAGAAGATGTCATCAAATGATTCCGTGATTATAGTCAGGAAATGAGTTTGTTCAATTTATATACAGCAGGAGCACTTCTACCAGAGATGATAGTTATACTTGAGCCAAAGATAAAACAAATGTCATAAAAATGATACATACAACTTTAAATATTTCACTTTAACCTAAAACCTATAAATATAGTTGAATTGGCCAGTCTTCCCTTATAGGCCAAGCTGATGTCGTTTCTCTGTATGTGGGTCACTGAAAGAGGTTCTACAGTCTGTCTTCTATAAACCACAGCCCATAACAAACCATCTATGGCTCTATTTTAGTTTCTTTCAAGTGGAATAAAAACTCAAAAAGCCCCTTTGAAGCAATCTGAATAAAATCCTTCTAGATTTTTATAATAGTTTTTAAAAATCTTTTATATTGATCTTTCTTACATGTAATCCTACAGCAAAAAAATATAATTCTATAGCTGTTTTAACATTGCCTTTAAATTCTTCCCAAATTTGATATAAATTTGGGTATTGCTTCCATATAACACAAAGACTTTTCATAGTCATGTTATTTTCCATTTGTTTAAAACCATATGTAAATAAATTCTATACTTATAATAAATACTAAGATTATGTTGTTGGAAGCCACAAATGAGTCTTGCTGTATGCAAAATGTCGACATACAATGTGTGTTTCCCAGTCAGTAAGACCTAAGAACAGCTCAGCTGGAACTGAGTTCCAGGGCTGCTTAATTATTTCCTATCAGTTGACATGGACAAGCCTGCCTCCAGGGGAATGAAGGGGCACTTCTCCATATGGAACCTAAGCAGGCAGGACCATCACTAAGAGGGACATGAGCAGGACAGTTTCTAGATCCACTGTCAAACCACCTTGAAGACTCAGTCACCTCCTCAGCTCTTTACTGACTGGCTTCAGGAGAGCAATACATTATCCATCAGCCTGGAAGGAAATCTGATATTCTCTGAGAACTTCTCTGTAGATCTGTGAGGTCCACACTTTTCTTTACCTGGTGGTTCGGTGGGTGGTAGTTGGTGAGTACTAGTAAGTCTGAAAGCTCAATAATTGTTAAAATTATATAAAAATATATGCCTTCTCCCCATCCACATATCTGACTGGATGAGAGCCTGTGTGTGTTTTTTCTAGTACAATCCCCCAAAATGCTCAAATATGTTCTTCCAGTCCTGCGAGTGGAGGCAGCTGCCTGCAATGACTCAGCAGATGCAGCAAAGGTGCACTTAAGGCACCAGAGCACACACGGGGGGGGGGGGGGGGGGGGGCCCCGACCGCCTGGACACTCCACCACACCAGTGCTTGGGTCTCACTAGGCGCAGGGGGAGCGCCTGCTCTGCCAGAGTGGGTACAGGTGAGGCGCACGCACCATTAAAGTCTAAATAGAAAGGTCTGTGGTGGGGGCAGAAGGAATCCTCATGTGCGCTGCCCAGAGCAGCTGTGGGCTGGGTGGGCAGTTCATACGGATTCCTGGGAATGGTTGTGGGATCCAGAACCCTTTGTGGAGTTTCCAGTCCTCATGGTTGTGAGTCCTGCCCTGCTCTGTGCTCCCAGTGTTTCTCTGCAACCATTTAGTTGTGGAAACCTCAGCATTCTTTTGAAGTAAGAAGAAAACAGCTTCTAGTGGCACATCCTGCAAGGCTTAGGAATCTAAAGTGCTCACTGCACTCACATTCTCCTTGGGAGAACATTGCCAGCTTGGAGGAGGTGTGAACAGACGGTTTTTTCTACCCTTCTCACTGGATCTGTTCTAAGACCTCACTGCAGCAGTGTGTTTGAACTTTGCTGGATTCCCGAGTGCCACAAAGGTAACCTCCTCCTGCCTTATTGTTAAGTCAGTTCTATGAGAAGAGGATAGGTGAACACTCTTGTTCCCTCATCTTGTTGATATCTTTCTCTACAAATTATTTTTTTACCAAAAAAAAAATACATAGCATAGTAAATTTGAAGAGATAACTAGATTTATGAAAAAGATAGACACAATTATAAGGGTATGTCATTTGCATCTTTATACCAGTAAGTTTTATGATATATAGGAGAAATTGAAAACTTGTTATCCAAATATAAATATTTGTAATTTGCTAGTGAAAGAGTAGCAAATCTAAGCCATTATACTTGTTAAACTTAAGCATGCCTGAGAATCACCTGCAATGCTTGTTCAACAGCAGGTGGGTGGCTCCAATACCATTTTTTATGTTTCTGTAGATCTGGGAAGGAATTTGTAAATTAGAGCTTTAACAAAATCAGGATGATCCCAGTGTTGGTTATCCAACATCATACTTCTGGAATCAATGCCCTAATAATATTGCAAAAAAGGAAAAAGTAAATGTGTAGTAAAAGAAGTACTTAAGCTGAGGTTATTTCAAATAAATTATATGTAATTTCATATTTTAAAATTTACTCTAGAATCTAAATTAAGATAGGATATTTTCTGATTCATTTTACATAGCTAGCAAACTGAAATATCAAGACCTGATAAACATAACCCAACAAAAAATATGGGACTGTAAAGTGTAACAGTTGCAAACAATAAAATAAACAATTAAATTCAAGTATAAAGATTAAAATCTAAAGAGCAAGTAGGGTTTTTTTTCCAAGAGGCAAAATGAGTCATGTAAGTTTAATTATTGAATTTAAATAAAAACCAGGCTTGCCATTTTTAATTATTAAAAAAATTAAAAGTTTGCAAATATAATCTATAAGATGTTAGTAATATATTAGTTGTGACATCTGAATGAAGTCAGGAATAATGTAAATTTTTGTTAATCAAATGTAATTTAATATATTGGTACTTTTGTTACATCTTTTAGGCAGTAAAATAATTTAGTAATAAAAATTTTAAATAAACCAGATATTTTATAAATTAAGAGACAAAATTATGATGATATATATAGTAAATATGTATTAATTAAAAATAAGACAAATAAATCAATGCAAGTTGCCAAATACTAGGGAGCTATATAATAAATAAGCCTGTAGCTTTCCTTTGTAAAGAAATTAGTATTTACTGTTTCATGTTAATATGAATATATATTAGTTAACAATAACAGCAAGCCAATAAAATACTAAAGGTTGTATTTAAGACATTCAGACTATATAGAGAAAATGCAGTATTTTATTCAAAGTTATAAAAATTAAGATTTGAATAATAAGGTCCTCTCATGTTCCAATATGGGAAGATTTAATAGTATTAATAGATCAAGTTAATTTATACATTCAGTCCATTGTTACCAAGAATCCTAATAGAATTACTGGCATTTGTTTTGATTAATGGGAATTTATAGTTGGGCAGAATTGCCTTTATAATTTTTTGAAATAATTAATATCCTACAATGATCAATTTATTGCCATGAACAAAATACTACTAAGTTATTTTAACTAAAATATGATTGTACAAAAATAAATGTGTAGAACAGAATATTGGGCACTCCCTGGTGGCACAGTGGGTTAAAGCACAGCACTAAGAATCGAAAGTCACTTCTGCATGAGTTCAATCCCCACCTGCCCCAGACTTCTCCTGACCTTCCTGCTCCTCCCCTTAGCATTGTACTTTGACAGTCAGCCTGCCCTTCTCCCCACTCTGTCTCTGGTGAATCCTCTCACTGCACCCTGCACCTCTGGTCTGTACCCCACTTCTGTATGCACAAATAAATAAATCTTTAAAAAAATATTAAGTTAAATCCAAAAAATACACAAATATGCAGGGAATTTTATATTTGTTAACTGGTAAAATTGCAGATCAGAGGGTAAGGGTAAAGTACACAACAAATTAGATGGCAGAGTTGCTTATTCATTTTAATAGATGCAAATTTATATTTCCATTTGTATCTATAGGAAATATATCTCAAATACATAATGTAAATTGAATGATACATTTATCAGATATTAGAAGAAAGGGTAGTAGCATATTGTTTGGGTAGGAGAGACCTGTCTGAACCAAACAGAAAACCCACGCCCATAAATGAAAAGGAAATGCAATTAGTTTTCATTGTCTTCTGTTTTATTTCAAAAAGAATTCTTAACTCTAAGACTCTGAGATAATACTAATATCAATAAGTGTGTAGAAAATGGGGACACTCTTTATTGTTTGATGGAGCTGTAAGTTAAAAATTTGGGGAGAATAATTTCATGGTATTTATACAATTTTAAATGTAATTCCCTTGACCCTCTATTAATTCCATAGAAATAATCAATACAGAAATCAGAGTTGCACCAATAGCATTTAATGACTTAATAATACAATTGGGAATTATCTAAAAGTTTATTAGTTTGAAAGTAACATAGTGCAGGAAAACTGGTTCAAAATCATGTTAACAAAAGTGAGTTGTCCATAGGTGAGCAGTATTTCAATATTGTTTGTGAAAGGAATAATATAGAAATTTCTTAAAAGTGTTCTGAGAATTGCCTTAGGGAAGTCTAACTCTCTTTTGGGAAAACCTAGCACTGGCTTATAAATGCTAGGGAATCATGATGGTGATAAAATTTGAACGGTTTCACATAGCTCTGCCTCTAAGAGCATATGAGTCATCTAATATATATACCAAAATGTTATTAACCTGTGGTGTATTGGAGTAGGGAAATAGAAATGAAACATTCTCTTTTTGCTTAATATTATTTAAAAGATGTGGTGAGATCATAAGCAGTGTTTAAAACTTCACAGGAATATTCAAATACATTTGAATGTTTGTAAACCTACTACTCTGATGCTTAAATTCTCTAACTTAAGCTTAATGATGCTTACATTTTAACCTGCCTCATATAGAATTGTCTTGGTAGTAATTTGAGATTTGACTTACTGGATAGTTTCATTTACTTAGATTGGGGTTTAAGTAGATAAACTGCTAATTTCTAATTTTTGCTTTACACATTCTTGTGTGTCATTCATTTATACAATTTTATTTGTTTACATGTGAAGCTTCTGTTTGCTGGACACTTTTCTAAACATTGCTTGGTAGAGTAGAAATCAATACTGGAGAATAGGCAGACATAGTTTTAATTGTTTTCTTAGGGGTAAGTTTTCTTAGGGGTAAGATACAACAAACAAGTAATTTTCAAATAGTAATACATGTTATGAAGGAAAAGAAAGCATCAGTGAACTGTGATAGAAGGTGACTTGGAGTATGACTGCTGAGTGTTTTCATTTCACATGCTAGGTGGGAAATCTTTTTTTGTTTCATACTTTATTTGATGTATTTGTTTACTATGAATTGATGTATTTTGAACTGTCTTTATTACTGCATGGCAAAGCTTTCCATTTGCTTCTGAAAGCTTTGCTTTCTCTTTGGTTATCTCCCCTTTGGAAATTAGGTCTTATGCATATCCTAAAGTTTCAAGGCAGGCACTATTAGCCTTGGCTTATTAATTGTATTTTCCAGATTCCCAGTGCTACTGATTCCTGTCACTTTCTATGTTCATAACAACAATGGAACTGCATTTACACATTTTTTTCCTTGTGAATTTGAGTCAAATGATCAATTTCTGAGTAAAAAAAAACTAATTGTAAACTTGCACATCTGAGAACTGTAGAATTCATATTCCAATAGTGTGTCCTGTTCAAAACTTTTAACTTTTTAACTTTTTGCAGTAAAGCAGAAAGAAAGAGAGATTACATATTTAGTAGGCAAGTGCTGTACAAACTAACATTGGCTTCCTCAGCTACATAAAAAAAAAAAAACTTTAATTTCCTTTAAACATTAACTTTTTTTCTGTCCTGTGACATACTATTTACCTAAACAATACAGTCCATATTGTGTTAAGGCAAGTATTAGATGCAAAATTAGGAAGGTGGAGTTGAATGTTGGTGTGCACAGGTGCTCTGAAAGAGGATCCAGTTAAACAGATCAGCAAAATATTCTTAGGGGCTATTTATTAGGATTTACAAATGGCATTGTTGAATAAATATTTCTCCTATTGATGGTGAATGCTGTACTATACTACTTTACAATTTAAAATAATTATTTATTGTGACTGTTTATTACTCTACTGTTGATTCATATTTTAGTCACAAAGTAGCTCATTTATTATTTCATTCCACAATGTTTTTTGAGTGCCGGCTCTAATTCCTGAGATAGATATTTTAGATGCTCATCTTTGTTTAAAATGTTGAAAGGAAATAAAAATTCCTCTATATTGGTGGTAAAACATTACACATGTGCATCATCCCTTGAAATGTCGTCAGAAGAGATACAAATAAGTAACGCTTCAGGGAATTTATTGCCCTTTAAATTTGTTTATACATAATTGGCTATTTATACTATGTGAAGGGATAGTGTAATATTAAGTTATTATAAAGAGAATAATAAGCTAGTTTAAAGACTGTTTAACCTACAAAAACACAGTAAGAATTTTAGAACATATTTTAGCAACTACCTTACTATTCTGTAATTACAGCATCAGTACACTATAAGCCATATACACAAACATCTGTATTACCTTTCAATTTCATTTGTGAAGAAATAAATTTTAAGACTCATATTGAGGCAGACTATAGTAACAATAATATGACTTTATGTTTTAACTATAAGCATTAAAATAATGGAGGATTTAAGCAAACTCATTTCTCATAAGTATAACAGTGATCATCCTTGCAACTGAGACTATACATAATTATGCAGAATTAAAACCTTTGAGTTATTTTCCCTACCTCCTAGGTCTCTGAGGCTGAGTTTGAAAAGCCCATGGATTATATCCATGGAAATGCTTCCACCAACATAAATTATATTTGGCTTGCTGACATCGATAGATATTCAGCCACAAAATAGTGCTCATGTAAGACCATCTTAGCCCAATTCTGTTTTCCCTACATAGAGTATTGATTTTGTAGCAGCTGTTAATCATCCCAGTAAGTTCCAATTTGGACACTCTTCAACACAGAAGTCAGCACTGTGAGCAGAAACAACCAAGGCAATAAGAATTTCAAAGACTTCTGGAAAGTTCCTCCAGTTTTTATAGAACATATCCAGAAACAAATTAGTATCACACGCTGTGTAAAAAGTGAAAGCCAACATGAAAATGAAAACCTTATCCACATTAGTACTTCTGAAATTGGAAAAGGGTCTATACTCAATGTGGAATTTCTTTCCAAGTCTGGAAGAATTCTGACAAAGATGAGTGGATTTTTACTGCGCCATATATATTACCACCCAAATGTCCTATCAAATAGATATTTGCTTGGTTATTATTTAATATCCTTCAGACTTAGTCAGTCACTAAGAGCCTCTTATTCCGCCAGAGTAGGAAAAATATGACTACTTAATTCTCATAAACATAAATTTCAAGTTAGTGGAGGAGTTACTGATCAGAATTTCTTCAGTCCTCAGCCTTTTCTTACATATTTTTCTTTGCCTTTACTGACTGTACAAAGAAAATCTCACCTGTAGAAACTTAGTTATGGTCACTGATAATAGAACAGTAAGAATACAGATTTTTGTTTGCCGCTGAAATCCATAAAATTGGCCAATTTTTTCCCTTTAATCTCATTTTCTTTGATCATTTACTATATTGTCTTCTTTATTATAAACATTTAATAGCTTTATGTTATCAACTTATTACTTAAATTTAAACAATCTTGGCCAAGTTCTAGTGGTCTAAAGATGTAATTGATAATAGTTTGATAACACTAATAGTTATGTGATTTTTAAATATGGAACTTGGGTTATTTAGTTGAGAAATTTTAAGTTTATTAAGTGAAGATTTTAATTCTCATTATGTAAAGATGTTTTGAAATATATTTTTCCTATTATATTGGCAGAAGAAAGCTATGATGATATTAATGCTTACTGGTGTAAAGTATTCTGGTAAAGTTGATAGATTGCTGTTTCAAAGGACAGTTGGTTCTGAAATAGTTTTTTTTATCTTAAAAATGATTTGCATTATTCATAAGTTGTCAGTCACAAAATGATCACTAATCTTAAATACTTGATCTTTTCTCAAATCAGTAAATTTTAATTACAGATTTCATTTCAAATTTACCTCATTTTCTCAAATACAGAGTGTTTCTCTTTTATTGCTAGGTAACATTAAATCCTGTAGTAAGTTATTTTTAGAAAATAGGTCAGTAAATTATTCTTTCCAAATGATAATGTATTCAAATAAAAACTAATGAGCTGTTTTCAAAATAGATCCATAAGGTAAAGGTAAAAGCTAATAATGGATACTGAAATTTGACTTACCTCATCATAAAAATTCCCAAACTAAAAAAAAAAAAAAATCCCAAACTAGAAAAATGACTTAGAGTCTGAAACAAAGTTATTATTCCTGGTTCATTTATTAATTTCCAAAAGCTGTTCATCTTTAAGCAACTGATTATTTTTCAGTTGCCTTTTCCTATCAGTTATTTAATATTAAAATCTAAATATTTTATAAAGAGTATCATTGCCTGAAATTTTGTCACTCCAGAATGTTTATGGTGAAATTGACTACTGACAAGAAGTCTGCTCTCTGAAGATAAAATACAGTGTTTAAATTCTGAAGAGGTGTGATTTTACACCTCGTAAGTACATTATTGAAAACCATTGTTGTCACAATAAAAAAATAAATGAATGTAATTGTTAAATAAAATATTAAAAAATCAGAATATTTGAAAATAAATGAAGAAAATACTTTAGAAAATGAAGAAGATGGAAATCACACCTTTTTTTTAAGGAAGTCTTTTTCTTATGTAATTCTTAAGTTTAAAAGTTAATTCCTAGTTATCATTATTATCACTTCCATTTATTAAGCTAGTGCAAACTTTTTCTGCTATTGCTTTAGCATAAGCTAGTGCAAACTGTTTCTGCTATTGCTTTACCAATTCCCTTCCATTACCACTTTACTATGACTTCTTTGGCTGATGGCACTCTTAACCTTCAATTTTACCAGCCCCGCAGGTCTATATTTTTCAAAATTTGCAGTACTTGACCTTAATGCACATTCTGTTTCTTGAATTTATTTTCTTACTCATGTTCTTCCTTATCCCCATACACTAGCAATCTCAGAATTCTCAGATCACTTTGCTGCCCTTTTGGGTTTTTCTGACTTCTGCCCTTTAGCTGCTGCTGATTGGCAGGATTGTTTTCTGCTCTGCTGTCTCCTCTCCACTTACCTGGGTTTGTTCTTTTTTCGTGGTTTCAAGCATGTATGCAGAAGACAGCATTATGTAGATCTCTTCTTGGAGTTTCAAAATAACCACAGCTAACCAAGGACTCCAGTTGAGTCTCTTTGAGTCTCTTTTCTAATATTTTTTGTTTCTCCCCTTGCCTCTAAGTATCTCAGATTCATATCACTTCTCCTTTTTACTCTTGCATTGTCTCCTCATTGCTCTTGCTGCCTCTAGTTTTGATTCCTCAGATCCATAGACCATTGAGCCTGCTGTGTCTGCAGTGGCCCACTATTTCATGCAAAGGAACACCACGCTTCTTGCCATGTCTTGGTCCTGCGCCATCCTTGCCTTTATCTCCATTTCATAACTTGCTATAGTTTCATAAATTCTTCTTGATTCTGTTTTCTTGTTCATGTCATCAACTCTGCCTTCATGAAACTGACCATCATTCCCCTCTGATAATAGTCCCAAATGAACCTCATATTTCCTCATTCCCAAATTAACAAGATTAGTCTCTGACTATTTTTTGATCAACTCAGACACTTCCAAAAAGTTTGCCTAAGATACCTGCAAGATTCAGTTTTTACCACTGCTTTTTGGTACCTCATATCTCTCTTCACATATCTTTATTTTGTATTAAGCACACTTTCCACATTGTTTGAATAGTGGTACTGTTTGCCTTCTAGAATCTGAGTTCATTGAGATCAGGAATGTAATTTGTTCAGATATGTCTATCCTTTGCACTTATATCACCATCAGCAGTTTTCAGGATACATTGTGTGGTAAGCTATGAATGATGGAGTAGATGTCCTACTCTTCTCTAAGTTACAGGTAGAGTTCTTTGTCTTTCTTGCTCATTTTTTTTTTCATTTTATAACAGTTTATTTTTACATCATTTTGCACATTTTTTTCCATCTCTGTCTTTCTTGCTCATTTTTAATTAGAAAAATTATCACGAGAGAAAAGCACATAGTATAAAATTCTCATCAAGTACAATCAAAACTTTATATATAAAATATCTATAAACATGTCCATACTATGGGTTTATAAAGGTAAACATGTTATCTTTTGGAGTATTTCTAACAAGTATAGCAAATAAGAATATGAAAATAATCTGCCTGATGTGCATAAAGAAATTCAAACTATGCCATACTTTTCCTCTATAGCACCTGAAAGTATGAGACCCTCTTAAAATGCTATGTAATAGAGGAGAGACTTCTGTTTGACTTGAATGATTTTAACAGAATTTTGATTTTCTTTTAATTTCAGAGACATGAACTTTCCTAATGTTCCATAGCTAATTAAATCTTACCTGGTTTTAGTTGTCATGTGTTTTTAATGATTAAACTCGCAAAGTGTATCACAGTGAAGGATTTTTTTTTTTGACATTAAGAAGTCTTACACTCTTGCTAAGAGCTATAGTGCTATAAATGACAATGATAAATGAGGGTGTATTCCTGAAGATGTAATTAATCTGCAACAGGGTCAGAACAGCTCCTTAGGTAAATGAAACTAAATCAGCTGTGTAGTCTATAATTAACTTACAACCATATTAGTCCAAGTGTAATATTATTCATTATATATGTAAGGTATTATTTTCTCCATATGAAAGTTGTAATTTGCTAAGTATGATTAACAATTCATTTTAATACTTTAGTCATATTACCATACTATAATTGTCATACACATTCACTTTATCCCATTTAGCGTTTCTTTTTTAAAGGCAGAAGTTAATGTGTACTTTTTACATTGTATGTTATGTACAGAAATGAAATAATTTGAAGACAAAGCCTGATTTCCTGTGATTAGATTAGTTTTCACTGCACATGAGACAGCAGGTTTATATTGCATTTTTTGAGACCATAGAGTTTTATATATTAGGCTACAGCCAAAATGTAGCATTCAGTATGCACTGAGTACCTGTCTGTAAGAAACGATTCAATAACTGTGTAAAGAATTTTGGGCTTTTCACATCTATCACCAGATTTTCATTTCATTTGTGCACTGTATCTATAACACGTTCAGGCATTTAGTGATTGTTATGGAGATTTGTTAAACAGTACAGAGCTTAGTTTATGTAAAGCATATTGCTTTTCTAGATATATCCAAGAACATTTTTGGAAAGATGGGAAAAAATGAGGCATCACAGAAGAAAGATGTATTATATGTAGAATCCAAAAAAACCCACTCATGATAGTTTAAGCTAAAGTGGGAATATAACAGGTCCTCATATAACATCATTTAGATCAAACTTACTTGTTTATAACATTGATGAGAAAAAGAAAATCTGGGATGATGTTGAATGAAATACGTTATTTAAGGTTCTAGCTTTCAATATATGATCTTTCCCATAAATTTGCAGTTTCCCAGAACCTATCCACAATGTTAAGTGAGTATTTGCTCACTCACCTAAGTGTTCCAGAATATTTCTGACCTCAAATCAGGGCCAGCAAATCAGCATCATCAATTCCTAACATTTATTCTATCTCTTTGTTCAGTTGATCTTTTCATGACTTCTAGTTGAATAATAACAATATCATCTGGATTTAATTGCTCTTCCATTTTTTAGCTCCACCTCTCTCGGGCTAACATAATCTAGTGGCAGAAATAGTGGCACAACAGTCTGGTTCCTCATTTGGAAAGACACATTCTTACCTCATCATTCCCACATTAAGCCCTAGGGGAATAGTTGCTCTGACATTTTTATACATATTCCCAGGATGGAATACAAAATATGTAAGACCCAATGCAAAATGAAATTGACTGTTACCCAAAAATTATGGAACATTCCAAGGAAGCATCAGTAAAGCTCAAACTGATCGAAGACTTTGATGGCAGGACTATTTTTAACTACACAAATCCTTTGCCTTTGAAATCAGCCATAGTAGACTCATTTTTGAAGCAATCACACTGTCCTAAGTTCCTGTCACACCAGAGAAGAGTAGTGATAGTAGTGATAAGTTTACTTCTGCCTGAGTCACTGGTGTAAATTCCCCATTTTAGAGAAAGTGTCTATAATAGTGATAGGGGAAAGGATGCTCAATAGGCAAAGCCAAAAAGATGACCAGCAGAAGTCATTTCAAAACTTAAAAAAGTTAAAGATAATTCAAGCAAACTTAATTTAAAATGCTGGATTCCATATATGTCCAAGTAACTTGCCCTATTGAAATGAATGTTGCTTAAATTCATGGCAAGTAATATTTCCTCTAAAATGACTTGTGATCTAGCCAAGAAAATTTGAGATGTTATAAAAAAATGTGAGTCTTGCTAAATATCTTTACAGGTGCAATTACTAAACAAAAGCACCATAGCAAGTTAAACAAAAACAGTATGTGTTTTTGGAATACTGTTATGCTGAGGAAACAGACCTTCAGAATCATAGGGCTTTAGAAAAATCAAATAATTTCTTTATTATGGTATATTCCTATTGTTATATTTGGGTTCTGCTAACCCAGGGGCTGGGTTTACAGAGCCTGCCCCATCTGGGATATCTCTTTGTACTACAACAAAGAATGGGGAAATAGTGAAATTAACACTGGAATTTAAAGCTTTTACCCAAATTTGATGCAAATTATTTCTACTTATATTTTATTGTTGAAAAAAGATTTCCAAACATAGACAACTTCAGGGGGTAAGGAAACATTGTTTTAAATATGTACTCATTAGAAGAAGCAGGGTTTTGGGGACCATGTGCAGTGATTAGCCAAATTAACTCTTTGGGCTAGAAATTAGTCAGTTTAATGTCTGCTTCACACCCAGTGCAGTCATGTTATGGTCAAGGTAGTTAATTGTTTGGCCATATTCAATCACATCCAGTCTGGTCAGAGTCAAGACTTTGCTTTAATTGTCCTTGTCTCTTCTCCAGAAGAAATGAAAGCTGGAGCTATAGACTCAAAATTGGAGGTTTCAGTATACGTTGTCACACTTCCTTTGCTATAATCTTTTTCATCAGCCTTTTTAGCACATTGGTGGTAGGCAGTTGGTAATAAGAGTTTTTGAGAGATGTCTATGTTTTCTCAATATACTTTCTGCTCATAGAATGACTTCATGAGTCATTTCAAGTCTTGTGGGCTCAGGCCTTAAGTCCTTGCTTTTGGCCTGCTACTACTTAGTGACTTTATTAGCTGTTTGACTCCAGTCAACAACATGGCCCAGTACCTACACCCATAGTTCCTTTTAATTGAGAATACCTTAATGTACATCTTTTAGCAGGGGACACCTTTGATTATTTTTATCCATCTTTTGAAATTGAAAGAGTTTATTATTTGCCACACCCATTAGCTTTCCTTTCTTTCTTTTTCAGTAGCATAGGTTGGCAACACCAGAGAATGCACTGGTACCAGAGGCATAGAATTACAACTCCTCAGATGCATGTCACCACATCACACCCACCCTAGGCACTCTCAGCTTTCCATCGTAGACCATTCTGCTCCCTCCTTCTTTGATCCCCACACTCCCAGTCTAAGTTTTCTTCAATTTATCTTAATCGTTCAGAGGCTCTACCAATGGGATCATGAAGGCCAAATTTTAATCATACTGTGTTCTGTAACAATTTAATAAGTTGGGAGTGTTACATAATATATCTGACCCATGTGTTTTCTTTTCAAAAGATTCCTTTTAATCTACTTTTGTTTCCATAAAGTCGTCTCAATTTTATCTTAATACTACATATACTACATGGAGCTAAGGAGATGTTTCCTACTGCAGCCATTCCTACAGAATTCTTTTTTTATTATTGATCACACTCTCCAGTTCTTTTCTGTGCTCACTTCTTTCTGTTAGACCTTGCCGAATACCATCAAAAGGAAGCAATGTAAACTACGTAGGATTGTTTAAACTTTTCTCCTAGAGCTCAAGATTTTTAAGCACATAATGCACTGTATCACCAAAGCATAATAGAGACCATTGCCACCTTCTTTTCTACTACTTCTGAAAATAGTTTCCTTACACTATACTTTCCAAAGTCTAACTGCTAAGACAGTGTCATATATTTTCTTTTTAATTGTGTCAACGTTCTTAAGGTACCAATTTCTGATACAATATGTCAGCAAAAACATGCCAAATCTCAGTGGATTTAAAATAGCTTATTTTTCATTGGAGCTATGCGTCCAGCATGTGTTGCCAGGATTCTCTGATCCACATCATCCTCATTCATGGGCCCACAATTGGATGTTGTCTCCACAACTTGGATAGTTGATGGTTTCCTTGGCAGCTGAAAAGAGAAGACTGAATTGCATACTGACTCTCCGAGGCATCCCAGTGACAATGACATGTATCATTTTGGTTCACTTTTTATTTTATTTTTTTTTCCTTTAGGTAGTCATATGGCCACTCCTCATTTCTAACAGTGTCCATAAAGGGGTGGGGAGTGAAAAGATGGGCAAACATCCCAAATAACTATCCTAGAATAGATACCTAGAAAGGAGTAATAAATATTTTTTTAATCTGAAAAAGAGATGAAATCTTTAGCAATAAATGGAGATTGGAAGAGAAGATGATAAAAATGGATAAAATAGTAGAAGGTAGAAGGAAGTGGGAGAGTTTCAGAAGCTGAATTTTTAAAAAGTACATATTTTGGCATCGACAAGAAGAAGCATCTGACAGAAATACAAGTGGGAGTCAATGAAGAGGGAAAATTGACATTTGGGAGCAAGCCTAGAAAGCAGAGAAAGAACTGACTTACAGGGGGGGGGGAAAAAAAACCAGTGTGGTGGTCCTGAGAAACAAAAATGGATTCCTATCAAAGAGAAAACAACACTACTAGGAATTTCACACCCTGTCCTAGAAAAACTTTCCTGTCAAAAACAACATATGAAGATTTTATCATTACTGTTACTCAAACCGCAGTACTTCTGACTATCTATGTAATCTATATACTAAATAGGTCAGGTTTAATGTAGATACTTTTCTTTGAAGCATAATAACCTAAATTATTTTCCAGTACACTCCACCTCTTCATTGTTGTATCAGTAATCTCAGAGACCCAGGAAACTAAAAGGAGATATTACTGATATTTTTGAAACACAAAAATGAGTGAATCCCTAAATATGTATGAATGATTTTTGAAGTCCTCTAATTCAGATTTCTGATTATTTGAATGATTCTATACTTTGTTTCCTTAATTCTATAAATATCTTGAAGGAGTAAGAATATTACTGATGTTTTCCTAAACATTTACACATATAAAATTCTAGAATTTTCCGTAGCAAATACAATGGTCATATGGCATTATGCAAGTTTATGGTGTGCAAACACCTGTGTATGACATATTTCTAGCATAGTTCTGGGAGCATCTGCCTCAGGTTACATCATTGCCACTTCTTGTTTTGCAGTGGATAGGTTACGTCTACTCTTTTGGCAACTTTCAAGTATAGAATATATTAATGATAATCACTTTTCTGTATCTATAGCTGTAGGTTTATATCCTTAATTTTTTCAATAATTTTTAAAAAAAAAGATTTATTTATGCATACAGAACTGAGGTACAGGTCAACGGTGCGGCAGCAGTGAGAGGCTTCACCCAAGACAGTGGGGAATAGAATGGGCAGATGGACAAAGTACACTGCTGAGGGGAGCAGTGGGTGGGTCACCTCCAGGGCCTGGGATCGAACTAATGCTAAAGTGGCTTTAGCTTCTTAGTGCTGTGCTTTAACCCACTGCAACACCAGGGAGGGCCCTGTATCTTTAAATTTTTTTCTTTTTTTTTTTAGATTTATTTGTGCATACAGAACTGGGGTACAGGCCAGAGGTGCAGGGGCAGCGAGAGGTTTCACCAGAGACAGAGCAGGGAGCAGAACAGGAAGTACACTGCTGAGGGGAGCAGCGGGCGGGTCAGGAGAGGTCTGCCATGCCATGTGGATCTCCTCCGGGGCAGGCGGGGTTCGAACTCATGCAGAAGTGGCTTTAGCTTTTTAGTGCTGTGCTTTAACCTGCAGTGCCACCAGGGAGGGCCTAATTTTTAATTATACATTTTGATCAGTGAAAATTTTTAATTTTGGTTGTCTAGTATATCAGTTTTGTTTGTTGTACTTTTTTATTGAGATAGCATTAATTTCTAACACTTTGTATGATTTGGAGTACAGGTTCACACCTGTTCATAGTGACCTCCAGAGAATGCATAATCCTCTACCATAGTCCACTGACCCCCCCACCCCGCTTTAACTCCCTACTACTCCCTCTACAGTAGCTCCCATGCTACAGTCAGGTGTCATTGGTTTATCTTGTCTGTCTTAGTATAAAGAAACAAATTTGAACAAAGAAATCCTGGAATCTGGTTGTTTACATTATTTGACAAATGGCAATTCTTTACAATCAGAATATAAATTTACTGGGAATTTTGTACACCTAACCACTATGAGAAGGAGTTAACATTATTAAATAACCCTGTTTAATGATGTTTGTGTGTATATTAAAATATGAGTGACATGAAATACCTAGATGAATCAGTTTTTATCTGTAGTTCCTGGTAACCATTGTAATTTCAGTTTCTGAGTTTCACTTTCCTAGATTCTACCTGTAAGTAAGATGATACAGTATTTGGCATTCTTTGTCTAACAAATATGAGTATGATACACTTCACCATGGACACCAGATACCCATATTTGACTAACTGCAGCTTTTGCCTGTCAAGAAAGAGACAGCTACAAGTTGGTTCAAGTGACTAGGCAAAGTCCTGAAATGCAAAACTGGTATAATTATACAGAAAAATATTCCTAAAGATCATTTCATGTAGTGTAGGAATTAAATAGGAAAATAAAGTATTTAAGAATCTTCTGGCCAAGAAATATATGAGCGCAGTTATGATGTTGTCTTTCTGGTTCATACAAGCCATGTTTAGGGAAGATGGCCACTGTGGTTTGACGGAGGTTCTTGTAGAGGGATATAGAGACCATTAAAGAATTTGTAAAACTAGGTATGCACCTGTAAAACTGATAAAGAGTTTAATCTGTTGTATAAAGAACCATTCAAATATTTTGGAAAAAGCAGTGATGATTTGAAGCTCTCAAGGTTTCTATGACATGAGATGATCAAGTAATAAAATAGGATTTTTAGTTGAATGGGATATTAGAAAAAGGTGCTAGAGACAAAATGGAAAACGGACAGAATTTGGTAATGGATTTGAATTGAGGCTAACACATTTATTTAAAATGTTGACTCCAAAAACATTTTTAGAATACTGATACTGTGTTGGAAATTCAGATCTGTAATGCAGAAAAGAGGATTATGTGATACAATCTTGAGAGTATATGGATGTAGTTGTATTGCTAGGAAAATTTTTATAGAATGTACAAGAAAACTTGCCTAGAACGGAGAGTTATTTATTTATTTTGAGAAATATGGATTTAAATTTCTTCTCTACAGCTTTCTGCAAGTAGCATATTTGTCTTCTTTTTCTTAATAAGACCTCTAATGCAAATAATTACTTTGAAGGTTACTATTCTATACCTTTGAGTGTGTGTGTGGAAGTGTATCAGTGATAGTCTGTCCTTTCTTCTTTGTTTGGCTGAAGTAGGTTCTGTTTATCCTGATTCATTTCTCATGTTTAATAAGTAGCAGGATATAATGCCTGCAGTTCTACTTTTCTATTTGGACTCTAAGACCTTGCCAGATCTTTCCAAACTGTTTAGAAGTACTTCAGTGTGGCTTACAAATCAAGCAGCACTATTACTGACTGATGCTTGTATGCTTTTCATTTTCATTTTTACATGTTTAGAATCATTTATTTTCTGCTTGCATGAGTTAAGGAATGTCAGTATTTTTTTTGAGTAGTATATCACTTGCCCTATGTGTAGGATAAACTACTCAATATTTTTTTTTATTAAAAAGTTTATTTTTACATCATTTTTCACATTTTTTTTTCATCTCAATTGTAATCCCCACGGGTTTCCCATCACCAAATCACCCCTGTGCCACCACCATAGTCCCGTGCATTTCCCTCCCTTCCCCCCCCCCCATTTTTGATCCCATTCCCCACTCCACCCCCACATAATGTCTCTGGTCTATGGTTGTTCATTATTTTTGTTATTTTCTCGCCTGGTCCATTATACTCCTGCTATGAGCAATCCCACTCCTAGGTATCTACCCAAAAGACACAAAAACACTGATTAAAAAAGATACTTGTACCCCCATGTTTATTGCTGCTTTATTTACTACTCAATATTTTTAAGGTAATATTTCTCCAGGTATAAACCAAAGGTTTATTGTGGGCCCGTATAGCCCACTAAATCTCAGCAAACTACATGGTGGTTTTAGATGAAAATACAATGAAACAGTTTTATATATATTATATAAATTTGAAAAATAAAATTAATGTTTTCATACATGCTTTGTGGTCCCATTGGTAATCATTGCAGCATTTAAAATATTGTATCAGTGCCAAAAACTAATTCTGAGTTATTTGCCTTCAAGCGTACATGTTTCAGGCCAAACTTTCTTTCAGTAAATATTTTATATTATTTGCATTTATTGCTTGCATGATTTACATATGCATTTTCACTGATAGTATCATGTTGATTTTCACCCATAATTCATTAGAAATAAATTAGTCCTCAAAACAAGCAATTGAAATAGAAATGTAATGATAAAATCAGTCATGAAGGTGTAACTCAAATTGTGAACCAACTCTATTAAAAAAAATAAAAATGTATGTTCCCAGAGAAGCAAATTAGTAAGTATGATGACTTTACAAAAGTTGCTGAAGGAGAAAACAATATAATAGGAATTATAGAGATAAAATTTTCCTAAAATTTGATTTCATTGGATTGATGATTTTTTTTTTAGCTTACCCTAGAGCTTTTTAGGTTTGATATCTCTGCCAATTTGGGGCATGAACTTTTGCTCAGTTTTCAAAGAAGGCATAATAACCACTTTGGTAAATAAATTGAGTTATTTCAGAACAATCATAATGTTTATAAATTTTATTTCTATTATTTTTGCCAAAGGCAAGGAAGAGACTTGCACTTTAAAGCCATCATTAAAGATACATTTTCATAGTAAGTATGTCAAATGGTTGCTGAGATTTGTAACAACTTCAAAGTTAATAACAAATATTATGCCCCCAACATGATGTGCTAGAAAATACCTTCAGCAAATGATATAGTTGATTCTGACATGCTGTCCTTGCCCTGCACTTCTGCACTTTGGGAGTGCATAGGGTCTGTGCATTCTAGTAAATACTTCATTTCAGTAGAACTACTGAAGCAATTGGTTCACAAATGAGTGGTATATTATGAGGGGAATGGGCTCAGCAACTACGTTTTCTTATCCTTGAAAACTCATGCTATTGAATATTGGTCGGATTATTTTGGAAATGATCATGAAGAATGAAAAATGCATATCATGATCAGTACTGAAAAAAATGCTGAGTTTTAAAACTTCAATTGGTTATCCCTAACAAATAATCTATTTATTGTGACTTTGGTTAATGTTCAGGTGTACACCTCAGGACCTCAGTTATGTAATGAAGCAAATCATTCGTGTGAATGTGAAGAAAGGACATGAACTAAGTATAAATCATTTTAGTGGGCTCTTTGAGGAACTGGGTCACAGTCTTGGGTTGTCCTTTTATTACTGAATTTGAATTAGTATACCTGTTAAGAATAGCATATATTTATTAAGTTATTGAAATCAAAAGCGAAATCTTACAAACTTGCAGGCAAAAGTTGTAACTTGCCTAAGTTCATATGTCAATGATATTTTCAAAAACAGTTTGGGGAAATATAGCTTATGTGCCATTCTCATCAGAAGGGTATAATTCAGTGATTTTTTTGTACATTAATATAATTTTGCACTCATTTCCACAACAGTCAAAACCTCAAAATACTTTGAAATCCCTCAGGGTTCCTTGCAGTAGTCATGGTCTCCACTCTAACACTAGGCTGCCAAAAGCATCTTTCCATTTTGTGTTTCCTTACCTTACTGTACTAGCCACTGACAACAAAAGAAAAG
>NW_004567106.1:18111642-18141821 GCF_000260355.1 Condylura cristata | reverse complement strand
TTTTTTTTTAATGCAAGTTTGTTGATAGATTTTATCATAATGAGTTATTATAGTTTACTGAAGGATATGTCCACATCTACTAAAATGATAGAAGTTTACAGTTATATACAGAGTTTCTCTCTGTATATGTCTTTAACAGTAGTTCATGCATTTGTCATGCCATATAAATCTAGTTCACAACTTTTCTAGTTTCCTTGATGATTTCCTCTTTGATCAGTGTGTATTTAGAAGTGAGTTATTTAATAAATGTTTGGGAATTTCTCATTTTTTTCTATGTTGTTAATTCCAGTTTCATTGTGTAGTTGTTTAAGTACATCTTTTGGATTATTACAATAACTTTTTAATGTATTTTTTTTACTTTTTAATGATATAATGTATTGTCTACCCTGGATAAAACTCCATGTACACTAGAAAATAATAGGTAGTTCTTGATGCTGGTTGGTGTGTTCCAGAAATGTCAGCCTAATCTGATTGACGACATGTGACTTCACTGATTTTCTAGTTGTTTTGTAAAATATTAAGAGTGAGCTATTTAATTCTCCAGCTATACTTGTTTTTTTTTTTTTTTTTTTTTTTTTTTTTTTTTTTTATTTTGCTTGCTGTTTTGCCACCTTTTACTTCCTGTATTTTGGGTTTGGTTGTTATGTGTGTGCTTTTATGATAATCATCTTCCTTATGTACTGATCGTTTTGTGTGAAACATTCTTTGTATCTAACAGTATCTTAGACTTAAAGTTTTCATTTTCTCCTACTCCTGCTATTAGGAGTTCACTCCTTCTATCTTATGGCTACTATTTATAGTATATTTATATGGTATACCTCTTTTTTTTTCCTCATCTTTTTGTTTGCAACCTATATGTATCTTTGAATCCAAAGATTCAAAGATCTTTTTTTTTTTTTTTGTAAACAGTGTATTTAGATCTTGTTGTATCCAGGCAGACAAAATATTATTTGATGCGAGTGATACTTTCTTTGTATTTCTGTAATTATTGATACAATAGTCTTCATGACTGTTGGTTTGTCTTCATTTTCTCTAGGTCTCATTGTAGTTTGTTCCTTTGTCCCCAATTACTATTTTTTGTGTATTTAAGCAGTTTTAGTTCTGTATCATTTTTCATTTTTTTTTAAATTGAGGTATAAATTTCATAGTCTAAAATTCAGCCATTTTAAATGTATAGTTCAATAGCTTCTTAGTGTTTGCAGTTTTGTGCCAACTCTCCAGTCACAATTAAGCAAAGATACCATTTCTGTCTCTATAGTGGTCTAGAAATAAGTTCCTATACCTTTAATTTGTCTGGACTCACACAATTTGTGGTCTTTTGCATCCATTTTTTTTGTTATCATAATGGCTTAAGCTCATTAATTTTACATGTCTTTGAATGTAAAGTTCATTTTTTAGAAAATTCTTGAATAGTATAATACTGTATTATATGACTTTTGGGGCTATTGTAAATATTGCTGTATTCACATGCAATTATTTATTTCTCATAGAATAATTCTTAATTTTTTCATAGAAAAATTTTCAGTGGTAAAATTGATGAGTTGTTTGACTAGTACCAGTCTAACAAATTATGAAGGTACAAACCTTTTTAAAATGGTCTTTCAAACCAGCATTTATATGAACACTTAAGTTTCTCCACAGCGTTACTAACTCTTGATATAATCTCTTTTATATTATATTATATCCAGTGTAATAGATATGTATTCATATCTGATTAATTTGTATTTTTGTTAAATAATGATAATCATTTACTTGCATGTATATTACCAATAGCTGTATTTTTCCAATATCTATTTGAATATTTAGCCTATTTAAAAAAAATTGTATCTTCCATTATTGAATTTAAGAGCCCAGTGACTTTCATTAGTGATAAGTTTTGCTATAGATATAGTCCCATTATCAGATATATGTTTCCAAGTATTTTCTTCTTTCTGTTACCTGCATTTTCTACTTCTTAATGGTGCATTTTAAGATCTAATAGGAGTCCAATTTTAAATTTAGTGCAATTCATTTTATTATGTTTTATGGATCATTCTTTCAGTGTCAAATGCATGAATTCTTTGCCCAGCCCAAAGATCATGAAGATTTTTTCACCCCTCTATTTTCTTCTACAAGTTCTGTGGTCCAAACCTAAATGTTGTGTGTGTGTTTCTGTAATGCATAATCCATTTTGAGTAAATTTTATACATGGCTTAAAGGAAGATTCTCAGTTTTCCATCATACACATATCCAATTTTGTCACTGCAAATGACTAAAATTTCTACTCTCTTCCCCACTGAATCATTTTGATGTCTTTATGAAAATTCAATTTGCCATGAATGTATGATTTCACTTGGAAACTAATACATTTTTTTCTCTTGATCTGTATGCCTGTCTTTATGCCAGAAATACAATTCTGATTAAAGCTTAAACATTTTACAATCAGAGAGAGAATGCTAAGTCCAGCAATTCTGTTCATTTTTAAAATTGCTTTTATTATTCTGGTTTGTTTTTATTTCCATATATATTATAGCATATTTTCAACTTCTTGAAAATATCCAATTGGCTTTTGGTAACGATTTATTAAGTCTGTAGATTATTTCCACAGAATTGATGTCTTGATGATTCTTACTTCTCCAACTCACTAACTTACTTAGGCTTCTTTCATTTCTCACAGCATTGTTCTAGTTTTCAAATTACAATTCTTCCACATTTTTTTGTTAACAATATTCTTAAGTGTTTTACCTGAAGAATTACTATAAAGGAAATTATTTTCTTAATTTTGCTTTAAATTTGCTCATTCATAGTGTACAGCAATACTACTGATTTTTCTAAGTTGAATTTTGTATCTTGTGACCATATTAAACTCGTTTATTATGTGTAGTCATTTGTTGTTGTTGGACTCTTTGGATTGGGATTTTCTACATAAAGGATCAAGTTGTCTGCAAATCAAGCATAGTTTTCTCCCCTGCTTTCCAGATTGGATGTTTTTACTTCCTTATTTTCCCCTTTTTATTCCTCTAGTCATAACCTCAAGAATTTTTAAATGTAAGTGGTGAAAGTGAATATTCCCTTTGATGCAGCACTTTGTTTAAGGGTAGACTCAAGTAGACTCAATTTGTGAGCATAAATTTCCTTTTATATGATTTGGCATTATAGAAATATAGAAATACTTGCAAACTACTCATAGTATATTATGAACAGACTTTTTTTTTTCATATATAGCGGGTTTTTATATGGTTTGCTTTAGGTTTAGATTATTTAGCTATATTATTTGTTTCCATGAGTTCCTTTATAGAGAAAATAGCCTAGATAAAAATGAACAAAATTACATAAATGATGCTTAGTGTAACTGCATGAAAGTCCCTTGGAGTGGGCTTGCTACAACTTGGGTGCATCTAACTCTATCTTGTATGTGCCTTCTTAGGAACTTAATGCAGTGGTTAACTTGAGCTCAGTTGTGTTTTCATGGGATACCAGATACTGTGTGGCGAGTTCACTGAAAGCTTCTTTCCGTGGTTTACATACACACATCCACTTTTCAATTCTTACCTTTATAAAAAAGACAAGAATTTGAGATTTGGGGCTATATCAGTTAAGAAATTATTAAGGAAGGTGTCACTTGGCATGAGTTATTGTATATGTAGAATCACAAGCCTTATCTATTACAGCTTTCCTCAGGCTGACCAGAGGCATTACTTAAGAATGGTCTTTATGTATTACTGTAAAATATTTGTGTTCCACAAAACAGTGTGTAGTAATGCATGCTAGAAATTAAGAGTGTAAATAATGACTTTTGGAAAAGCAATTGTAAATGATTTTTAGTCACTATGTGAGAAAACATAATCTTAATAAAATGGTACACTGGCCTGAGAGATTATTGACATTTTGATAAAAGGCAGAGACATTTAATGAGATCTCAATCAAAAGAAATGCGTCAGTAGTGATATATGAATTAATCGATGCTAATCAAATAAATTTACTCCAGTCCATTTTGGATTTCATTTTATGAGTAGTTACTTAGGTCAAAAGATTAACAAGTTTATAAGTGATTGCTAATAGTGTTTCACTTCCCTTTGCATTCATATCTAGCTAATTGTATAAAGTAATATTTGAATGTGCATTAGTCTACAGTGCAGTTCCCCAATAGCATAGAATCCCATGGAGAAAGAGCACACCAAGCAAAATAACACATATCAAGTCTCTGTCTCAAAGTAACAATGTAAAATAGTTGAAGGTATATTGTGTTTAGTGAAACAGTGAAATATAATGTAGACAAATAGTAAAAAATAATGATAACTTTAAGAGAATGTTGAAAATGCAGTGACTGATTTGAAAGTAACCATGTTATATTTTGATTGCATTATCATTTGTTTGGATAATGCCAAATTATCCTTATCACTTAGGTGAGGAATTTTATCTATTTGCCCAAAAGTAGTAATTTGATGGAAAGTGATAATATTAAAATATTCCAGAGCCCCATGCCAATATAACATAGAAAATACCATCATTACTTTGTGAGAAGCAATGCATCCTTTATTGCTGGGATCATATTATTAGGTTTCAATCATTTTAATAAAAATAGTTATCCCTTTAAATATACATCATAGACAATTAATTTTTAGCAGTATGGCTTATGAAAATATTTTATCTTCAACTCAAATAACAACATGCATGAAGCATAATTAGCCAAAATCCTGTTCCCGCTGCCCATTCTCACCACTCTACTCTTTTTCTTCATCTTCAGGAGGTCTCTATACTCAGCCTATATCAGAAAGTTTCCCTTTTCAAGCTTGAAGTAGAAATTTTGAAAATAATTTTAAGTAAATATTGTTAGCGTGTTTTGACAATATTGGAATAGTCATTCTGGTAGCTGCCATGCCACTTTATAATTTCAAGAAGAAGACAGTGTCTGTGAATGACTCCACCTGGTGTCCCAATATTTAGTATTGAAATTGCTATACTCTGGATCAGCCACTAAACATCACTGTATTTGACCACTATCTGAACTCTATTTCTTTGACCCAGAATTACTCCTTTCACTTCTCTGTCTTTGTCTCAGATGTTTGCCTTGTCACAGTTTTTTAAGAAACATGCAAGGAAATTACATAAGACTATAAAAAATACAATAGCATTTCTGCATTTTTAGGCAAAGCATTACAATCTTTATTTCAAATACAAATTACTTGTCTTACAAAATAACATATCCTCATTCATGGTTTTTAATGAATTGTGTAATATTTTTGGTGAATGTGCTTATGCTCTATTAATATCATGTATTGATGATATTTTTCTGTTATCACTTCATAGAATGTGCATTACAGTATAGCTACTCTGCAATTACTGTTCAGGAGAACCACAATACAAATACAATTTCTGTGGATTACTTCATAATTATACTTCAAGTTACCATGTAGTTCAATGACTAATCACCATGTTACTTGCAATTTTTATATCTTGTAAGCCTGCAGTTTAAAAGACAGAAATAATCAGATAATTAGTCTTTGATTACATAGTACTCACCCTGTTCTTAAATGTACTTAAATGGTCAATAATTACCATGTAATTACAGAGCAATTATTGTAGTGCATTCACACAACCATATGTAAGGCACTGTCAGTGACTTCATCCCCTATGTTTAGGGATTTATGACTCAGTCATAGAAAGGTCACTGCAGGCTGCATTGGGGAAAACAGCCTGAGAAAGTGGGCCACTTGATAAAGGTGCGAGCAGGTGGCAGTGCAGTAGAAAGGCCTAGTTAAGGGACAGCTTTGGTAACTGGTTTTTAAGATTTTGACATGGCTGAGAAATATAGTATGTAAGGAAAATCCAGAGGCTATACTGACAACTGAAATTTTTTTGAAGTCCTTCAGCTTCTTCTTTTCAGCAAATCATTTTGTCTAAGATGTCTCATTTCACTTTACACAAAGTTTTTTTTTTTTTGGTTACTAATAGACAATTTAAAGTTATATAGTACAAGGTTCACACACTAAAAATTTCCATCTCACTTTCATATAGCAAGATGCTTTAACTGCCAGCACCTGGCACCTCAGCAAAAGATCAGAGTTAGCACATTTTCTTTTTATTGAGTTGTTGCATGGCAAGAATTGATAATTTTCTGCTTTAGCAGTTAAAAGTTATTGCTTTGGAACTAGTATTACATGGTTGTATTTTCCTGCTGAGTTATGTAATTCACTTAGGTTTATTAAAACTATGTATTTAAAATAAATTAGGATAGTTTGTGTTAATAGGGAAAATATGATTTTTAAACTTTAAAATATATAAAGTAAAAAAAAAAAAAACTGTGTAGGTGGTAATGTTGTCCTGTATTTTTTCTTGAAAATTTCTAAAAGTGATTCATAATCAATCATATATAAGAATTGCAGGGAAAGTTTAGTCTTGATGTATTCTAACCTTAATTATCTCAGTGCATTATCTGTGCCAATGTTTGTGAAATTGCAGTAGATTCAAGATATCTGTGCCAATATCACATAAAAAAATATCACCAGAAGTTTGTGTGTTTGTTTTAACTACTTTAAAAAGTTGTCTTAGAGGGAGATGCTAGAAGCTAAGTTGACCACAATGTAGAATAGGGAAAAAAAAAAAAAGCCTCTCAATTTGTCTTTAAATGTTCATTCAGGCTTACTCTGTACTCAGTGCCTTTCTCTAAACAGTGGGCATTGCAAACCCAGTGAACTTCCTATGTAGTGATAGAGTTGTAATAAATCAACCAGTGATCAATGCTAAGATACACAAGCAAATTCAAGGTAATTTTAGATCATTTTTTAACATAAATGCTGAGAACACTTCAAATTAAATAAATATCCTTGATAGCCAAATAAATGAAATGAATATGTCATTACTTCTGACTTTGTAAATATTTCAGAGTGAGGCCGGTTAACTCTTTAAGTAATCATGTATGGATCATTTTATTTTACTTGACGAAAAAGAGTGGGAAAAGGAGAGTGCTATGTAAAAAATTATGTAGTATAAACACAAACAAAAAAGTTTGTGTGTATTTACTTATGACCAGTTCTGTTTTTCATGCATTGAGTGCTAAAATTCATTCTTTTTCTCTGATGAACTGCTGTAAGTGAGAAAAGATCCAATTTCTTACATCCTACCATTTCACCAAGCTCTAGAAGCAACTGGAGACTTTAAGGAGCAGCTCATTCCTACAAATCTTCAAATAAAACACACATTACCTAAATTATTTTGTTTAAAAATGCTTTTAATTGAAAAACATTTCTTAGTATAAACTCCATCATAACATTTTTTGTTAGACTCTTCCTATTATCTGAGTTGTAATCTGATAGAAGTGGTTGGAATTAGACTGTAGCTGTGGAGCACAACTCACAAACGCAGTTTCTTTCTTTTTCTTTTTCTTTTTTTCCTTTTAGACTTATTTCTTTATGCGTACAGAACTGGGGTATAGGCCTGAGGTGCAGGGGCAATGAGAGGATTCACCAGAGACAGAGTGGGGAGCAAAACAGGCAGATTAATGAAGTACACAGCTGAGGCAAACAGCGAGTGGGTCAGGAGAGGTCTGCTGTGCTATGTGGGTCACCTCCGGGGTCGGTATTGAACTCACACTGAGGCTGTTGTGGCTAGCTTGTGGTGCTGTGTCCTTACCCTTTGTGCCACCAGAGAGGGCCTACTAAAGCATTGTTTCTAAATGGAGTGTGAGTTTGCCTGTCTGAGTTATCTGCCTGTGACTGGAGATGTTTTAAGTCACAACATGGTAGAAGGGATATTAAGCCTTCTATGAAGTAGAGATATTGATAAATAGCCTACAGTATGCATCTACCACAAAGAATTACCCAATCCAAATTCCATACAGCTGAATTGTAAAATCTGGCTTAAAAGAAATAAGCTTCACTATTTTATTTTATTTTATTTTATTTTATTTTATTTTATTTATTTTATTTTTTAAAGATTTACTTATTCATACAGAGCTGGGATACAGGCCAGAGATGTGGAGGGTGAGAGGATTCACCAGAGACAGAGCGGGGTACAGAACAGGCAGATTGAAAAGTACACTGCTGAGGGGAGCAGCGGGCCGGTCAGGAGAGGTCTGCCGAGCCATGTGGATCTCTTTCAGGGCAAGCGGGGATCAAACTCATGCAGAAGTGGCTTAAGCTTCTTTGTGCTGTGCTTTAACCCACTGCGCCACCAGGGAGGGCCCGCTTCACTATTTTAATAGCTTATCATTAATATTACAGATTTCAGTAAATTTTTTGTTTCTTCAAAGTCCTTTAAAATATAGACAAGACCCTCCCTGATGGCGCAGCAGGTTAAAGCACTGCACTAAGACGATTAAGCCACTTCCTCATGAGTTCGATCCCCGCCTGCCCCGGAGGAGATCCACATGGCATGGCAGACCTCTCCTGACCCGCCCGCTGCTCCCCTCAGCAGTGTATTTCATTGATCTGCCTGTTCTGCTCCCCACTCTGTCCCTGGTGAATCCTTTCACCCTCCGCATCTCTGGCCTGTACCCCAGCTCTGTATGAATAAATAAATAAATCTTTATAAAATATAGACAAAAACATGAGCAAATATTTACATGGAATTGTATTTGAGAAAATATTATATAAAACAAAACAGAAATTAGTCTGGCTAGCTTTTTGGCTGTGGGCACATATTTTTCAGCATATGTAAAAAGTCATACTAAAACATTATTCTTAATATAACATTTTAATGTATTTTCTTTCAGATTATTTTCCTTTGTTTCATAACTGTGATCCCCCAAATTATGATACTATTAATAGGTATTAATCACTCCAAAAATATATGCTGCATAAGTAGTTAGCTTCATAAATAGTAAAAGATTAAGAAATTTTTCTTACTGCACAGGTGAAATTTACTCTACATACTGATTTTTTTTTTAAATTTTCAGTGTCTCCACATCCATTAAAGCAATTGAGTCATCACATCTTGCCCACTATCAACAGTGTTATGACTAATGTAAAGGCCATTTGACCAAGTCACTTAAGTGACCTGCCAAGGACATGTACCCAGTCATTAGCCAATGAGAGAGAATTCCTCATTGGGCAGAATGATATTTCCTTTGCAGCTTAATGGAGACAACTTGATAACACTCTTTTAAAGACATAGTATAAATGTAGCAAATGAGTATAATTTCCAGAATAGTCATTCTTGCTTCCAAAGAATCTAACTTGAACCACTCAGAATGTCTTCTTTATCATCTGGAAGTAGGGCACCTTATAACTGTCCTAGAACAAATGAAGTTTGTGTAGAAGCATAAAGAAAATTTTAACTGTAGTGGAAGAGTGTTACAAAGCCCAAGGCTACAGAATAGACAAAAGGGCAAGTGCTGATCTAATTAGCTTAGAAATGGATGTCCTATTTGTATTCTTGGCTAGGCCATCAAGCCAGAGGTACTAATAAAAAAATAAATTATAAAAGAAATTTCAACTAATAATAATAAAAGCAAGCTATCAAATCCTTCAACTATACTTCAAATACTTCAAACTTCAAGTGCAGAGAAAGTTACAATGCAGGTGGTATATTTACCAGTTTCAGTAGTTATCAACTCTTGCCAATCTTCATTTACTTTTAAACATATTTGTTATGTCTCCAACTGGCAAGAGCATTTCATTTTATATGTTATAATGTGGATATATAATAAAATTAATAATAATTCTTTAGTATTTTCACAATCCCAATGAGACAGCACATTCAAATTGAGATCATTCCAAATAAAGTTCAACAGGTGAACTTTTGTGGAAGAGGTAGGCAGGGTTTGTTTTGGGGTTAAGACAAGTGACAGTGGAGTGTTCAGTACCCTGATTTGTGTATAGGGAAAGAGCATTGCTTTTGTAGTTCCCTTGCCTAACCTCAAAAGTAGAAACTTTAACCAGTTCACTGGGGACCAGTTTCTAGGTCACTGGTTTTTTTTTTCAAGTTCCCAGTTAAACTGTTAATGTATGCCCTAAGAAACTGTTTTAGAATATGAAATGCTGATGATATTTTAAATAAAACTCAGTGGACATAAAATAAAATAAAAAAATAACAGTTTCTCAGATCTTATTAAATTAGTATTAAACATTTCTAAAATGGCAGTTTGAGGAGGTAGACGTTAATTGATTTATTCAATATTCTGATGTCCTTCCATTCAGAGCCGAGTAATGAAGAGATGGACAGTTACTAGTTCTGATCTACCTGTAAGATGCTATAGTAAATATTCTGTACATGGAACATAGGCTAGTTATTATAGCCACACTGTGTAGATGGTATTGTGATCTTCATTATTAATATGAGGAAGCTAAAACAGAGATTAAATTACATCAAATCACAAAACTAATACAATAGAACTGATGAATCTGATTCCAAAACTCATGTGCTTTATACTACAATGACAGTGTTTTATCTCAAATAAATTCAGTAACTGTTTGATATATTACGACTCAATTATTTGTAGAGAACATTTGAATATAATTGTATTTAAATAAGGTGACATATGACCTGTTGATCGTATTTACATTTACTGCTGTGATATGTAGCTATTTGCTTTATATGTAGCCTTTATTTGGAATGCATTTTTAGCATAAATGCTCTCAGAAGTTCTAAGTATTTTAAGTAAGGCTATCTTGTGAGCCGTTGACTGAACTATATAAAGAAAACATTTCTTCAATATAGAACACTGACCTACTTTTAGCCAATCAGGAAATTTGCAAGTGTGAGAGCGTGCATGTGGAATGTCATGTACCAGCTATTGGGAAAAATGTAATCTTTTAAGTTTGAATAATGTTCATTGCAAAGGAAATAGAAGTCTCTCTTATATTGTTTCTAAGATATCTTCTGTCAAAAGAGATAGTGTCAAAATGAAATGCCTTTTATAAAACTTAAAGCTGATAAGAAAACTTTTTACCTTCAGAAATGTTTTTAAAGAGAATTGATTGGTTAAGAGAAAATGAAAGGATATTAATAATTGCTTGACCTAGATTTATGACTTTCTATTATTGAAGTTAAAATTTTTGTAGAGCTGATAGTTGTTGACTCTCAAGTGCCATTCTTGACTTCAGGGAGTATCATGTTGTATTTGGAATGGGAATACCAAACAAACTTGGGTTTTGATTTCACTTGGTCATTAACTTTTTGTACAAGTATGATCATTTTCATACTCTTTATTATTTCATATTTTTTTAACAAAGAAAGGTTGGGATTCTTGATTTAACTTCTGTTATTGTTAAGCAATTCTGTATATATCACACAATCAGAAATTAATAGTGAGGAGCCATCAAGTACCCCCAGAAAGTATAAGGTTGGACAAATTTTTCAACAGTAAGCAAACAACTTATTCATTTCATGTATATATGTCATGGGGAAAGTTCCAAGATAATGTAATAAGAGAATCAAATTCTAGATTATTATTTGTACCAATTAGAAAGATGCCATTGAACAAATTCCTAACTAGATTTTAATAACTTGTTATTAAATAACATCTAAAATATAATAATTACTACTTAACTAGTAGGGTTTTGTTGGCATTTTATATATTTACCAATTAAATTTATCACATATGCTTAAATATGTATTAAAAATAAATAACTTTTGTAATTAACAAGCCTTTCTGTATGATTTTAGTATATACCAACTTCAAGAGCCACGTACTTTAATTTCTACAATAGAGTTCTCTTCTTGAGAAAATGCTTGAGAAATAGCAAAATTTCATAATTAATCCCCTAAAGCTGTAAACCAAAACCAATTCAAATTTAGACAGAATAGTCACAGAACATTTTAAAAACTAGTAACCAATGTATTATAGCAACTGTATTAGACATTTTTATATTTAGAAAATATCCATATGTTCACCATTTTAATCCCATTCTAACTCTTTTTTATTTAGTCAGTCTGTTATATTATAAAAAGACTGCAAATGTAAACATATATAGAAATATATATATATATAAAATATATACGTAAGAAAATATATTTACAAGAAAAATATATAATTCTACGTGTAAATATTTAGAACTTAGTAAAATATTGTATTTCATTTTTGTTTTAGTAGAAAATTTTGATAACACACAATATAATACTGGCCTTCACTTTTAATGCTTAAAATCTAATAGTTGGTAAAATACCTTGATTTAATAAAATTTTTGTATAATGTAAAAACAGGTTACAATTACCTGAGTCTTAATAATTCCCAAAATTTGATAAAGGTTGACTCTGTCTAAAGTTAACTGATTAAACTCTTAAAGATATTCCCCTCATGCTCACATAGCTAATTCATTTTAGTTTATTATATTTTTGTGAGAAAGTGGGAAATTTATATCCATGAATAGTAGAATAGCTGTTGACATAGACATGGATTGCTTTAAATGGACACAACCATCTCTTGTCTTGTATGGACATTAAACTTTTTTTTGTTTTATTCTTAATTATATGTTATACCCCCAAATGTGGTGAAACCTTCTTAATACATGTAGAAGATAGAATAATAAAGTATGGATTCTGTCTTAATCACTCTGCTCTATTAAATATTAAAGGGCTATTATTAATAGCACTTTTATAATGGATGTCATTTTCTACCTTGAATGAAATCTTCATCTCCTTTTATATATCCAATGCAGAACTTACATACTTTTTCTTAAAATCTGACTCTTATACCAAAGGAATTTTCTTTTGAAAACATTCCATATCTTCTTTGTGTTTGACCTAGTTTTTGATACATGGTAAATGATCCAAAATTACTTGGTGAATGAATAGATCATCATATAACTGACTGAAAAAAAGGATAAAAAAGCAAGAATAAACAAATTGTCATAAAACAAAACCCCTTCCTATAGTTCATATATGCTCATTCAAGATTTGGTGTTTATGCTTTGCCATCAGGGAGATTATGTGATTTGTGACATTTCAAAATCTGTATAATGATAAACTCTGTTATATTCTCAGTGGAATGCACAGAAATTGAATTCTATAGTGTGTTACTGGATATCTAGTAATTTTAATATGGGAAATTTGATAAACATTTTTGCAAATAGATGACCTTAATTATAATTTGAGATAATTAGAACTATACATGCTTCTTTGTTGTACAGTGACTATAAGCAGTTTTGTAAAACATGATATATCTATAGGAATATTTAAGACACATGAAAAATAAAAGAGAGGTTGAGTTTTTAGGATGAAATTTTAGGAAGAAGTTTCAGTCTAGCTAAAGACTGAAATTATGTCATGTCCAAATTAATCTTTAAGATTATGCCTATTTTTTGATGGAAGTAACATTAGTTTATTGCATTGATGTGTGTCCAGTGTATAGCTTTATGCATCTACATGTAGATATACTACATTATGATTTCCACAAAAAATCTAGTTTCCTATGTTTTGTTTCTATTGTGGGGTGTGTGTGTGTGTGTGTGTGTTGAGGCAGTATTGGTTTACTGTACTGTGTATGATTCAGAGGAATGAGTTCACACTCCTTCAAATATGTTACCATACCACATCTACCACCAAGGTGCCCATAGATCACCACCATAGAATTTTACTATCTTAAAAAAAAAAAAAAAACAGTTACGAAAACTACTATCTAAGTACTTTTTGGACACATTTCATATGTTAAGGTCCTACAGGGTAATGAAAAATTATCATATTTCATCTTGTAAGAAAACTAGGATATGAAGAATCTTCAAACACCCTTTTTGTGATTTATATTTTATATTCAGCAAATATATATTGTTTTGGGAATACATATTATGCACTTGATAAACAAAATACAACTGTAGACAATGAACATGTAGAGACCAGGAATCAAGACCAAAGTGGTGGTGTGCAACCTGATTGTAGAAGAGATTAAATGCCTATGTATATTAATTACTTCAGAACTTAAGTAAAGAAGAAAATGAACAGTATTTGATTATCCTTTTAGAAAAGACATGATATTATCTTCATGCTAGGTTGAAACCCTGAGCTTATATGCCAGTGGTCATATAATAGATGCTGACTTGGAAACTGAATGTAATATGCCTTGTCAAATCTTAGTTTATCAATGTTATGTAAATGAACTTGTTGAACTCCATAAAATTGCAGGATAAAGGATAATAATAATAACACTTTCAGCCAAGAAACTAGGGTTGAATATGTGACCCATAGAGTCACTTTGAACTTAATAAAGTTAAGTTGTCTAGGTCTCAAATTAATTTCCTTACATATTTTAAACCCTGAAAAGTTCAGTGCAGACTTCTTTAATAGATTTGTCCCTTAAAACCAATTCAACAGGAATTTTCTGTAGTAAAACTCATGAGTGAGGGGATGAGATTTCTAGGGGTCTTAAACAATAGATCTGAAGGGCCTCTGCGATAATAATTTCACCTCATCCTTCCCAAGTAAATAAAATCTACTTGTTCTTCTCTCCCTAACATCTTTTTCTTTTAATAGATACTTTCAGGAGACAAAATAGCTTAACCTCAGTTGCAATAATTTAGGAATTTCAGGCAAACTGCCAGAATACCAGGGAAGGGATTCAAGGGATTCTTTGTGGATGCTCCATTAAAAGAAATTTCAGTTATATTCTATCCATTTTATGTGCTCATGTGTCAGCCTTGATAATAAAGTTTGCTGGATTATAAAACAATACATTTTTTTTTTTTTGAGCAGGCAGACAGGCCTAACCTGAGGATTTTTTAATACAATGTGAAGACAACTGTATAGTCTTTGGTTTCAGCATATAGTTTACTGACATTTGCCTTCTGTGTTTATTATACAGTACATAGGAATAAAGCCAAGATATACCTTACCTTATTTATAATTGACTTAGTTTGAAACAACTGGCAAATGTCTTGCCGATTCTTTTGAAGAGAGATCTGAATAAAGACATAATGATGGAATACCAACCTTTGTAGAATCACTGTCATGTAGCTGTCTTCAGCTGCCAAAGTTGACTTAAAAAATATTTTAAAAAGTTATCTGTCAGTGTGAGATTATTGTTGACAAATCTGTGTATATGTAAGTATGTACTATAAGCTTAAGATGGACAAGTATTTAGACCTCCATGTCTGGGAATTATGCCATCAATACCCACAGTTGATTCACATGTTTTTTTTGGCTCTTTCCCCTCATGCCATCTGTGTGGTTGGCATTATGCCTGCTTGCAAGTTGGTCAGACCTGTGCCAACATAATGGAATGTTGATGGATAGTACATCGAATGCTGTAAAATGTAGCATTTTAAAGAGGAAAGCCTGTTTTGGGGGCACCATGTTGGTTCAACATATGGCCTTCCATAGATACCTGAGGAGAAAGGGTGACCAAAGACATGGAATCCACAGCTAATCACAAATGGCAATAAAAATAAAAGCACTATGACAATATTTGTGCAAAGTATAAAATGAGACCATCCTCATACATCTTATGGATTGTCATTCTTAAATCTTAAATTCTATGTAGATTCTCCATGATAACATTGATTAAGTGACCATTAAGTTTTTCTCATAGCATCATTTACTATTACAGGTACATTCCTGACAGTATGCTGAAGGGAGATAAGTACTTCATTAAAACTAGCAATGTTTCTTGGAGAAAATATCAGAGACTAAATGCTACTCTAAATTTTTAGGGTCAGTGAATGAGATGCTTCATTCTGGAACTGGCATAAAAAGCACTTAAAAACATATATTGACCTCACCATTTTAGATAGTTTGAATTGGGCATGCTAGGCTAGGTTATGCTATAACAACAAACAGGTCTCCTAGTGGCCTCATCCAGTAGTAGTTATTTGGCCCATAGGTCAGGTATATACATATATATAACCAAAGCTCAGTCATGTAACTAATACCCTACTATATTTTAAGTATGCTGGCTTATTATCATTCAGGCTACACATGGAATGGGGAGAGAGGACAAAGCTAATTGATCCTGATTGGAAATAATACCTGTTAGCCCTATACCTTCACTTACAATCTACTCATCATAGCACCTCAGTCTGCTGGTAAATGTAGCAGAATGTCGAGTATCAGGGATTGTCAATAGCCTGCGCCATTCACCTACTTAAAGAATCTTGGCTTGTCAAGTACTTTAAGCCTCCCGTAGATGATCTCAAGGGTCAGTCTTTGCATTATCTGTGGCACTGCTTTATTTTATGAGTGAGTGAATGAATGAATGGATGAATGAATGAAATTTAAGTTATTGTTTCACTTATAAGATCAAAAGAGATTACATTCACACTTAGATCTTCTTACTTCTAAGAACTTTGGTCCTATCAAGAGGAACTTTATGTATTGTTTACCATTTTTGTATAAATGTTTTTAAGTGAGATGGTTTAATTGTTCCCCTTAAGAAGTTAACAAAATGGTTGAGAAGTTTCATCTGCAGGAGTTTATCATTTTGCCTCCAAAAATGTTTTTTACATGAATGTCTGTAGTTGCTCCGTGCATTCTCTGCGAACTCAAGACAACATGCTTCATGGGGTGAATTTAAACTTATTGGTTTGTAGGAAACCTGGAATTTTGTTCCTCTCTAATAAGAAGAATCTGCCAAATTTTTATTCTTAGTTACCAGGAAATATGGTTAGTCACAGAGTGGTGTGCACTGTGGTTTAGAAAATACAGTTTTAATAATGTCCTAAGACCTATTTTGTACCACTCATCCCCCAAAACTCTAGGCAGACCTATAGAATATTGGGGCATTTTAAATCACTCTACTGGCATGGCAAGAATCTTGTTTTGTCTTTGAAACCAGTAGTAAAACTACAGTGAAATAAATATACTGTAGATCAAGGGAAAGTTTAGAGAATTTACACAAGGATATTGTAAAGAAGCAAACAAACTGATTATTTGCACATTTTTCACATTTGTACTGTTCCAGCACTTTCTAGCTTCTTGAGGAAGGTCTGCTAAAAATTGTTTTCTGTTTCAAGAAGAGGTACGTGGTCAAATAGTATTTAATCCAAGTCTTGGTAATAATTTTATACCTGTACAGTTAAGCAGTGATTTTTCAATTGATTTTCAAAGGTGAAATTTGAAAACATGGACTGAACAGTTATAAATCTTTGGCAGTAAAGATATGATAGAGGTTAGTCTATAAGATACAGGGTGTGCAAATTAATGTGGGGAATGAGGTTAGGCAATCTTGAAGTAAGATGTACAAAAAATTTGAATACTTCAGTGGAATATGAAAACTTAAATGCATGAAGTGAACTCAGATATACTAGAAATGGTCTCTGTTTTGGGTCATTGGATAATGTGTAGTTCTATACATTAGTGTTGAATTCTATTCCTTATTACCTTGAAGATTTAGAAAAGATTTGCATGTCACATGTAATTATAACATTAAGTTACTACTGACCACACTATACCTAATTTGTTAGGTTGGGATATTTCATTGACTTTTTAGTGACACGTTGCCTAGTATGAATAGAACCAAATCTTAGAAACTCACTAAAATGCCTCCAAGTAAGAATACTAAAGTTTCTGAAGTAAAAAACAATCTTAAGTTCACTAAAAGTTTTGTGTGGGAATCATGTATTTTTATCTTTACTTTAAAGAACACAGTAGTCTTGGCCAAGTCTTCTGTTCTCCTGTATTGATCAGTTCTTATGATGCATATAAATTATTTCTCCAGAACTTTCATTCTCTTTGACAACCATAAGTGGAAAATGCTAAAAATTTTACAGTTCATTAGTAATCACACATCTCCGATAGATAGATGATACTCTCTGAGTCACAAGGAGAAAAGTATAGGGGGAAAAGTCTGAGTTCGTTTCTAGATGCCTCTAAGCTGTAAACCTCTAGCCACTCTTCATCTGTCAATACTGAACCATAATGAGTCCGGATAAGAAGCCAGTCAATGGATATCCATTTAGCTAGTGATAATCTGAACTCCAGCTGATTGTCCTAGCAGCTGTGTGACTTCATTACCATGAAAAAGGCATACAGCCAAGCCAGCTGGTATCCAAAACGGCTACTCTATACACAGAGCATATCTATTTGTTGGTTTACACATCAGAATCACACAAGCCTCCATGAAGTTGGGAGTATAAAACAGAATCTGCATAAAGATTTAATTTAAAGGACTTATCATTACTATGCCAAGTATAGCTAGTTTGTTTTGTTTCTACTATGATATAGTATATTGTGGTTGTTTTCAGTTCTTCCATAAATGCAGCCTACATGCAAAATTTGCATTTAGATACCAAACATAACTGCACATCATAATTTCCCAGTTAAGAAAACATCTTTTTGGTTGTGTTTGTTTTAGTGCTTACAACAGTGCATTTTCATTTTCTAAGACAGCTTTAATAGAAAACAGTTTCAGGAACTTGTTAATAGCTAGTTTAGCTCCATCTGTCCCCTCCTTTCTATCCCCACTGCTCCTGTCAATGTTAGCTCGCCTTTGCACTTTGCAAAGGTTTTCTAGCTAGTCTTGGCCCTAGTCTCACTGCTCTGCATTACTATTACTATTACTATTCAAAAAAAATTGTCTTGAATCATATCCCTAATACAAATAGCAGTGTTTTGTAATACAGTCTTGATTGAACAGAATCAACCAGAATACAGAAGCAATTGGAATGCAGGATCCACTCAATGAATCTAGTGTTAATCTTATTTATATTGATATTTGAAAACTATTTCTATTACTGGTTAGATAATAAACTAATTTTTGCTTCAAGGATACTACCAATGCAATAAAGTATTTCTACTTAACTGAAAATGAATCAAAGAAAGGATCATGACATAAAGTCAGAATATTTAAATGTATAAACAAATGATGTCTTGTTATACAAAAGATTTGTAAAATCTACCATCTCCTCTTCAGAATACTCTGACAAGGATTAATCAGGTCATGGAGAAGTTACTTAGTTTTGAAAATAATTTTAAGAAGTAAGCATTAGGGCTTTAGAGGTAGGAATGATGTGAAAACATATTTGTAGAGGTTTGGACCTTTGGCCTCTAAAGCACAAACACTGTTGTAAACCAACCATATGTCAAGACTTAATTCAAAAAACATTTAAAAAGTTAACAAGCATTTATTATCAAATGCCTTTTTTTTGATTATCCACAATTTAGACTATGTGCTCTGTTATTCCATACTTTTTAATCCTTTAATTAAAAACTGAAGTATGCAATTATACTATTTTCATTTAGAAATTTGTATAGCTTTTTTTTATTGGTTGACAGTTCTGTATATGATTCAGAAATATCTTTTTATGAAAAAAACTATTATAAGGTTCAGTAATATATCTTACACAGATATTAAGGTAAGAAATTCTTTTTTATGAACTTGAGCACCCAAATATAGCAGAGGTATAGGCATACAGATGTTTTTAAACCAAGGACTCAGTCAAGTAGATAATGAGTTATGTAAGTTCAGTCCTATAAAGGCATATAACCGTAAAGGGGGGAAAAGACAAGATAGTAATTACTGATGGTAAAAAAGTCAAAGGAGAGCAGAACAGGAACTTTGAATGTTAAACTGGTGGTTCTTTCACTGAGCTGAGCTTTCTACAACTGATCCTTGATAGGAATATGAGAAAGAGTTCCAGCAGAGGGCAGTAGAACGCTCTAAGGTGAAGGACAAAGTAATTTGGGGAGTCTTGGGCCAGAAGAGAAAGGGATCAAACCAGAATGTGTTTTTAGGGGATAATATTGATAGCTAATAAAAATGATGTCTTTATAATTTATCATCATAAAAACATCTCCTTTTGGAATATTTCCAAATAAATTACATACTGGAAAATGGAACCCATCATTCCACCAGAGTTTGTTATTTTGTGTCTCAAATAACATCTAGAAGCCAACCTAAAACAAACTGAATTATATTTTTAGGCAGAAACCAGTAAAACAGGAAAAAGTAATTTTGAATACAAGTATGTTTAGGAGATTATTTGTTGCATTAACAACTTCAGAAACCTGTGTAAAATCCTTTCATTTTTGTTGTAATATAGGCTGTCCAAAACAGTGTCATAGCTATATTTTTAGAGTGAGACCCATCTCGGGGAAATACTGACTTTTTTTCCTCATTGTTTAAGAACTTGAGGTAAGGACATCAAATCAAAACTGCCTTGCATTTTCAGAAACTTTCATATTTATACATAATATCTTCTCTTCCTCTTGCAAACCCAGTTTTCTTTTAGTTCCTTTTCTAAATGATCTCACCCTTACCCTACAAGTTATACTCTGTTCTGTTAAGTGTACTGTCTGTTAAGTATACACTTAACATAAGTAAACAAACTGTCAATATAATTCTATGTCATAATAGTTTTTGACATTTTTGTCTGTTAAAAATAAGTACTTTTTCCAAGCATAACAGAGGAACAACAAAACTAAACCCTAGAAATACTATTGTAGAGACTACTAGATGGAGAGCTGCGAACCAAAGGATCTAAAGTCGGTTATGGACAATTGTGGATGCTTTGATGTGGGGATGGTGTGGTAATACACATTTGAGGAGGTCTGGATGTGTCCCCCTCAATACGCATAGTGTTATGAACTAGAGCAATTTCAAGTTAAAAAAAAAAAAGGAAAAATACACAACATGAGACCCTTACATAATTATCTAGTGAGTCTAATTAAAAATATATAACTATCTCAATACATAAATAAATAATTAAACTATAAAAATTAATATTAAAAAATGCCCAAATTGGTGTAGTCCTTCTTTGCCCATGCTATCAAAAAGATGAAAAAGTGTGTGTCAATAAATACCAGTACTCACAGAATGGTTCACCTTTTAAGACAAAAACCAACAAAACTTTGATTCCCTGAAATCACTTTCAGTTGATCTCACTTTAGAAGATTTATCATAAAATAATAAGGATGCCGACATTATAATCTTTAAGGCTTTTGTCTTTTTCTGGGTTGAGCACTGACATTTAGATGGATTATTTTTTTCTCTTTATCTCCTCTCTAAAAACTGTGCAAATGTTTAAAATCACAATGCTTATTAACCATGCTATTTTTCTTTTAAAATTCTATCACTATGGTATCATAATACTGTGTGCTAATTAAGTTAGCTATACTAATGTATACTTAGCAGAGAGATTTCAAAAACAGAACGCTATGTTTGTGAATATGTTTAATGAAATTCAAAGACATTTAAGCAAGGTAAGCATCTTTAACAAATGCTATTAAGGAGAATGTATAAGGAGGTGAATTTTCTTCGTTAATGTAATGTTTGTTTTAAAAGTTACTTTACACAAATTAAGGAGAAATAGTTATAAATTACATAGCTTTGTAATTTTGAAATGGAAAATACAACTACACTATACTTGTACCCTTCAAATAAATATTTGATGGAGAAAATTGCCAGCTTTGGAGGAAAGAAAGATGTAGTTTTCTGTACATTTCAAGAAGTATAAGAATCTAGCTCAATAAAAACTAGACATAAAAATCTACAAATAAGCAAAGATAATGAAATGTATGGAAGTATTAAAATCAAGTGTACAGCAATCATTTTACTTTGAGTTTCAGGAGTGCAGTGAATATAATTGTCCTTCCTTGACATACACTCTAGTAAGCATTGTGTGGTAGTACTGGTTTATGCAGATGCTGGTTTTAAAATGTTACAGGATTTACCTAGTAGTATTGAATCTTAGTTTGCTCAAATGTATGGATAATAATAGACAGCCTTTGATAACTTCAGTAAGCTTTTATTCCAAGGTGATCCAGTAAAGTTCCAATTCATGTTTTCTGGAGGTCTTTTGGGTTCTCTAGGTTTTATAACAAATAGTTTACACTCACTTGAGTTTTTACTAGACGTGTACTCAGCAGTTTGACAGTCTGTTAAGTACCCTGATTGAAGTACCTCTAAGCCTATAGATGACCAAGGAAGGTATTTTCTGTGATATGAGAATGAAGTTCCTAATTTGGTATAGTTTGCCCCAAACAATAATGCAGAATCTTTGTGAGGGTGAATGCTGAAAACTTAAGATGCTCACTTATCTTACCAATCTCCCTGTATTATGCAAGCTTTTCCATGAAGTACTCCCACATATTTCTGGAAATACATTTCCTATTGGGTATATTGATTATTTTTAACTCTACCTGAAAATGGTCTGTACGGTCACTGACACAATTTTAGTTGTGATTGATTACCATAAATACCAACAGCAGCTCTTCTCTCGCATACTTTCAGCTTTATTACAAAAAATATTGCTTCCCTGTTTTCAGGAGTGTTGCAGTAATGTCCCTTCCTCTTACTACTGATGCATCTCCAGTTAAGAATCAAAGAAAAATAAAACAGGGAAGAAGAGATTGATAATTAGCATTTTCCTAAATACAAGGTGCATGCTTCATTCAATGATGTCATCTGGAATTTAGCACCGTGTTTGACATTTTGAACAGAATACCTTTTATAAAGTATTACTGCATCACTCTTTTGCTCGCATCACTGAGATCAAAGTAAAAGAATCCCAAAGGAGCTCTGTTTGTTAGGAAACCGTAGTCACTGTTAACTAAGAAACATGTACCCATCCATTCTATTATCTTACCACCTTTATATTTTTAAAATGCTGCTGAAGTTTATCTTTAAAAATCTGAGAACCTGGTGGTACAACAGGTTAGGACACAGCATTGCAAGTGAGCCTCAGCAACAGCTGCTTCAGTGTGAGTTTGATCCCTGGCACCAGAGGTGACCCACATGGCGCAACAGGCCTCTCTGTCTTAACTGCTGCTCCCCTCAGCAGTGCACTTGATCGATCTGCCTGTTCTGCTCCCCACTCTGTCTCTAGTGAATCCTCTCATCGCCCCTGCACCTCTGGCTTGTACCCCAGTTCTGTATCAATGAATAAATTCAATCTTAAAAAAAAATCTAAGAACAAATTGTTTCAGGCAGTTATTATAAGTTTGACCATATGGGCATTACTTCTGCAATCTACATTTGAAATTTAAAAACAAATCTTATTGCACATATTTGGTAAAAAATGGAATATTTATTTGTTAATGATAAGGAAAGAAAATGCTACTTCAATATATTTTTAAAAATGCAAGTCAGTAGGTTAAATATTAATTTGAATGTCTACAATAATGGGTACCTCTGATATTTAAGGAAGTCATTATTCCACTGTGTAGTCAACAAGCATATTGATTAAAATTAATTCACTGCAAAAAGTCTCCAATCGTTTTTAACATAAGTTTTTCCTCTTTAACAGTAGCCTGAGGCCTCTGTGTGTGTGCGTGTATGTGTGTATGTGCTTGTGTGTGGGGTCAGTTATGCAACAAATTTGCAATTAATCATTTGTTGATTGCAATGAATGGTCTGTCAATAATATGCAACTGGCATTGCTAAAAGGTTTATGCTGAGTGTTATTGTTTTCTTTTTGTCTTGGGAATGCTTTGTCTAGCTGTGTTTCCTAGAATGGATTTTGAATAGTTGTTTTGAGGTAATGCCTGTCAGTTTTAAAAGAGACACTACAAGCTGCTTTGAGGGTTTTCATCAAGATATGCCCTAACTTTTTATTTATTTTTTATTTTTTTATTTTTTGCCCTAACTTTCTTTTGGCATTAGAATATTTGGACATCTGTTCTGACTCCTTATATGTGAAATAAAACTCTTACCAGATAGTCGAATAAATGAAGGGTTTCATTATCTTAAATGTCATAACATTTGTTTGAATTATCATGTGTAGATTTTAAATGCTGAAATTGTCATCTTGGTTTTCTTTCATCTATTTTGTTGTCCTTACAAAAGATTATAAGCCTAAAAAAATCTTTTTTTCTTTGGCATTAATAATTTAGAAGAAATAATTTATGATTTTATGCAATAACAGTGAAATTGTTGTGCATGAGCTATATAGTGTGGTAATTTCTAAAAGCATAAATATTTTACTCAGAGAAGCATACCCTTTTAAAGCACAAAAGGTTTTTTTATAATGGCATTGTACTTAGTAACAAATAGTGCATTTTTAACAGCCATTTTTGACCATTATTATAGTTCTTTTTGTGTAATAGTATTGTGATTCTTAGGTATTCACTTATTAAAACCTTTTCTATTGTGCGAATCAGGAAGAATTTGTCTCTGAATTCCATGGGACCACTAATTAGTGGCGGTTACATTTAGAGACTCATGGGTCAATGTGAAATGCAATAGGAATAATTTTGCATTTTAAAATTTTAACTGATTGTGATAAATATCAGTGGCATTAACTAATTTGATTTAAACTCTCTTAATATCTCCGCCTTACTCGAAACTCTCTTTTTATTTGGGGTGGGGGAGGACTAGTGTTGGCAGTCTTAGGAGGTAACTACGATCTTAAACTCTTAGCACATATATCCACGAGGCTTGGTAACACTGGTGGTACCGATTTAACATCTGTGTTGATTTTTCATTTCACATTAGAGCAAAAGAATAGTATTTGATTTGACATACATAAAAGTGATTTAACTAAATCATGAAAGCAAAGTAGTGTTTTACAAATGTGTAATTTTGAATATATTTAGAAAGTATATGGAGGCTTTCATCCTTCCATTCATTTTGCATAGTCAATGTCAGAAAGTCAGTGATGTTTTCCCTTGCAAAACATTTGAGTCCTAGGTGCCCTATAATATTTTGTTTGTGAAACTAATTTAAAGTAGTTATAATCCTTCACAACTGAAAAAAACACTTTTATAAATGTTGCTGATTTTGAAAAGAGATGAACTGAGTCTAAATTCTGATATTTGCAAAATCTGAGTACAATTGACCTCCTTTGTGTAATATGCTCCTGAAGTAAAATCAGTCTAAAGCAGAAAGAAAATATCCCATTTGAAGTATTAATTATAGTTTCAAGCTGTTCATATATTTTTAGACATCTAGAATCTGATTATTATTTAAAACACTAAACCAACTACTACATTAAGCTATCAGATAAAATGGTAAATACTAGCTAAGGGAAAGTATTAAATGTGTTTAATAAAAATACACTTAGGGAAAACTTCTTTAAGATAATTTACTTTAGTTCTCTATCTGCTGTATGCAATGGGACTTTATAATTTAGATATAGAATATGTATACATTTAAAACCTTCAGAGACATAAAAACTTAGACTAATATGTTGGTGCCAAAATAACATACAGCATGTTTTATCTATACATGAAATTATACATCTTATATTGGGTTGTGGAATGATAAAGATCACATTTCTGTTTAATTGCTGTGATGTGTATAACTGTGATGATTTTGTTTTTCTTCTCAGAGTTATATGTAATTGATTTATATGTGATAAACTTTCATGGTCAATAAATTCAGTACCATGTAAAGCTTTATATTAGTAGCCATTAATTTTATCAAGTGTTAGCTACCACTCATTTTTAATCTTCAAGTAGCAAAGTGGAACATAAAACTCCATTTTAATGCATGATTTATTCAAATAAACATAATTGAATACTTTGTGTCTAATTGCAAAACTATTTTGTGGTAATAGAAAACTTTTATCAGAAATAGCAGCAGTAGGTATCTGCCTCTCAAAATTTTTGCATAGGTTAAGCATTCAAAGTAGATGCATTGAAAAATAGTTATGTCTACATAAGTACATGTGGGTAGTTTTATCTTTTGCAAAGATTTGACTGTAGTGACTACTAATTATTAAAACATATAAGAAATATAATTTAAATGTTTTTCAATCTACTAATTTATTTTATTTTCATGTACTATAAGTATAAAATTTTTGTGAAATTAGTTTGCTATTGAATTTGAGAAAACAATTAAATTTCTTGGTACCTAGTGGCTTTTGAGATAATTGATTATTGTATCTTTACAGGTTCAATAATTAATGGAATACTTAATGTAGTGTTTGTAATTTTTTTTAGAATTATATATGTAAATATTAATTGGAAACAGATGATTATGGTTGTAGACATATATAAGCCATATTAAATATTAGTAAATATCTATTAGTATTCTAGAAGCAGATATATTTTAACAGTTGAAGCATTTAGAGGGTGGAGACAGGGTCTCAGATTGGGAACTTTGATGACATGGAGCAGTTATCACAGTTAAACAAGTAAAGGCATTTAAGATGAATTGTATTTGTCAGATTGTTGAAGGAATATAATTGTATTTTGTAGCAATCTTACAGTACTTTAGGTGGTATGTTAACAAACTTACATTAAGGAAGGGCAACAAATTAAAAACTGCATCTACAGTGACAAGTCCGGTTAATCAATAGGTGGGAGAACAGGAAAGAGTTAGCAATCACTGTCTCTGAATCCAGGTAGCTAGAAGTAGCACAATGGCATCACTAGTGAAAACAGTAATTTTGAGATGATGATCACTTTGGGGAAAAGATGATGTTGAGTTTGATTGAATGTTTGATTATAAATTAGATGTTTTTGGTTACCCTCCCCCATGAAAGAATGAATGGTTGTTTAACCATTCAGTTAACGTATGCCAAATCAAATAAGAATCAACACTGGTGATAAATGTGCCAACAAAAAATCTGGTAATTGTTCATTATCATGTGAATATTCCATGAATTTGTGGTATAATTTAAATTTGTATCTAGATATTTTCAATTATTGGCATTCACAAAGGAGAAGTCAACTTAGTGTTTTGTGCAAGATTTCACATATAATTTTACTGAGATTCTAATGTTCTTAATTTATGTAGATAAGGTCTCAATGTTCTAATAGGCCATCTTTTGGTCCCTGTACTTGATTGATTATTTGAAAGTTATTAGCATGAAAATCATATAGTATAGATGCACATACATTCTTGGATACCAAACATAGTTTTAAATAGATTTTCAGCCATTCTGCTTGTAAAGAACATAATTGTATAGTGCCACATAAAGTGGCAGATTTTACCATAATGTTTGGGTCAAGGTGATTATTAATTTTATATATGATCACACTTAATCAAAGTTAGGGATTACTAGGAAATGTGTAAAGACTAAAACTGAACTTGTCTTGATACAGACTAGACTTTTGGAGACCAAACACATATACAATGTTTTAAACTATGGATGTGGATAGTACCATTTATCCATTGTTCATTGTGTGAACTTTTTAAAATGAAAAATTATATTTCAATAAAAACCTTAACAAAAAAAATTTATTATGACCCAAAAAGACATTGTCATCTTTGCTGAACTTCCTGTTTTTCTGTCTCAGTTAAGGCATGGTATCCCTCTGATCATCAAATCCAAATCCATCAAGTCACTTCAAATTCTTTCTTTCCTCTACCACTCTTTCAAGCAATCTCTTGTCACTCATCATGGGCAATCTTTATCTCTTAAATATTTTGTTCTCATGAATCTTCCTTTCCATCCATGCTACTACTACCACTGTTTTAATTGGGCACTTATTTTATAATCTTCCCAATATTGAATACATCAAATGAATAGCCAAACAGTGTTCAAGTGATTATTCTAAAATGCACATATGATGTTCTGTTTAAAGCATTCTGTATGTTTTCTTGTTTTTACAATCAAGTCTCACCCTACCTTGACATGATTATAGACCATTATATTTCTGAATCTTTTTTTGGTGTAGAGTTAAAAAAAAAAAAAAACACTATGAAGACAATCCTCTGGAAGGCCATTATTGCTGAAGAGACAGGTAGATGAGAAGTTACCTGTCAAATATACAGAGTAGCAGGAATAATAGGAATCCAAGAATTTTCATAATCCATGTGAAAATCATTCAAGGAGCCATTGGGGGAGCCAAATTGTCTAGAGGTCAAAGGTATATTTTATGATGGAGTGATGAATCACATTCCAGACTGCAGTAGGATAGAGAATGATCATTAATAGATATAAAAAGAGAAATCATAACTGATAATTTTAAATAATGAAATAGAAAGTAGATTTAAGTGGGCTAGAGATAGGAATTGAGGATGTGAAGTTGGAATTTCTGGTCAGTATTTTGAACAAGTCTGGGTGAAAGATGAAAAGAAAAGTGCTATTATTTTCTACATACAGAAGTTTAAAAGATTTCTGTTATAGGGTATTTACACCTAAGTGGTTGTAATGTTAGGGAAATAAGATCCTGTAGAGATGGAGAGGATGAAATATAAGAGAGGAAGGATGCAAACTCCTGATGTATTGTGGTTTCTAAGAAATGGAAGTGACGCAGGCATATATTAAGTTGGGATTGTTCTTAGAAGGAAGAAAATGAACCTTTGTTGGAACAGAAGGAAGAAGGATATGCTTGGAAATTTTTATGTATTAAGTTTGCTGGCAGGATGTTGGAAAATTCCTCTGACTAGGACAGAGAGAGAGGAGTGTGTGTGTGTGTGTGTGTGTGTGTGTGAGATGTGAGAGAGAGAGAGAGAGAGAGAAGGGAGAGAGAGAATTACAAATGTGAGAAGGGTATAGAAAATCTCATAAATCCAAAAACTTAAAGTCTGAATGAAACTCTATTAGCCAGCCAACACACAGAGGTCTGAAACAGATATCAAACCCAAATTAAAACCCAGCAAGATGTCATCAATAAAAGAAAGATATCAGGCCTCTATCAAATTTAGGAAATACTTTCAGCTTAAAGCTTATCATCAGAATTTGACTTCCAAAGCTATGAAGTAATAAGTACTCAATTCTGGAGAATGATTGCATATTCTTCTAAAAAATTATTGTAGAGGTAAGATTTAGCAGAAAAAAATGTTTCACACAGCAAGTTTTAAGTATTTTAAGTCTTTTTAAAAATAAAATAAGTTTCTAATCAATAAATAATTTCTGAAGTCCCATTTTGAAGCAAACTTAAATTTAAAGGGTCACCCAACCAGAGTCTTCTATCTGTATTCTTATTTCCCTTGAACACAGCAACTTACATTAATATTGATAATCTCCAACCATTTCTAGCACCTTTAAATGCTCTAACTGTAACAGGCATTGGGTTTTTCCCTCTCTTGTCACCATCTTTGTCTTTTCTCTCTCTGATTGACTGTGTTCAACAAGGTATGCACCTGATATACTGTATTCCCTCTCAACTAATAGCTATCTGGGGATTGTAGCTCTCATTTTATTTTTAATTTTACTTTATCTTACTTTGCAAATAATCACTAACATGAGATCCATACCTAATGAAATTTTATTTTATTTTTTAAAAAGATTTATTTGTGCATACAGAACTGGGGTACAGGCCAGAGGTGCAAGGGTGGTGAGAGGATACACCAGAGACAGAGTAGGGAGCAGAACAGGCAGATTGATCAAGTACACTGCTGAGGGGAGCAGCGGGTAAGTCAGGAGAGGTCTGTTGCACCATGTGGGTCATCTCCTGGGCAGACGGGAATTGAACGTGTGCTGAAGTAGCTTTAGCTTCTTCGTCCTGTGCTTTAACCCGCCGCACCACCAGGGAGAGCCCTCATACTTAATGAAATTTTAAGTGTACAATACATTATTATTGATTATAAGTACAGTGTTGGAGACTAGGTCCCTAGTTTATTCATCTTGCTTGACTTGAATTGTATGTCCTTTGAGCACCAACTCCCTATGTCACTCTCTCACCAGCCCCTGGTATTTTATTCTATTAATTTTCATTTACATAAAAAGTGTGATTATTTTCTTAGTTTGATTCTGCATATAATCAGTCCAAAAGATATTTGAACTTTCCTTTTTCTTTTCCTTTTAGGGAAGAAAAACCAATTAACTGGGCTAATAGGGAAGGGAAGTTAGTGGATCCTTGTTGGTTAACAATTGTGTTCTATCATGAAGTAATATGTATTAGAGCAGTTTGTCGCTATGATAAATCTTTGCTAGAACACAGTACTGAACCACGTGCAGTAATTGCTCAAGAAAGGCATGTGGATGTTATTTAGGAGTTTAAGATTTTATTACCATTTCCATTATGAACATCCCAGGAGTATTTCACATAGGCACATGATTTTTGCAAGGCAGAGATGAATTTTTCTAGCTTTCATTACTTTTGTGCATCTGTGTGTTCTTCATTACACTAGTAAATGTGATTCCTAATGGGGAATAATCTAAAGAGATCTTGGTGACACGAAAATCCATGAAAACCCAATTCATAACAGTTACAGTAAAATAGTCGTTAGATCAGGAGCTTTCTTTCTACACAGTTCAAAGTCAAAACTAAGGAAAGTGATATTTTTGCAGTTTGTGCTATAGACAAAGAAATTAATGCCTAAGTAGCAAAGGGATATGTAAGTCAAAATTGATACCAAAAAAAAATGTAGAATAAAATTAAATATTTAGCATTTGCATATTTTGGAATTAAATTATAAGAGCAATGTTTTAGATTATATATATATACACATAAATATATATATATTTTCCATCCATGCTACTACTACCACTGTTTTAATT
>NW_004567106.1:18067356-18111137 GCF_000260355.1 Condylura cristata | reverse complement strand
GGGGCAGGCGGGAATCGAACTCATGCGGAAGTGGCTTCAGATTCTCAGTGCTGTGCTTTAACCCGCTGCGCCACCAGGGAGGGCCAGCCTTTAAATCTTTTAATCAAAAGAAGCACTTTGAGAGAAATTTACTATTTTTCATTCAATAAAAACAAATGACAAATTTGCTAAGCCAAACACAATTGCCCTTAAGAGAGCTTGCTAATCATAAAAATCATATAGTGTGGTTATAGTTACAGTGACAGGAAATTTATTCTTTCTACAAGTTTGTTCACAGGTTTTAAGGTTAATGTGATAAAACTGTTCTGAAAGTTTTTTGGCAGTGCTAATATGGAATCTGCAACTAACAACAGAGGGGTAATTGTGGCTTAGATTTCTTCTTGAAAATTCTCTGAGTATTCTTTAAGATCAGTTAGATATTCCAGTAACCTAAAATAGTCAGCCTGGTTTTGAATGAAATATATATAAACAACAGCAATTGCAGTAAGAGTATTAAAATATAAGTAAAAATTGTCTCATTTGTCTACATAACTTTAGTTATAGATTTTCTGTTTTAAAATTTAAACTCATATTAGTCGTGTTTATATTTGCTTTTGTCAGGAGGGAGTATTTTACCTCTTTCCCACAGTTTTCTTCTGACTGGCCTGATAGTCAAATTAACACAAAACAGAGTAAAAGGAGGAAAACAACAATACAAATTTCACATATATGGTGGCAGCAGAGGTATGGACTCTATAGAAATAACCAGACCACTTTGCTTTTATGCAAAGGACTAAGAAGAATAGTGGTAGAATGATAAAATAGCAAAACTGTTTACATACATAGTCTTTCATCCTATCTGGTGTTAAGGCTGTCTTCTACCCTTCAATAGGAAAGGTATTTTTTCATGTGAAGAATTCATCTCATACTTGCAAGGAGAAAGGAGTGTTACAGTGTCCTTTTGGAAATGGTTGATCCTTAAGTAAATTTAGTTCAAAGTAATTAGTATTCCATGGTGACACCTTTTTGGGTCAGCCTGTTCTGAACTCTAGCCCCTTTTATCCACAACAATAGCTTACTTACTAAAGATAATTTTTTAAATAACTGTGTCTTTTTCTGTAAAATGGTGATTAAGGGATCATAATAACAAATTAGAGGTAGTGATAATGATTAACTCAAATTTCAGAGCAAAGTTCCTAAAATTTACTTGTGGATTACCACATAGACTTCTATTCTTGCTCCCTTCGTATTTATTTTATAGGGATTAGCCATATTCCAAACCTGTCAATAGGCCTATATTATAGATAAAATCCTCCTTGAGCTAGCATTTGCTAGTTTGAAAATATTTGCGTGAATTTTAATCTTAAAATTCCTCACTTTTTGGGTTTACTCCTTAATCTACCATATGTGCACTGTATAACTATGAAAAATCCATAATGTTTGAACACCAAAGGATAACTGTCCTGAATTATTCATCTAGTGTGTAATGGAATCTGTATAACTTGGTATACAAAGCCAAATAATATGAATCTCAAAAATATGATATATTTCAATAGCAATCAGAGCTAATGTGAATTAGCTTGCTAGATAGATGTCACACACTGATTCATTTCCAGGTATTAAACTATCATATCTTCAAGAAAACTGGGAACTATTAACATTACACCTATTGTAAATATAAGAAAATAAAAGCACTGAGAGTCTAAGCAAAATTCTCAAAGTCAAAGATAGAGCTTATTTTGTAGTGATGTCTTGAAGTCAGAGTCCAAGATCTTAAATTTAACTTCACTTTTATGATGATTGTTAGTAAGTACCTACTTATTACTACAAATAACAATGTGTACATTTTTGCATTCATTTAGTCAACCAAAATTTGAGTCATTAGTCTCTGCCAGGCTGTCTTTGATTTCTGTGATGTAGAAATGAATAAAACAGAAAAAAATAATCCTACTCATTGACCTCACAAGGAACTTGAGAAAAATATTAAGTAAATTAAAGTAAAATGACTAGAATATCATATTAGTATGCTATATATATATATATATATATATACCACACACATGCACACATACATACACACAGATATATTTATGTACATATCTAAAACTTGTTAATTGGGATGAAAAAGAAGGAATGGAGAAAAAGTAAATACAGTATAATTTGATGAATCTTTTCTATGCATGATAAAAACAATACTGCAAAATACAAGTTAGCATTATGCATAACTGTAATATACCAGGCTCTCTTATTAAATTAAAATATGTAAAATATATGCCAGCTTTTCCATTTGGCATTTTTGTGAATGTAATTTGTAAAACAATAAGACATGAAAAAAGGAATTAGAGTGTGGGATGTCTGAAAGGAGGTAGAACAAGTGCCATTATTTGTATATGTATATGTATATGTATATGTATATGTATATGTATATGTCTGTCTTCCCAGAAAAGCGAATCAACTGAAAGTAACAATATACAGTAATTGAATTATAAAGTGGCTGGTTAAAGACTAATAAAGAATAGTCAACTGTTTTCTATAGAAACTATCACAACTGAAAGCTAATTTAAAAAGAAAAAGTTCAGAAAATACAAATATAAGGGAACCATCTATGAAATTAATATTTATGATGAAGTTAATGGGAGGGAGACTTTGGATCATACAAAAATGATATGAGAATACATCTTTAGTGGAGTAATAGATTTTTCTAAAAGCTAGTAGTAACATTAAAATAATTCTATTCTAAAATAAATTATATCCAGTATCAATACCAAAAGATTTTGACATGTATACTCAAAGCATCACAAAAGCTAAAAATGATATTAAATCTACCTGAAAATGTAAATCTGCTAAATAGCCAATAAATTTCAAAACAGGGTGAAATAAATGAGGAAGGTGACTGCACCTTCACCAGGTATGAAAATTTATTGCAGATGAGCACAACTGTCCTGAATTACTTGTGTAGTATCTTAGAGAATTTATATAACTCGGTATATAAAACCAAATAATATGAATATCAAAAATATAATATATTTCAATAGCAATCAGGAATGTATATGCATTATATATATATATTAAATATACATGTATTACATATATTAAAATCATTTTACTCTAGATAGAGTATACCCTATTAATAGATATTAAGGTGAAAATTTATAATCAGTTGTATCTTTCAAACATAATAGAAAAATAAAATATTGGAAAAATAGTAACAATGTACATGGAACATATTTTGGCAAAAACTAGGGAAGACTTCTACTTTGTTACTAATTATAAAATGTTTCAAATTTTACACTGAAAATATGAAATCATAAGGGCAGTAACATTCAAAAAGTATTGTTATACTTAAATCTGGAGTAAAGAAGGATCTTTCTAAGCGTTACTTAAATCTTAGAAAAATAGGTTGCTATAGCAGAAATTAAAATCTAGTGAAAAATATTGGAAAGTATTTGCACTATATGACTTTTTTAATGCTGGCAAAGTGCACAAAAACCTTGGTTCTGGAAGCAATACCTGTATTCAACTATTACTTCCATAGGTTTTTTTTTTCCTGTTTAATCTAAAATGTTTCTAAATTTTGTAAGTTCAGTATGTTAGTTCATAAATTGTACAGAATGATAGATATCTCATAAAATTCATGTGAGGATTAGACATGCTACGTGTAAAGTTCTTAAAGTGGTACTTTAATCTTAACATTGGTAAACATTTAATATTAATTAAAATCATCACTGTAATTATATAAATAAACATGATTTGAATAACTTTTTTTTTTTAAAGATTTATTTACTTATTCATACAGAACTGGGGTACAGGCCAGAGGCTCAGGGGCAGTGAGAGGCTTCACCAGAGACAGACTGGGGAGCAGAACAGGCAGATCGACGAAGTACACTGCTGAGGGAAGCAGTGGGCGGGTCAGGAGAGGTCTGGCTCGCCATGTGGTCTCCTCCCGGGTAGGAGGCAGGCGGGAATCGAACTCATGCGGAAGTGGCTTCAGATTCTCAGTGCTGTGCTTTAACCCGCTGCGCCACCAGGGAGGGCCGATTTGAATAACTTTTAATGAAAAAGAGCTTGAATAGGTAGTTAACAAAAGAAGAAATACCGACAAAGTATATGGGCTGTTTTCAAACAGTCAATTTCAACCAACAGTAAGACAAGTTTATGTAAAAAAAAAAAAAGTAAGCTAGCTTTTTAGCTTACTAAATTCAGCAATTAACAATTTATTTATGTCTACTCAAAGTGACAGACACTGTGGGAATGTTTTATGTTTACTGTGGTATGGTAGATGTTTGAACCTATACTTCTAGAGCATATACAGTGTAGTATACCAACATTCCCTCAATAAAATTAGTATGATTAAAAGTCTTTAGAAGTTATTTTTTCACATATTAAAGAAATGTCTGAGCTATATTTATAAGAGAAAACATGTTCTGCATTTTATATAATACGAACCTATGTTTGTCAATTCACTTAAATGCATAAAAAACATTCATACGAAGAAGTTGTAGATATATGTGTAGATATATGTGCATGTCTACATTTTGCATTCCTACTCCTGCACAAACATCTATACACATTTATACTTCTTTATAAAGTGTATGATAAAAGGATTGAGATTCTTTTAGAGACGTTACATGGGTGAATTAGGGACAGTCACTTTTTATTTTGTGTCCTTTTATATATATTGATTTTTAAATTACTTTTATTCAAATTACACTTTAATAAAATGATATAATCAGGCTGAAAGCTTAAATTTCTTTTAGTGAGATACTAAGCATGTCTTCTTGTGGAGAAAATTGATAGAAAAGGGAATCCTTTTAAACCACTGAGATGCATGGGTAAGTGTGGGGGAAAGCGTAACTATTACTAGAAATATTACTAGAAAGTGCTGGAACTGTTGAGTAGCATAACTGAGAAATAAACTAAGAAAATAAATTGTGGTAAATCTGAAAACATTTATTAAGTAAGAAAGGACTTTCAAATTTTGTAGTTTCATCAGTATTTCACATTGCTTTGGTAAAGCAGATGGTGCTGTTTCATAAGGTTAAAACTCCAAGCAAATGTATTACATTTTCATTAAAATGGTAAAATTAAGACTGCCCAAAGTTAGTGTGGATGTGGAGCACTACTGTTAGTCATGCAAATGATATATTTATTTTGAAAAGTAATTTGATTTTTTTAATAAATTTTACACTTTCCATACAACTCAGCAATCACATTTCTAGATACTTGTCCAAGAGATAGTATCTATTTCTACAAAAAAAAAATGTCTTCAAAAGTTCATAACAACTTTATTCATAATTGTTCAATGCCACATGACAGCAAATTGTGAATAAATTCAACTGGTGTATATATACGCAATAGAATAATACTTAGCAATGAAAAAGAACAAGTAGCTGATAGTGAAGCAAGGCTGAGTATCCAAAGCATCCAAAGAGTAAGGAAGATGCATGTGAAAAAATTTAAATTTTAAATACATGCAAGGAAAATTTAGAAAAGCAAATTACAGTAACAGAATACAGATCAGTGACTTTTAAAAATGTAGGGAACATAGATTATGGTTATAAATGTTAAGGTTACTAGAGAACTTGATGGGAAATTTCTGTATGTGTTTGTTAAGGTTATTATCTTGTACCAATGTCAAACTTCTTTAAATTGTACATTTTTTTTTAAAGATTTACTTATTTATGCCTACGGAACAGGGGTACAGGCCAGAGGTGCAAGTGCGGTGAGAGGCTTCACCAGGGACAGAGTGGGGAGCAGAACAGGCAGATCTTCGAAGTACACTGCTGAGGGGAGCAACGGGCGGGTCAGGACGGGTCTGCTGCACCATGTTGGTCACTTCCAGGGCAGGCAGGAATCAAACTCATGCAGAAGTGGCTTTAGCTTCTTAGTGCTGTGCTTTAACCCACTGCACCACCAGGAAGGGGCCTAAATTGTACTTTTGAAGTTGTTAGTTTTATTGTATAAAGACCTGAAAATTTCAGTCAGAAAATTTAATAAAATATTCAATAATGGAAAAAATCAGAAGCTTTTGTAAGCTTTTATTGAGTTACAGGTATTTAAAAAACTTTCTGTACAGAGAGATCTTGTAACATGTCCAGATACAAATAGAAATTGAATAAATATTGAAAACTCATGTAGTACACAGATTTAATTTTAAATTTTATAGATAGAATCATATTTTGAAATAACTTTTAATGAAGCTCATTTATGGTTGACTGTTTATATTCCTATTCTGAAATTAATAAGGAATTTAACTTGTAATAATATATACCTTTGATAATACCTTTCTATCTAAAAAATTACTTTTTTGCTATTTAAAAGATAAGCATGAGATTTAGCTATTTTACTTTAATGAAGATGAATATATTTTACTTTTATATGATGTTATTATTTAAACTAATAGTATTTTATGCAGTTAGGGAATAATAATCTTTCTGAGAGCCAGTAAATACATATTTCTAATTTACAAAATTTAATCATGTTTAACACCTCCTTTTTCTTTCAAGACAAAATTTGGTATGTGTAGAAAACATGAAAATAACAGCTGTGCAAAATATTCTTAATTGTTACAAAGATTAATCACACACAAAAAAATCAAATGCACTATCCTAAAAAGGGGTTATTACTACTTTACTTATAAGAAAGCTGTAACTCAAAGAAAATAAATACTATGTTCAAAGTCATATATCTTGAAAGTTAGTGTCAGAAGAAAAATTTGTCCATTCTGTGGTATGGAATTGATTCTGGTTTAATTTTCAACTTCTTAAAAAGTCCTGTATAGAGAGATAGAAAGGGCAAAATTCATGTAAGAAGCCAACATTATTTTAGTGTTTTTTTTTTCTTATTTTATCTCACTTTAGAGAATCCTAAATATTCCTAAAGTATGGCTGTTGGATAAGCTTGCAGCCTTTCTAGGTCTCTTTAAAACCTCTTGGGATTCTGCCAAAGGGACAGAATCCCATGGGATTTTCATCTGAATTCTCATCCAAATGAACACCTGCTGTCATTGTCCTTTATCAATCCTGTAGTCAGTGATGCCAGCTCTTTTTTTTTTTTGTGGTGGAACCCATTCAACACAAGGAAAGAGGCATGCCAGTGTTCCTCACTAGTCTTATTTTTCCCTCTCAAAGCTACAGGATCTATTACCCAAGTGTTTTGGAGCTAGAACTAATATTATCTTTCTGACTACTCAGCATTTCTAGTGGCCCAGTCTAACTAAATGGTCTTGTTTTGATCCTCTCCTCTCCTATTTTCTACTCTACTTTCCTCTTTCCTTGTCTCTCTGCTGTTCTTGTTTCCTTGGAAAGGAAGAGATGTGTTAATTACAAAAATTTATGATTATAAAGCAAATTGTACCACACAATCTATTTTTAAAAGCCTCAGTTCTCTGAGTTAGCAGAAACAAATAATTCAAACAGAAGTAAATTCAATGATGGTCTCCCTATGTGAATAACCAATATTGATCATTAATCCTTAGTACTTGATTCATATTTCTTTGCCTTTGTTTAGCTGGTTTGCTGGATGTGTGTATTTAATTATAAGGTATTCCAAATTGATTTTGAATCAGAGTAAGGATAAAGTCAAAATAAATGTTACTTAAAATTAATTAATGTTCATGCCATATAATATACCACAAATAGCCTAGCCCAATTCAGATTTTTCCTGTAATTTTATACCATAATAAGAAAACTTCACATTCTAAAATGTAATATATTTATGACTTATTAGTGAAAAGCTGGTAAAAAAGAAACTCTAACTGGGTCTGAGAATTATTGGACCAATAAAAGTGAATCAACCTGATATTCCTACTTATTAGCAAGCTAGGAAGTTGATTATCTATATAAAATCACATATATGAAAGTTATATCTTAAAATATCAAAACAGAGTGGGTGTTTGGATAACTTTTTTAATACATTGCTTTTTACATGCTACTCTACCTCTTTTTTAGTTTTTGTTGTTCTTTATTTATTTTATGCCATTTAGAAGGTAAAATGTGTGAACAGGAAAAATAACTACGGTGCCATCACAGTTCTGTCTTAGGGGTGTTGGGTAGAAGAAACTCTCTGCCATCTGCAGCGGGCATTGGTCCCTCTCTTGTTGTGCCTCGTGCTTTGTTATGCATGAGTAAGCACATTAGCCTTTCATTTCATTCATTACACTTTTAATCCTTGATTAGTGTTTTCGAAATTCCCTCAAATACACAACTTCTTTATGTCTTTTGTGTTTGATTTTTCTTCTGCTTTTATCTCTACTATGAAACAAAATTAACAGTTAATCACAAAAAATTGCCCCATTTTGCTTTAGATAACTGGTAAATATATTACTTTCTCATTGGAGTGATTAGACATGTGTCAATGGTGAATAAGAGAATATAACTTGCTTAGAATAAAAGGAGCAACTGTGTAAAGTCAGCAAGAATAGTCTCTTGACTATTAAGAATAGACACAATATTCTGTAATAGTCTACCAGTCTCACACATTTAGTATGATATTGTCTCAGTGAAATTCTAAAGAAATCTAAAAGAACAACATTTGTTTTCAGAGCTGTCTCAGAACTAGTTAGACTTGTCACCAATTTGCTGAAACTAAATTTTTTGTCATTGAACAAGATATGTCATATAGTTGCTTGTATAATGGACTGTTAGAAATATATATATTTTACCTGTGATTAATCTTAAAGGACTGGGGCTTCCCTGGTTGCTCAACAGGTTAAAGCATAACACTGTGAAGCTAGCTGCAGCTGCTTCAGCTCTAGTTCAATCCCTGGCCATGGAGGTGACCCATTTGGCACACCAGGCCTCCCGTATCTTGCCCACTGCTCCCCTCAACAGTGTACTTCATCAGTCTGCCTGTTCTGTTCCCCATTCTGTCTCTGGTGATTCCTCTCACCACTCCTGCACCTCTGGCCTGTACCCCAGTTCTGGATGCAAAAATAAATCTTTTTTAAAATATTTTAAAAGACTGGAGGCTTCTATACCTGATCATTTCTTCTCTATCTGTACTTAGTCCATTCTTTCAGATCTTGTGTAATAATATTTTCAATTACTTTTTGACATATATGATTATAATTCCTATCTTAGGCATAGTTGAAGCTTCAGGCCAAACAAGTTACTAAAGGAAAGAATTTTAAATTAAGAGGAAAACAATTCTTAGAAGCAAACATGACATGTAGCCAACGGTAAAATGGTGATATAATTAATGTTTGCACAGATTTTATGTGTAGTACATATTTTTGCCTAATTTCACAATGTCTTCTTGGCAATGCTATTTTCAAGAAAAAGTTAGTTTTATATATATTTTTCTATTTAATCTTTATTTCCATGTAATAATAGGACCATAAACTGTCCTATTTTTCTTTTCTGTTTCTGCTTTTAGGATGCTTCCATTGCACACAGGTTCCACATCATGAGAGAAAAACACCCAGAAAAATTCAATAGTAGGTAAGTGCAATTATAAATATGTTTGTTGTTGATGAATTATGTCCAAAAATTCACTATGTAATTTATAAGACTTTATGTATAATGATTGAATGAGGCTTAATAGGTGTGTATGTAATCTTAAGACAAAATATGTATAAATTAATATTTCCTCAGGTTTAAACAAGAATATAAATATGAAATGCAGTTGAGTCATTTCTATTTCATTATCATGTGTTGAAAAGAAAATTCAAATATAGGGTGTAAGTAATATTCTATTAAGATATCCTGTAAAATTTTACAAGTCTTTGCAAGAGAGATAATTATACTTAGTATCAAGAAAAATATATGCGACTCTGATTTGATAAGGTGAGTGCACATTATATAGATTTAATCTAAGTTCTCTAATATTTGTGCTACCAATTAATGTCAGCCACAACTAAATGGAAAATAAAGGAAAGAAATATCAATGCCACATAAACTACTTTTTATTTTTGAGTAGAACTGGAGTGTAGGCCAGAGGTGACATCTTACTGTGAATGTTACATATCACTAATGTATACTTGGAAAGTATTGTTTAAGTATTTTTTTTCATATTTTGTTACCCAGAACTTGATTTTTTTCAATGTATTGCTATGATAAATGAAAGCTGCTAAAAATATATTTCAAGATAATTTCAGGGTTTACTCAATCACACATTTTACTACTTTATACAAGAATCATTATTGGAAATCATTTAATGATTAGTGATGTCCCATCTGAATTTTCATTAACTTTTTTTTTAAAAGATTTATTTATTTATTCATAGAGAACTGGGGTACAGGCCAGAGATGTGGAGGGTGATAGGATTCACCAGAAACAGAGTGGGGAGCAGAACAGGCAGATGATCAAAGCACACTGCTGAGGGGAGCAGCGGGCGGGCCAGGAGAGGTCTGCCACACCATGTGGTAACCTCCGGGGCAGGCGGGAATCGAACTCATGCGGAAGTGGCTTTAGCTTCTCAGTGCAGTGCTTTAACCCGCTGCGCCACCAGGCAGGGCCCGAATTTTCATTAACTTTTATCTATTCAAATGTTTTAGTAAAACTTATTTCTAAAACCTACCTTAGGTATCACTTTGTGTTCTTTCTAAATGTACAAATTATAAGTTGGGAAGTTATATTACCTACTTTTTCTTTAATACTTCAAACAGGTATAATTTTTGCTGTAAAGTGTCTAATGTGTCTATATGAATATTTACATGTGCACATACTATCTTCAGAAGAATTCACAATACTCTTTTAACACTAGTTTCTTCTGAAAAAGAGAACCAATTCAGCTGTAAGAAGAGAATTAAATGTGTAGAGAGACATATCAATATATTTATGTGATAATCAAAGTTAATAACCTACGTAAGAATGCCAGTGTTATGATTCTCCTTCAAGTGTTAGAAACTAGTGAATTCTGTTCTCTGCAATAATTAAAATTATAACCTTTAATATCTAGATACTCTTTTAATAACAAGGACTCCTATTATTCACACATGCCTACTTATTTTTTTATTATCAATCATACTATTAATTTATGGAATTCCTCACTGCCTAATATGTGTTAGGTTCATTTACACAATGCCTTTATAGTCCCTAATGTTTTTGTGATATAAAAAGTGAATCTTATTAAACTTATTTGTAAGTATAAGGCATAAATAAACCTTATTTAGGAATAGTTTAAAGAGAATATTTCACTCAGAATAGTCAAAATATTAAAAAAAAAAAAAACTAGTACTCCTATTATTCTAGACTGACAGAGGTCACATGCTTTATCTTGAATTCAGAGAATGACATGTATATGGAAGATTTTCAGTGTATTATTGACCAGTTATTTAAAAAGAACAGTCAACCTTAAATATATATTGTCAGGTTGATTCACAGGTACTTTTTCAATCTATCTATTTATAGTTAGTCATCATTTAAAATTATAAAATTTTAGGTAATGCCCTAAACTATAATGTAACATATTCAGTATATGAGTATTTCTAATATTGCTGAGGAAGCATGCCAAATATTATACATAAGGAATTTCATACTTACAAAGGACGTATTTTCAGATTCTACATTAAGACACATTTAACCATCACACTCTCATATTTTCAGGAATTTGCAAATGGATTTTTTTAAGTACTCCTAATAATGGTGTTTTAGATCAGATCTCTTGTCACAGTAAATCATATGTCATTAATATTATCCACTAGCTTGCTCACCTTGAAATTCATTTATATTTTAAAGAACATGATGTTTCTAACATTATCTTAAGGAAATTAATTACCAAAATATATAGTTCTGCTCTCTATTCTTATGACAGAAATTGAAAGAACTGTGAAGGTAATGATTTTTCCGGTACTTAAGAGAGAACTAGTTGAGAGTTTTAGATCGTATTCTTTTCCAAATTTCTGTGTAAATCTAAGTTAACTGTTAAAAGGAAGTAAAGTATGCTACCCAACATTATGATTTTTGAGATACTCTTGTCAAGCTGAATTTTAATTAATGTTCCAGTCTTTTAGACTCAAAACAAAATATGCCTTAAATTATTTATGCTAGTATTATTTAAAAACATTTTAATAAATATGGTTTTGGTATTTAAATGTATATATGTAACTTACTATTTACTATCATACTTCCATTCTTATATTTCTGATACATTATAACAAAAACACATCTAGTTTAATTTTCATATAATATTTTAAATTTCTTATTTTTATTAAAACATATTAATTATTTGACATAAGGTTCAAAATATGCATCAATTTAAAGTGATAAATGGTTACATAATTTTGAGAAAAAATTTTAAAAAATCTTTAATTCTATGAGATTAAACATACAGCACCTATAAAGACTTATAGTAATATACAAGATGTAGCTATACTTTAAAAAAAAAAAAGGTATTAGTGGTTTTATAAAGATTCCTTATTACTACAGTCACAGCATATTTTAAAAGAACCAATTAAAATCCATCATATACAGTGTTTAATAACATTTGCTAGTAAACACTGATGACAATACCCCTTAGAGATCCTATGTCATTATTTTCACACTGGTTCTTTAAAGTGCTGATCTCTAACTCCCTAAGACCCTTGCTCAGAGCTATGTGCTTCATTCCTTTACTACTTACAGCTTTTTATGAAAAAACAAACAAACAAAAACTACAACTACAAAGTTGAAATCAGTGTGTGTGTATAAATAAGACAGTTTTATTCAGATTCTGAGTAGTCACATAGATTGTCAGAACATCTTTGCTTCCAATTATTTGCAGAAAAAAATATGATAAATAGATATATCACAGTGATAATCTAATATTACTACTAATAAGCATCTCTAATTTTATATAAAGTACCTATGCTTTCCAAATTATTCAAGAAATTAATACCTACATGTAATTAGAAAATTTGCCTATGCCTCTAAAGTCATACTAATTACATGGAGTGATTCTTGATTTTTTTTCCTCTCGGAGAGATCATGCAATGAGTTATTTTTTTCTTTGTTTTTGGGACTTCAGTATTATACAGTATATGGAACATAATGTGCATTCAATATGTATTTGCTAAAAACATTCAATAAATTATTACTGAGTGTTATACTTGTCCTCCAAATATCATGCAATTTTTATAGTTTGTGCTTCTTACGGTGCTAGAAATAGAATAGAGAAAAAGCATAGTTAAACTGCCAATAGAATAAGTCTTAATTTTAAATAACTGTTCTTAAGGTACTTATAATGTCTGTAGGTTGGTTTTGTTTGTTTGTTTTAATTTATAGAAATTTCCAAAGACCCCAGGATTGTAAACAAATACTAACTTTATAGTGAATACAGTGAATGTTTTACTAATAAACAATAAAAACATATATTAATTAGCACTTATTATCAATTTTGTAGGTTAATGATATATGACTATGATGAATATTTGTATGTTGATGACATTTAACTGAAGTTTGAGTATAAAATAGTACTTTGTTTTATGCATTATTGCTTTGTAAGTTTCAAATCATGAAGCTAATCTAAAGACAATAAAACAAAATTGTGAATAAACTATAATAACGAAGAGACATTTTACTAATGCAGACATTTCATTGGTCAAAATAGCACATAAAATAGTTTTACTAAATTTGAAGTACTAGCTTAACACCTGGTATTCTTTATTTTAAACTGCACATGCATATATATGCAAGAATAATGGAGCAGAATATTGTGCATTTTTATCTAGGCAGAAAAAGATTCATCTGAATTTTTAGAATAAAATGTGAAATTAAAAGTAAAATTATTTTCAAGCATGATAAAAAATTTGCCACATCTTAAGTAGATATCTTTATTTTTCCTCTGAGTCCAATAAAATAAATTTTCCAATTTTCAAAAGCAGTATTCAGACTCTATGGTGATAATATTCATACTTATTTTTCTTCACATATGATAGGATTTCAAAAATACATGTATAATAAAAGCCAGTGGAAAATTACCTTTCAGTGAATTTTATGGTATAGTCTCATATATATTTACACAAATTTTTCAGTCAGTCATGATATAACAAATGCTACTGATTTTCCACTAAATATTTGCAGTATTTATAGTTACATTTCCACTTATGGGAAATTTTCTTTCACTTTTGAAATTATAGAAGGTAAATTTTTCTATCATATGCTGACTTTCACTCATAATTTTTTTTAATATGTCCAGGAATTATTTTTACATCATTATATTCACATCCATTAAAACAGTGAAACTAAAGGCAGATGGTGTCTGCATGCCATTGTAAAAGCAGTTTGGCCTCACTTTTGCATTGACTAGTCAAGACAATTTCATTATTGTTCAGTGAAGTGTTTTTTCTTTTTAAAAATGAAGAGTTATGTTTTAATATAACTTCTATTTCTGTAAATGGTAGCACATTTTCAACTCTATAAACCAGTAAGAGAAATAGTACCGAAAGTTAAATATTTGTCTTTTTTAATATTTTGAATAAAATCTGTACTCATTGGAAATGGTAGGCCCGCATAGTATACTGTGGGACAAAATTATGCACTGAGGAGGGAATCCCCATATTTTATTTTTATGTCTCCATATTCTATATATACCTAATCACCTTCAGTCTGCTTTTAATAAACAAGTTCATTTTTCATTCTCACTTAGAGTGACTACTGAGTTATATCCTTTTTGAATTTCTCTGTGCAAGCATTATTACTCAGCTTTTCCAGATCACTCAACTGTTATCTGTGGATAAGCCATATAGTGCACAAATATGATGATAGATAATATATAGATTTATAGGCAAGATTTATATTTGGGACATGCATGTATATTATGGGCATGCATGTATATTTTGGGGAGTATTATTTTTCTTATATTCATGTCCACTTTTCATAATTAAATAGTCTTACTATACATGTGTTTCTAATGTAAGAATTTAAAAATAATTTACTAACTGTTGTTCATATATTTTGGTTTCTATGTTGAAACTCACTTAAATATTTTATCTAAGTAGGTAGAGTCATGTGTGGCTAAAGTATCAGAACTTTGTCCTCACTGATAAAATAGACTGGATTTATGTGATGCTTCCTTCATCATTCCCTGGTACCATTAAATCAGTATGCTTATTTTTGTATCAGGCTGTACCTATCAAACCTGTAAGACAGCTTTTGCAGATAGAGTAACTAAGAAGTAGAGGATAAATAAAGATTCAATAACTTCTCTTATTTGCCTCTTACTTTAACCCTTCCTTCATTCTCTTCAGATTTTTTATTCTCTCTTATTATTCCTATTAACGTTTGCCATACAAGTCTAGAAATGTTTTGGGAGTTTAAATAAAATATTACCGAAGCCTATTTATTTGGTTGAGTCTATTGCAGACATTTAATAAGGGACCTTTTTTAATAATGGGTATCCAATTAGTGAATATTTTGAATCTCTAAAACAAAAAAGGAAACTAAATTTGGGACTAGAGAGACCTCAAGTGGTATAGGATCTGCAGAAGAATATAAACTAGGAAAATGCTTATAGTACAGAAGGAAGTATATTTTCTATAACTCTACATAAAGGTGATCATCAATTTCCAAAGAGTTTGTAATGAAGTAAGGTTTACTTATCTACTTGTGATTTAGCTGAATGGATAACATTATTCTAGTTTCTGTTTATAAGATATGTATGTTTTATTAATATTTCCTTACAAGTAATCTATTTTGTTTTTTGAATTTGCCTTTCTACTCCTAATATCTGTGGTTTTGCTTTGCATGAATTTGTATGTTTCTGCAAAAATAGAAACTTACAAATTCACACTCATATGTATAAAATACCAAATTAAGAAATCAGATTTATAAAGTCACAGTAGTTAAAAAGATTTATAAAGTCACAGTAGTTAATTCAGAGGTGTACACACACACATGCACACAAGAATGATCCAAGATAGAATCTTCTTATATAGGGAAGAATATTATATATTAAGATAAAGCTTAATAGGAATATTTCTACTCATTATTATAGATTATATGCCTACATGAAATCTTTTAAAAGTATTTTTAAAGTGAAATGCTAAAGCATTCTCTTTTCTCGACCTATTGTTCAGTTTCTCTATATTCCACATATCCTTGAAACCATCCAATATTTATCTTTTTTTCCTTCTCGCTTATTTCGCTTAGCATGATCCAAACACAGATCTGAGGCATACAGCAAGGGAGGGGGCCGAGGGAAGTCAAAACAGAGGAGGGAAGGGCACAGGGGACTGTCCTGGTGGGTCATGGGTGCTCTGCTGGTGGGAGATCTACAAGGCCTATACCTGAGGGGAGAAATCAGATTATGCAAAAAGTGAAACACATATAAGAAAATAAATTAAAAATAAACACTGATGAAAATTATTTCTTATACTTTACAGGTTGACAGTGGATAATATAAATTTTAAATATCTATAATATCATTTAATCCATTGAAAAATGACATCAATTTTAAGGAAAAAAAAGGCAAGTTTAAATAGCAGTTAAGGTTGTTGCTTCTAAGAACTCTCCCCAATTTGTTGAGTTTTTATGTAGTCCCCATATCGTATGTGTTCATGCTTACTCCCTTGTTTAGCATTGGTATCTCTGTGACAAGAATAAGTCTGCCCTGGGAACTGAAGGGATATGCTAAACTAATGAGACAGTGGACAGCTGACTTTTGGAACTTCTTGTGACTCTGACCAGTGTCAGTGACAGAATATTTTTATTTGGTGTTCATGGATAATCTGTAGACGAACATCTGGAATTGATAACAGAGTTGAATTGTTCCGCTTTTTAATACAGATTGTTTTATTAGTAGTTGATATAATTTTAAATATCAAATTTAAATTATCTAGATGCTTTAGGATTTACTCTACCAATAGTATGTTTTCAGGTTTTTCTAGAATAGAATCAGCTGATTCATGGTATACATTATCCCTGGACACAATTTTTGAGAGCCCTTGTCATCCCATTTCTTTACAGGACGTAAGTGTAAAGTGAAGACTATGTTGAACTCTTTGCAAAGAGGTTAATCACCTCATTATAAGGTAATTGTACCTAGAAAGTAATCCTTTGGCAGGGCTAATTGGAACTAATTAGATGTTCTCCAAGGCTTATTGCTCCACCTACAAGCAATAGTTACAAATGCTTTTCCTTTTGGAATATATGTCATTACATGGCTATGTTCACCTTTATTTTCTGACTAAACAAAATTAATTTCCTATATACTAACCTTGAGTGATTGATCACTTTAAAAAATAGATTCCCTCACAGACATTTTTCTTTGAAGAGAAAATGGGTATTCTCACAGAGACAATATTTGAAGTTTGTGTTTTCTGCTTTGTGTTTCTACATAAGCAATGTTTTCCAAGGAAAGGAGAGTAAAAAATACATGACTCCCAACTACTAATTGGAAATGAAAGAGGGACCATTACTATTAATGACATGGACATTAAGGAAATAATAGGAGAAAACTATTGAAATTAAGTAGTGGGTTTTTTTTTTTTTTTTTTTTTTTTTAAGGTTTATTTGTGCATACAGAACTGGGGTATAGGCCAGAGGTGCAGGGTTGGTGAGAGGATTCACTAGAGACAGAGTAGGGAGCAAACAGGCAGATCAACGAAGTACACTGCTGAGGGGAGCAGTGGGCGGGTCAGGAGAGGTCTGCCGCACTGTGTGGGTCACCTCCAGGGCTGGAATCGAACTCATGCTGAAGTAGCTTTAGCTTCTTAGAGCTGTGCTTTAACCTGCTGCACCACCAGGGAGAGCCAACTACTGATTTTATTAAAGCAACCTTCGTATGTTGATGTGTACCATCCCTAAAATAGAAACAAAATAATTTTCATTGGAATACATTTTTGAAGATAGATGGAAAGAAGTGCACAGCTTTGATATATTATGGATTTTTTATTTTAAGCTATCAGGAGTGTGTTTTTCTTACCATCATTTTTAGTAAGAAAATACCAGCATTGTTATAATATTGTTGTATTTATGAAGTTTCCTTTGGTAATGCTTTTAAGGACTCAACATTATGCCAAGAATACCAAGGTATCCCAGTTACTATTTAATAATAAAATTTTTGTCCCTATAATAAAAGTTACTTCACCTTGCCTTATATATTTTTACTTTACTTATATACATACATTTTCCATGGTATTTGTATTTTACATAAATAATATTAATTATTTTTAAAAATATTAATTATTTTTAAAATATGATATACATAATGATGTGAATACATCATTATGTATTCACATATATAAAGCATGTAGAAATAATAAATATTAATATAATAACATATATGAAGCATATAATTGGTGAGTTTACATACAATTTTGTAATAATTATATATATATATGTATGCAGCATACTTATACGCAAATCTCTGTATTTTCGTTTTCATTTAAAAAGTACATTACTGATTAGAAATCCTCAGTTTTGATAGATTATCTTCAGAATCCCCAATGGATGTAGTCAAGTACTGTTTTGTAAGAAATATAACTTGGGCAGAAACTTCTGTTGCTTGATGGGTAAAAAAATAAGCAACAGCAATGAGAGCAGTAAGTGACCAAGCCACTGCAGAGTCCAAGTAGCCTCTCAATATATACATCATTCTGTTTAATGTTTACTGTTTAAAAATTTTGACCTAAAATGTACTAAGAGTTGCTGGATCCAGAGCAGGCACTGAATCAGAGCTTGATACTACATTTTGACAGACTTACCACTGACAGATAAAACCACTTTGACTTTCCCATTCCTATTTTCCACCTACCTAACCACTGACATCTTGTGCCTGGTTTAAATTTCTCTAGATTTGTGGTTCCTGGAAGTAGATATGGAGTTGAAATGATGTCTTTTAAATGTTATCTTATTTATTCAGAATATTTCCTCGGTGATGGTGTTTAGCTTTATCAGCTCCTAAGATTTGTAATAATTGTATATATATATATGTAATATATATATAGTGTATATATGATATATATAATGTATATTTCTGTATACACACATATATATTTATGCACATATATTTCCATATATATGTGTATGTGTGTGTGTGTGTGTCCATATATGATCTACTTTGTGCATTTATTCATTCTTTTCCAAGTTGGTAGCTTAATTTTATCCTTACTTTGGCTAGCTAGTGTGAACATCTAACACCTACTTACTTCTAATTCATGCAAAACCCACAAATAATGCTTTACTAAATGTCCCAAGTTTGTGGTATACAACAGTTTGGAGTAACATTAATTATATATCATATGTGGATAAATGTGAGCTATGCATGGTATTTTGCAATAAAAAATAATAAGCAGGGAATCTTGTAGGTTGTGACTGGACTGAATCTCTTCATGTCACCTCTTCTCCCATGGACTGTGGGTCCTGATTGCCTTCCTGGATTTACATATTGATTTATTTTCTTCACAGTTCACTATATGATCTTTGAGAAATTACTCATCATTCTGTACCCCAGATTAATAATATTAGGTTTGATACAAATAGTACCAAATCTTGAGAATTTGTAGCTAAGATAAAGGTCCAGTGGATGAAAGAACATTAGGAAGCAAGTGACAACTAATAAATAGCCTATAATGTTAGTAATTATGATTCATGACTTTATCATGCAGTGCCTACATTCCCACAGGGTACTTCTACTAGTTCTGTATTTTCTTTGTGCTTTTTTCTGTTGACTATCCAAACCATAATTGTTCATTGTCCACAGTTATGAAATACGCTCCTTCCTCAGTTTCACTCTGCTAATCTCTTGAAACTCCATTAAGAGTGATCTTTTTTAAAGTGTTAACCTGTGTTCCTTTGACAATTCCATGCCCTTCTAAAATAACACTACTGTAGAATAATCATGATTTGGATCACAGACTGACTTGACTTTTTCAGTGTCCTTTGGATTTCTGCCATTCTCTGCCTTTGATTGTTTCTTAGAATTCTTAGGTTGATATCTGCTCAGTTGCTACTTCCTAAATGACCCTTTCTTGTTCTACCAGAATTGATTATGTGCCCAAACCACCTCATACTTCTGTATTGTGAAATTTGTAGAATTTTTTTAATAATTTGAAATATTACTTGATGTGTATGTATTTTTTTTAATTTATTTTATTTGGTTCTTCTCTTCTCCCAATACTTTAACGAAGTTTAGGAGGGGAAGGGGGTCATTATTTTCAGCTATAAAGTATCAAGAGACTTGAAATTCATGTCAGAAACAAAAATTCAAGACTATGTTTGAATATCTCATAACTGGATTGTGGAGAAGGAAATGTAGAAAGAAGCCTGAAGGACCCAGAGTATAAGAATATATAACCAAGATTCTTATATGTCTCTGAATTGATCAGAAGCAAAGTTTTAAATATGTGTTTCTTAGTGATAACAAAAGGAAATTGAGCAATAAAAGTTAAATAATGTGTTAAATTGAGCGATAAAGAATTAAATTCCAAGATTAATCTTGGAAATTTTTAAGACTAAGCTATTAAAACCTTAGAAATAAAGGAAAGTCTGACTAAATGCTATTTTCAATATTCTTTCTAGTTATTTTTTAATTTGGTTGATTTTTTTAAACTTTCAGATTTTCAAGTGGAATAATTTTATTCTGGGAAGAATTATTAGATAAGGTTTTAAAGGTTTGGATCTTCAAAATACTAGGTAAATGTGTGTAAGGTTTGGATCTTCAAAATACTAGGTAAATGTATGTTCTAAAGAATTCATTTTTCCCCTTGGCTTTCTTTATTTCTCTTCTCACTCTCTCCTTTTCTCCCTCTCCATCCCCACTTTTTTTGTCCTCTGCCTTTGGAATATACTAGAAAGAGAAATGTTTTTCATACTGATTTTTCTTTATAAGTTATGTAGGTCTTATATTCAATATTTATTTGACTTGCTGAATAGCTTTCTAAATGCTGAAAGAAAACAGCAAATAGGAGATTTACTGTTTACCCTATACTTAAATATAGATGATTAATATAAACACATCAAATATGTGTTATTTTCTTGGGTAACTAATGACACATAGTAAATTAATCACTTCATGTTAGGAGCTTTTGTTCCAGTATTCTAAGAATACTCATTTATATATCATTTCAGTCAAGAATTAAAGGTTTACACTCTCATATTATTTTCATTATGAAGATAAAACAGTCACTGCTAAATTTTAACAAACCTAAACAAACCCCCAACTCAATTCATATACCTTAATAAATTTCATATTTCCATTATTTTTTTTAAAGATTTATTTATTTGTGCATACAGAACTGGGGTACAGGCCAGAGGCTCAGGGGCGGTGAGAGGCTTCACCAGAGACAGAGTGGGGAACAGAACAGGCAGATCGACGAAGTACACTGCTGAGGGGAGCAGCTGGCGGGTCAGGAGAGGTCTGCCACGCCATGTGGTCACCTCCGGGGCAGGCGGGAATCGAACTCATGCGGAAGCGGCTTTAGATTCTCAGTGCTGTGCTTTAACCCGCTGCGCCATCAGGGAGGGCCTCCATTATTTTTAATATAAGACTTAAAAAACATTTATTACAGGTTCAGAGTATCTGTGAGCCCCTGGAAAATGATTGAGATTATTACAAAATATCCTCCCGGCCCTTGGAAAGCCAGTAAGCATTTGGGAAGACAAACTAACACATACTCACAATAAAATTTGTACTGATTACCACTGAACTTAAAGATTGGCGCAGTGACTATCAGGAGGAAGTATCTAATTCCACCTGGGATAATAAGGACAGAGGACTTCCCCAAAAGAGACATTTTTTCTCAAAGCCAAGTCCACTGCTTATAGTATTATTACCAAATCCCCACAGAGAAAGACATATGACACTTCTGTTCATGTAATGACTTAATGAAGCAGTTACTCTGGAAAGCAAGACCTCTGAAAAACTACTGCTAGTGTGTCATGTGGCCACCTAAAACCTGGGAATTTCTAGTACCACAGAAAGAAAGGAAAATGAACAGTAGGACTTACTAAGTTTCTGCCCAAATCTCCATATACTATAAAAACGAATTGGGCTTTTCAGAGATTTTATGTACTTTCATTTATTTATTCAGCGTTAAGGGAATCATATATTTAAATGTCTTATGTTTTTTTCTTTTGAAACCATTTAATGATGTAATAAGACTACTTGTGGATACTGTACTAAAACCTTATGCAGTTTAACCCATTTGTTGTACAAGCAATCAGCCCCATGTTTATCTGCATTATGAATTCATATCTTCATATGTTTATGTCTAAGTAGGACAGGTACCACTTAGGCCACCCTTCTAATTGAGAAGTTTATTATTCACTATGGGGGCATAATTTGTGTTAATTTTTTTTAAAGATTTATTTATTTATTCATACAGAACTGGGGTACAGGCCAGAGATGCGGAGGATGAGAGGATTCACCAGAGACAGAGTGGGGAGCAGAAAAGGCAGATCAATGAAGTACACTGCTGAGGGGAGCAGCGGGCGGGTCAGGAGAGGTCTGCCACGCCATGTGGTCACCTCCAGGGCAGGCGGGAATCGAACTCATGCGGAAGCGGCCTTAGATTCTCAGTGCTGTGCTTTAACCCGCTGCGCCACCAGGGAGGGCCAATTTGTGTTAATTTTTAATATTCAATTATTTGCATGTTTATGTGATTTCATCAATCATTCTTTTTTTTCTTATTTCTGTTTTAATTAAGGTATAGTGAAATTTCAAAGGACATGTGGAATTTTGATGTTTTAGGTATGAAAAAATTTGCATACTGTTATTTATGTAATCTTTGAATTTGTCAGCATAAGTAAATTTATGTTAAAACCCAATAAATTTATTTTTTTAATATTTCAGACTTGAAGTTTCAACCTCTTTTGTATTAACCCAATCATCTAAATCATATTAGAATATAGATCAACTCACTTCAAACTATTAAGTAGTATTAAGGATATATAGCAAGAGCTAATAAAATCTTTAGGTTGTCTCCCTGTATCTATTGACATTATACTTTGTTGGGAAAAAAAATATTTCAGGTAGAAAAAAGGATTTGCATTAACATGAAATATTAAATAATGCCACAATGATTAATACCCATCTTGTTTTCATTATAAATTCCTGTAGCCCGCTAGCTACATAGATCTAACCATTTCATTTTGCTGTACCACTGTATTATAATAAGATCCATCACTGGTATTTCTTGAAGCCTATACTGTGTTCCAGATATTCTACATAGTAGTTTTCCTGGCTCATTTTATTTAACCCAACTGCTACCTTAGGGAATGGTAATTTTTCTCACTTCACATATTAGAAAATAGAGTATAAGTAACTTTCTCTAATTTACATATTTAGCAGATTACTAACCATTTCATCCAAACAGTCATGTCTTGCATAGCTGCTGGACAGAGATGATTTTTATTGTTCAGAGTAAAAGCTGAGTTTGATGCCATTCCAATATCTTTTTGATAGCATTTATAATTTATTGGGGAAAAGATACATGCAGATAAAACAGTAGATGAGATAAGTGCAGTAGTTAATGTAACATGTATCAGGGAACAGATGAGAACATAATTTTCATATGGTGGTCAGATGCTGGTGATTAGGAAGGCTTTATAGAAAACATAATGCTCAATATCTAAAGCATAAATATATACTTTACAAGGGATTGTGGCATCAATAAAAGCATTATGTGTTAAGGTTAAGTCACACAAAACATCAGTGTGGTAAGGGCCATAAATAGTTGCAGTAAAATATATGAAAAAGTTCGAAGTATGAATAATGAAAGTTTGAAGGGAATTTGTTGATCATGCTCAATTCACAAGCTTGGGTAGTCCATCTAGAACCTTAGAACCTTAAACTTTACCTTTGGGTCAAATAAAAACTATTTAAAGGTTTTAAGCAAGTACATAAAAATAAGGATATGGATTTGTAGAAAATAAAAGTGGTTAGTCATGTAACTTAGTGATTGATGTGTGTATAAATGTGGATGTTGATAGAAATGGTGATTGAAAGTTATGAAAGAAGGCGGAATGTTGGTAGTACCATCCAAGAGTGAATAGAGGGAGAAACGAGTGAATTTGGCTCCGTGCTTTTTGAATGTGAGGTATCTGTCAGATAAATCCAGGTCGATTTCATTGACAAGATCACTTTACAGACCTGGAATCAGGTGATATGGAGATAAAGAGCTGTTGTGATAACAGAGTTGTGCTTACTCCATCATCTGCAAACTGAAATAATGGTAAAATCAAGTTGAGTGATAACTGGGTTATCTGACTGGATTTGGTTGTTTTGACATACTCTTGTAATAAATACTAGTTACTGTTTTTGAGGACACTGAAGACCATTAGTGAATTATATTTTCAAAGATTGAAAAATATGTATAATTATACACTCTTCTTTTTTTAGTTTGTTCAGAGACATATATTTAAATTCTATTTAAATTATTTTACTTGTTTATTTAGCCTACTTTTTAGAGGCATCTGTTTATTGCTTTATATATAAGAACTAGTTCTTATAATCTTCGGATAAGCAATGTAAGAATCTAACTTTATTATAACCCCTCATAGAGAATTCTGTGTTGCTTACATGCTTGGAATTCAATTTTTAAATCAAAATTCCTACATAAAGTTTCCATAGATTCTTAATGCCAGATAGAAAGAAGCTTTAGGACAATGTAAGCGAGGCTTGAAAATGATGTATTTAAAAGAAATTGAAGAATCTAACCAGCAGAGGGCACTGGTCCACATGCACTCAGTCATCGCTGCATCCCTGTCATCAAAAACACTGGAAGAGTCCTTTCTTGAGCACACTGACAACGTAATTATTTTGCTGAGTATTGTGTTAAAGTGAGAACTGAGATTTTATACCAATAACCCTGCTCTTGTAGAAGTATGCATCATTTTTAGCATAAAAAAAAGTGTAATTAGACTTGTACTTGAATGCCAGCCAGAACATTTGAGATCTATGACAAAACCCCCAAATATGAGCAACCCTGGGTGGGAGGTCAAAGGCCAACTGTGTACCTTAGTCCCCATGACTAACTAAAATGATTTGATCACATTGGATGTAAAAGACTACTTTTAATCTGATGTGAAAGGATTTCCCTTCAATCAAATTATAAGTTATTGTATTAATATATTTTCTTAATTGTAGCCTTATTAATTAAACAAGTGCTAAAATGTAGGAAACAGTTTGCTCATTTTAACTGAGGTCATGCTATGAAATTTGAAATTCTTAAATATTTAAATCTAAGAACAATAGCCTTTTCACTGGTTTAAGAATGCTGTAATTCATAAATTATTTTTATTAATATTTTAAATGCAAGCAATCTGCTTAGAGACCATTTTTATAAACCACATTTCACATGCATGTATTGTTGTAACTTTTATGTTTGCTGTTGAGGAAAGCAAATAAGGAAATATTTTCAATATACAGATCTCTTTAAAATACAGAAATTACTGACAACTGAGTGTTATAGGTAGTTACATAATAATATTAGTTCTTAATGATATAGGTCTTTTACATACTCTACTAGAACTTTAAGATTTTATATTATTAAACATGCTGCATTTTCTTAAACTTGTGTATAATTAAGTATGTGATATATCTGGGTAGTTCCTAAATCTGTTTACTTTTAAAAGCTGATATGAAACATATTTGCTTCTTATGTTTTAAAGAGAAGTTAAGCTGTCACTTCTACTTTATGATCCAATATAGTGAAACTGTTGTAAACTGTTTAAAAACCTGTGGGAAGTTAATTTTAATGTGTAATAGTGTGAGGGGGTCCCAATCTCTTTTCTCCATTCTATGAAGCTTATAACAATTTTATTTGTCAAGATGATGATTATTTAATAAAGTGACAAACTGATAGGATATATTAATTTGCCTCTAAAGCTGTTTCTTTTCCTCTATAAGGAGGTGATAATTGGGTTTCCAGATTAGTATAAAATAATCACGTCACTTACGTAGATGCTTGTTAAACATTTAATCCTGTATATAAGCTTGAAGCAATTAAAAGTTGTAAAATATTTTTCTTGTTGAACTTTTAAGTGAATATAACTAATAAACCAACTTAATTTTAAGCTAGAAGGTTAAAATTGGAAAAATAGCATGAGAAGTTACTACCTTTTCAGGTGAAGCAATGATATTACATTAACTAGAAAATCTACCTGAGGAAACAAAATTCATTCATATTCCTGAATTAATTTATTCCTTTGTCCATACAGCGTGTACAATTTAATCTTTAAAAGTCACATGGAATCATTCTGTGCATGTATGTTAATTTCCTTAGTGTCTAATGTTACTGAGCTTAAATTATTATTAGATGCTGTAAATAATTGAATCTCAACTTTAGCTATATGTTACATACAATTAACCAGTTCCTGTAAGCACATAAAAATGTTCTAGATAGTGTTTGAATTTTCATAAGTGAAGCACTATTTATAAACACAAAGTACTGACGTTTTGAAAGAAAAACTCCTTCATTGCTGTGGAGTTCATGATGGTACATTGTCTTAAAATTCCAAAGTCCAGTCTTCTCGGGTTTTAAATAACCAAAGGTAATTTCCTTTTCTTAAAGTTTGCAGAGTATTAAAAACTTCCTTAAATCTATTTCCTGAATCGAGTTAAAGCGTGTTCAGTGCACATTCATTGAAAATGCCTTTAAATGTTCTATCTCAATTACTTCTAATAGAGTGGGGAATGTTTGGTGTAGTTTTGAGTGCACAGCTTGAAAGGTTAGGTTTTAGTTAGAAAATATAAAATTATTTCCTGTGCAAGGGTAATCACTAGAGAAATATAAGTAAGCAGAAAACTTTATTGAAGGCCATTATGTGAGCTACAGATTCCATGTACTTTCTTTGCACATGTTACATACAGAATTATGACATAAATGAAATTATCATAAGACATTGGCAGAAATAAAATATAAAGAGATTTTTGTTGATAATATGCAAAAGTTCTACATCTGTTTTTATTCATTCTTTACTTATTTCTTTGAGGGAGCTTTTATACAGCAGTGAAAAACCTATGGAGTTTTGTACAAAACAACTTTGACTAATGTTTATGATTCTATTCCAGTGAGATGTATTTTAATTCCATTCACAATGTTTCAAGCTCTCTAGTTCTCTAACATTTAATACAACTCATATTGAAGTTATTTCTGACTGTTGACTCTGCTCCTTACGACCTCTGAAATATGAGGGAAAGGACTTAGAATTTAGGATTCTCCATTTTACCACCTATAGCAACATAATAGTAATTCCTAGTTTGCAGTTTTTCTTTAAGATTAAATTTGATTGAGCAATGTCTATATCTAACGATTATAGTACCGTTTCGTTTTTATCCACATCAGAATTCACTATCAAAACTTTATTTGAAAGTGCTTAAAGAATATGATATCACAATTTTCTAGAACTTTGAATGGCAGATCTGAAATATTAAGTGATTTGTGGAAAATGGGTTGGAAGTTTTTGAAAATTTACTATTTAAGAGCTAAAAATGTCTAGTAATTTCTAGTATTTTTCTTTGTAATGGGAAAATTGTGTTATAAAATAAAATGAATACATACTGCACTGAGGAGCCATGTTATAAATTTTGATTGTGAAAGTTACCACCTTTGTAAACTGGGGTAATTTTGGTTAGAGCTCAAAGGGTTATTGTGTCTATAAAATGTGCTAATGTTTGTGAAAACACAGACTGCACGAGAATTAACTAAAATGGTTTTCCAGCCAAAATTATAATCAAGAAAAGAATACAGGTTTTACAGAAATGAGACAAAGAATGCCATGAAATTGAGTGTCTTCTCTGAATAGGAGAGTATTTTCAAATTACGCTTCCTTCCCAAAAGGCAGAGGAAGGCATAAATGCTTCCCATTGTTGTGTAACAAGATAGATCAAGGGTCAGAAAACTGGTGCACTCAACAATAATAGGCTTCTGCTTGCTTTGTTTAAAAAGAAAAAAAACAAGTTTGTTGGAACACAGCCAAGCTTATTGGTTTTCCTACTGGGCATGGCTACATTCAAACTTCAAGATCAGAGTGGAATTATGACAGAGTTCATATGATCCCCCTAGCCTAAATACTTACCAACTGGCCCTTTGCAGAAAGTTTACTCCTCTATAGTAGATGAAAAAATGTAACTATGAGATAAAGTATTCAAATGAGGGCAGATAAAATTCAGAACATATGAAAGTGGTGGAAACTTCAAGCTCTGTAATATAAAATTAAAATGCATCTCTACAATAGAGGCAGTTGAGAAATACAGTGAAATTTCAGTAGATTCCTAATCTCTGATAATGTGTGAAATTGAACAATTATGGAGAATGAGATTTTCTGCAAAGAATATAGCACATTCTAGCTCAGATTTATGTATGTTACATAAAATAGTGAATAAAACATGGAATAGAATCTTTTGGATAGATGATCCCATATCTATTCAGTTTTGCTTACTTGTTTGTTAGGAAAGGCAGTAAGTATACCAGAATTGTATAATTTGGTCTTTGAAATTACAGTAGTGGTGACAAACTGTGGCGAACGTGATAGTTTAAATCTGAATCTGTTTTCTCTTGTGTAAAAAGGCACAGCAATGCTTTATAGAGTGAAAAGAAGTATATGAGTTAATACATGGCAAACTCAAAGAAAAGTTCTTAGAATAAATTAATCACTTTACGTGATTTTAAGCCATTGCTACTGCTATTTCCATGCACATGCATATATTAACTTATGTTGGTTAGTTCATTTGTATATGCTACCTACCATTTTCATTGCATGGTATGAATTCAGTTAGTCTCATTTGATTCATTTTTCTGATTAAAATTTATCCTCAAGAATATGGAGCTGTTTGAACAAATGAAATCTTAACTGAAAGTTTCAGTCAAGAAATTGTTTTAAAAATTTACAAGCAATAGCAATACAAATGTTAGTTGGATTATAAATATTTTACTTTAGTCTTAAATGAAAAGAAGCTTAAATATTTTAGAGGAACAAACAGTACTTTCAATTTTAGGTCACAAGTGCTTTTATTATTTTCAAAATAAACATTACTTAAAAATACATAGTTGGGCTATTGAAGAATTCATATGAAAATAGTTATTAACATATCCTGAGTAATTATATGATTATTTTCTATTGTAAGACTTTTGATCCTCATCAATATTCTTTAAATAATAAAATACATGTGTGTACTTATTTGCAGCTTTAAATTTGCTTTTCTATGAATTGTTTTATATGATCTTGAGTTGTGAGAGCAGAGATGTATGCCATGCATGTTCTTTTCTATTTGGCAAGAAATATTGCAAGCATATTGATGGTGATAATTAATATTTTCTAAACACTCAAAAAACAGGTGTACCTTTCCAAATAAATCCAAATAAAATTCAAAACAAGCCCATTTAATGACTTCACAAAGGATTCAAAATATAGACGTTATCTTGAAAGACTTCAAATTATAGTTAGGATTATTGTTAGAAATAATTATGATGTTAAATTTTAGAAGATAAGAATAGGCTTTTTTTTTTTCTTTGTGTCTTCACTACTTACCAACACACAGTAGTCTTTCAGTATATTCCCAATGATGTAAATTTTAAAATTACTTTGTTACATTAAATGGAAGTTTCAGTGAGTTTTTTTTTTTTTCTCTTTGTATCTGAGTGCTTCTGGAATATAGTTAATGATAAGAACAACTAAGTTAATTTTATCTCATTCTATGACAATGCTATCCTTGGTATTAATCACATTAACACAAGAAGTAAAATATCAAGCGAGGATAATACAAACTGCAAAGAAGTAACCTTATTTAATTTTTGGAATTGATTTCATCTTGTTCTCAAGTTACCATTTTCTTTGATGAAATTAGTTTTCTCAATAAAAATACTTTAGTCTATTCTGATTTAAAACATTTTTTTTTCTTTTCATATAATTACTCAGTTTTTTTAGGTATCCTTCTCTGTATACTAATTTCATCCTCTCTCCCAGAACTCTATTTGGTTAGAAAGTACATTCTACAATTCCTCTCAAGCTGGGGAAGCCTGTCTTTGCTCTCTGTCAGGCAGTGTATCCTTAGCTAAGAGCAGCAGAACCCAGTGGACTGACAGCTTCTTGTGTTGGTATCCTTTGCACAGATACTCCTCATCTGTGGGCACCTGACTGCTACCTGCTCTTGCTGACTGTGAATCATGTGATTTTCTTTATTCTGTGTCAGACACTCACCCCCTTGACCTTTACCTGTATGTCCTATTTCATCCCTGTTAGCTCCTTTGTATGGACATTGTGTGAGACTCCTTTATTCCACCATAATGAGGCCCCTGTGATGTCATAAGTATGCCTTCAGATCCACTTAACTCCTTGAGTTTTTGCTAATGCCATGCCATAAAAGATACTGCATTTGGATTTGGATTACTAGGATTATTTGATTGCCTTATCCAACATGGGTATCTTTCTTTTCTAGTCTAGGATGTTGATCTGAAGGCTAAGGGAGCTCATATACATATCTCCCCTATTCTGTTTTTATTCCCAACATTGACTCCCATTTTTCCACCTTCCACTTCTCTCCAGCAAGGGCAACACTTTACCCTTTTATTTAGACTGAGCTCCCTTAGTCCCCACCTGTCCCTGTATCTCTTTATTCTATAGCTACAGTCCATTAATTCTTTTGGACTAAGTCTTTTGATGCTTGTTTCTTGATCTGAAAATCTTCACGATGCAAATACAAAGAAAGATCCTTTATCTTTCAGTTAAGACCTGCCTTTTGCAAAAGTCAGAATTGCAAGTCGTCATATTCTTACCAGGATAAGGCCACCACATCAACAAAGATATGCATATTGTTGGCAAAATTAGCAGACTGTTCACAGGCATTCAAAATTTTGATATTAATCAGCAGGATAATTCATCAATTTATGACCTCTAAAAAAATCTTCATTATTTCTATTTTGCATAATTATAAAATGTCATTTTGTGGTTTTTATGGAACAATTTAACAAAAAATTCATAATATCAAAATTAGTTGTTTCATAGTGAATAACTTATAATGGACTTTGATTTTCAAGATCCACTAATTTAAACACAATTCACTATATTGTTTACTTTCTACATTATAGTATGTTCATAAAATATCCAATTATATAGCTTCACTGAACATTCTCCATGAGAGTTTGGCACCAACGCAAATCACAATAACTAACTAGATTGGCTAGACATTTTGATTCAAGTATCACACGCAAATTAAATGTTAATTCTTTTATTCTTTTGAAGCTGATATTTCCTTAATCTGTCGTGGAAGAAAGCTTTCAAGAATCTGCTATTACATTAAGGGATTGTAGATGTCTGAGGGAAGGTTAAATGCAACTATAAGATATTTAGAATATATCTTGTCTCATGCATTTTTTAATGGTAAAATATGTCAGCAGTGCTCAAAAAAGTAGATGTAGATATTATAGGCAATTGAAAGTAGTAGGTGGTTATTGTAGCTGGAAAGCCTCCCAGAGCAGATGGTTTTTAGGAGTTTTTGAAGGAGAAGAGCAAGGTGGCCTGCCTGGCGTATATTAATTGAGTGCCTGTTCCAAGTATAGGGGGTGGTTGGAAGAATGTGTGATGTCTTGAGTGGGTGCTTGATACAAACAGGCATAACTTCAAAATAACCTGAAATTTATATCTCAGAAAACTTACAGACAATTCACAAATACAGAGTTTCGTCTGTTAGAAATCAGTAAATGCAAAGTTATACGAACAAAAACTTAATGCCTTATAAAGGAGAACTTCATCTCTATGACTGTCAGGCTTTTAACATTTGATACTTGGCTAGGCTCACCAACAAGAAACATAATTTCTTAATTAGGAGAAACTCCTACTAAAACTACTTCTGAGTTTGTTTTAAAAGAACAAGCATTATCAAGCATTTAAAAGATAAACTTATTAAAAAGATGATTATTCTGATATTTTCTGTCTTTGGTCAGCAGAGATTCTTTGAGAAATGACATGTTTAATTTATGGTGTTGTCATTGCATTCAGCTTTGATTTCATCATCACTCTTGCACTTATCCCACCTAGACATTTCTTACAGACACCATTAAGGTTTAAATAACACTTCCTCATGTTCATACTTCTAGAAATTCTACTGATTGATTCCCATCTTATTTCCTCCAGTTCTTTAAATGCATCTATGTGATGCTCTCAATTTGAACTTCCTAAAATTTTATTTTTGCACACTTTCTTTGATAGTATCCCGGACAAAAAGCACAGGATCTGGAAAGAGACCACCTGTTTCAATCCCAGCCCTGCGGCTTCCTACCAGTGACCTTGGGCAACCTACTTCACTTCTTTTAGCTCTAAGTGTGTAATACTTGGCTAGTATTATTTCCTATCTTAGTGCATTATCAGGAGGATAAGTTAGTTATTAACTTCAAACTATTTGAAACAATGCTGGGTGCATCACAAGTGCACGTAAGTGTTTACCTAAAGATCGTGATCATGCTCAGAATACTTTAGGACTCCCTGTGGAACAGAAAGTTCAGAATTTTTAGTCAGGTATTCAAGGTCTTTTCCACCATCTGGCTTCCATTTTCCAGTCTTAACTAACCTTATCTCCAGAGGCAAGCATTCTACTTAGGCAGTTTTCCATTTGTTTTGTGTTTACTTGCTGACATCTTTTTAACCTTTAAGTTTCCTCAGCTAGGGTGCTTATGAACATTAATTGCAATGTCATACACACCTGCACCCACAAACTCTGTATGAGGTCATAGACAACTGTCGAAGTCCTGCCTTTCATATAATGTTTTCCTTTAATACTCATGTCTTAAGTATCTTCTGCAATAATTCCAACACTAATAGCCTACATTACATATATAACCACAGTGTTATGAAATTATTCCTATAATTCCTAATATCCCTCTAATTAAATTGACTTACAACAAACAACTTGTTAAATTCTTCAAGCTCATAGCACCAATTATTCCAACACTAATAGACAATGTTATATATGTAACCACAGTGTTATTAAACTGTTCCTGCAATTCCTAATATCTCTCCGATTAAATTGACTTACAACAAACTTGTGTAATTCTTCAAGCTCATAGCATTAAATATCAATATAACACCTTGAATGAGAAAATGAATAGGCAGATATTCATTTTAAGTAAATGCCTATATAATCTGGAATTGTCAACAAAGGGATTTATTGTGGCTGAAAAAGGGTAAAAGGTCTAAATTTCTTGGAATTTCAGTGCCATTCTGCCTGGTTTTAAAGAATTGCACTTTAGTTGAAAATTCGCTGAACATCAGAGGGAATTTTCACCGATGAAAACACAAAAGTAGTGTTTCTTGAAATCTTCAAATTAAACATTCCATAATGTATGAAAGCATATTATATGTACATATAATATGTGTGTATATAAACAGCTGATGGCCTGTAACTGTCAGTAGCTATTGCATACTATGCAAAGGTACACTACTAGCTATTGCATGATTCCTAGCATGGTAGTTTTTTTTTATCTAGGAAAAGGATTTTCCGGATTTCAAGTTTGAGGTCTGAGCATGTCTATATTTGTGTTTTTAGTACCTAGTGACTGAGAAGAAATGAAATGATGTAAATTAAGAATTCTTTAAAATAAGCATGTTTTATAATGTCTTCTAAAAACAGCTTTGACAATTATTAGGGTTTATAATACAAAATAGTAACTTCTGCAAGTTGTCTTCCTTCATATATGTACAACAGCACCACACTCGCCACCGAGGTACCCATAGTCCTCCACCATAGTCCATTGTGCTCTCTCCCACTTATTTCTCCCATTTCCCCCTCCTCCTTTGGTAACCTCAAGTCTACAATTAGATTTTCTAAGGCTTGTTATTGGTTTGCTTTTACTTTACCCACTTTCCCCTCTCTGTATCCCACATGTAGGTGAGTCCTTTGATGTGTCTTTCTCCTTCTTCATTTCACTTTGCATTATCTACTCCAGTTTCATTCATGTTATTGAAAAAGTCAATAGTTTATTTTTTTTATAGTTGAGTAGTATTCTATTGTGCATATAATTTATTGAGCATATATCTTTTTTTTTAATACCATATCTTCTTAATTTATTTGTCTGTCCTTGGGCAATTAGGTTGTTTAATAGCTATTTTAAATAATGCTGCAATGAATACAGGAATGCAGATAACCCTTCTAATTAGTGTTTTGATATTCTTTGGATAGATTTCTAAGGGTAGAATTGTTGGATTCTATGATATATCTGTTTTTAGTATTTTGAGAAATTTCCCAACTCTTTTTTATAAGGATTGGATCAGTCTATGTTCCTACTAACAGTATACAAGTTTTCCTTTATTCCCACCTCCTCACCAATGCTTTTTATCTAGTATTTTTGATATTAGCTGTCCTCACAAATGTGAGATTGCCCTTTTGATGTATACATCCCTAGTAATAAACAATAATGAAAAATTTTTCATGTGCATTCGGCCATTTTTATGTCTTCTTTGGAAGGCTATCTATTTAACTCTTCTGCCCTTTTTTGATTTGATTATTTGTTTGTATTTGTTCAGTTGTACGAGCTCTTTGTAGATCTGGAACAATAGCCCTTTGTCAGATATATTCTTTCAGATATCATCTCCTTTCAGTAGGATACATTTTGTTTTAATAACTTACTTTACTATGCAGACAATTTTAGTTTGATGTAATCCCATATAATTATATTCTCTTTTATATATATTGCTCTTGGAGACAAATCCATGAAGATATCACTGAAGTTAAAATTATGGAGTGTTGTTTCCCTAGTTTTCTATTATGCATGTTATAAGTGTAGAACTTACATACAAGCCTTTAATCCATTTTAAGTTAATTTTTGCATACAATATAAAATAGTGGTCTAGATTCTTTTTTTCTTTTCCCCCCTGCATGTGACTGTCGAGAATCACACCACTATTTTTTTTTTTTAAAGATTTTATTTATTTATTCGTACAGAACTGGGTTGCAGGCCAGAGATGCGGAGGGTGAGAGGATTCACCAGAGACAGAGCGGGGAGCAGAACAGGCAGATCGACGAAGTACACTGCTGAGGGGAGCAGCGGGCGGGTCAGGAGAGGTCTGCCACGCCATGTGGATCTCCTCCGGGGCAGGCAGGGATCGAACTCATGTGGAAGCTGCTTAAACTTCTTAGTGCAGTGCTTTAACCCGCTGCGCCACCAGGGAGGGCCACTATTTTTTTTTTTTTTTTAAGAGACATTCCTTCTTAAGTATATGCTCGTGGCTCCTTGTTGTAGAATAACTGTCCATATAAGTGTGAGTTTATTTGTAGGCTCTCAATTCTATCCCATTCATATGTGTCTCTTACTTCCCCACTCCCAGTATTACACCCTTTGATTGCTATAGTTTCATAGTATAATTTGCAGTCCTGGTGTGTGATTCCACTACACTATTCATTTCTGTCAGAGTTGCATTTGCTAAATACAGGCTCTTTTGTGGTTCCATGAATTTCCTTAATGTTTGCTCTATTATCTGAAGAATGTCATTGAAACTTTGATAGCAGTTGTATTGAATCCCTTATTTTCGGTAAAATGACCATTTTAACAATGTTAATTCTTCCGATCCACAAACTTGGAAATCCATATAGTTAAAGCTATTGGAATAGAATTTGTCATTAATGAGGTAAAAAAATATATATATTTTTTTAGCCTCTTTGTAACCTTGGACAAACTCTTTAACTTTAAACATGTCTTTAAATACAAACTAAGCAATTACTAAGCTTGGGAGAGAGAAATAGGAATGCAACAGAATAGATGGCATCAAAGTTGATATTTTGTCATATTTTATTGTATATACTATTATTTAAGGATTTGATTATTAGAAAATGTTCGGTTTTTTTTTTAGTTACCATGCATGATAACACTAAGTTTCTGGCAACATGCCATCAGTTAAAGTAATATATGGGCTGTATAAAAGCTAACAAGGCAACTTTCTATTAAGGAAAACTATATCTCTTACCCTATCATATCACTTTTAAGATATTAATGCAGCAATCTTTAAAAAACTAAATAAACCTATTTACCTAAGTTCTCAGGAAGATTTGATAAGGATCTTAGAAGAGGCTTTAAGTGTGCGAATAACTACCCAAGAAAATAGCATATTCTGTTTGAATGGCACATATGTTAAGTGGCGGCTTTTCAAAGCTTAAAAAGTTTGTATGGCTCTTTGGTGTAATGTCGAAAGAACTTTCTCTCTGCATTTTGGAGCACAAATTGATTTCAAAGAGAATACATCCCATGAAGTTTATATACTATAAACTTCAAATATATGCATTAAATATATGTCTGTTTATCTAATTTGTATTAAAGTGACCAAATATATACATTATGCAGTAATACATTAACTAATTCGATACAACATGACTTTTTTTTCATATTATATGAAATTTATATGTTATATGAAATTATATGTTATATGAAATTTAACTCCCAATTTAAAAACATGCCTTTGAACAACTTAGTATAGTCATCGTTTTCTGATAGCACTTTAATTCTAGGGCATACTGCAGCAAAGTAGCTGAATTTCACTTAAGGCAATACTAAAGTTCAAAGTTTTAACTGGAAGCAAAGCTACCTTAAGCAGAACTACAGAATTTAGTAAGCTCAACTATTTCTTCTAGTCCACTGAAATATTAACGATTTTTGGGCCCTCCCTGGTGGCGGAGCTGGTTAAAGCACTGCACTAAGAAGTTTAAGCCGCTTCCACATGAGTTCGATCCCTGCCTGCCCCGGAGGAGATCCACATGGCGTGGCAGACCTCTCCTGACTGCTCACTGCTCCCCTCAGCAGTGTACTTTGTTGGTCTGCCTGTTCTGCTCCTAACTCTGTCCCTGGTGAAACTCTCACCCTCCGCTCTCTGGCCTGTACCCCAGTTCTGTATGAATAAATAAATAAATGTTGAAAAAAAAAAAGATTTTTAGCCCCTTCACAGTATTAGAAGGTTGCTTTTCACAAAAAGAGAAAATTTGAAATGCATTAAACTAAATTTAAAGGCAAAGTGGGAAAATTCAAACTCAAGGAAAAGTGGCACAAATACTTGTTTAAACCTGGTAACAAAGTTTGTAAAATAGCATTTCATGTAGAAGTAAAAAATATAGAGTAAAAATTTTTACAAATGCAGACCTGAAATTTCTTCTGCCTTGATCATTTGAAAAAAAATCCTCATTGAGAATTTAAGTAATCTGATTTGATATCACTATTGGCTGCTTGTCAGAACCAGAGATGAATATAACCTGGAGACTTTAATTTTAACTGTAGATTTGCATAATTCCCATCCATAAAATCAGAATAAGCCCCAGTAAATAAGTCACAATAGAAAATTTTTAAATGTAGGAGAATATAAGTTAGAGTCAACAAGAGGCAATAGAAACATAACAAGGCAGATTTATATCAGAAACCTATAATGTTAAGATTAGTGGAGGTATAAAACAAATATTGTTAAAACATTAAAATAAAAATAATAAAACTTGAGAAAATATCATAACTCTCTAAAAATTCCAGTCTGGAAATAAAAATAATTGTTTCTAAATGTAAAACATTATGACTGATATTTTCAGAATTGCTCAATTTACATACAGTAGATAAGTCTAAATAAATATTGAGTAAATCTCTAGTTTCTAAATGTGAAAATAGTGTGGCTTGAGAGGGAAAAGTTGTGATTTAGAAGACCTATATTCATTTATTTTTTAAGTTATGTTTTATTGAGATAAAGTTGATTTGTAGTGTTTGGGTTTTTACAATAGGTTTAAAATCTACAACTGTATATTTCCATAGCATGCTCACCACCAGTACTTCAGTATTCCTTTCTATGTTCAATTGAGCCCTTTTCCTCCTCAATCCCACTTAACACCCTCTTGGTTACTTCATTTTTGCAGTTGTCTGTTAGGGTATTATTATTGATCTGGTTTTGACAGACCTTTGATACACTTCTCTATATTTCATATATATAATTATATATGTATGTATGTATGTAGTTCATATATATATATATATACATACAGTATTTTTATTTCTCCTTCTGACTTATTTTATTTAGCATTTTCCTCTCCAGTTCTAGTTATGTTTTTGCAATTGGCAAGAGTTTATCCTTTTTTTATAGCTGGGTAGTCTTCCTCTGTGAGAGAGAGAATGTGTCTATAAGTGTGTTTGTGTGTGTGCGTACCACATTTTTCTGAGCCACTCCTATTCCCTTGGGCACTTAGGATATTTCCATAACTTAGCTATTGTAAATAAGGCTGCAGTGAACACATGGGTACATAATTCACTTTGATTTGGTATTTTTGTATTGTTCAGATAGTTCCTTATCAGTGGAACTGCTTGATTATCTGATTATCTGATTATCTGATAGGTCTATTTTGAACATTTTGAGATTACTTCATACAGTTTCACATAGGGATTGTCTATATTCTTGCACCACACCTCCTTTTTTTTACCCCACACTCTCAACAAGACTTGTTTATAATATTTTTCATATGAGCCATTTTCATGGGTGTGAATAATATCTCATTGTGGTTTTCATTTGCACATCTTTAGTAGTAAATATTGATGATTTTTTTTTCATGTGTATCAGTCACTTGTATGATTTCTTTGGATAAGTATCTGTTTAGATCTCTTACCCTTTTTTGATTAGTTTTTTGTTGTTGTTGTTGAGTTATATGTATGTGCTCTATTTTTTAGATATCAACCATTTGTCAGAAACGTTATGTGCAAATATTTTATCCCGGTCAGGTAAAGTTATTTTGTTTGTTTGTTTCATTGAGTTGCCTTTATTGTGTGGAATCCCTTGATAGGGATTGCAGTGAATCTGTATATTGTTTGGGTATGATGGCCTTTATAGCAATGTCTGTTCTTCCAGTCTATAAGCAGGGACTATCTTTCCATTTCCTGTATGTTCTCTGTTACTTGTTCATAATGTCTTTCAGTTTTAATTATATAGGTCTTTCACCTCCTTTGTTAAATTTACTCTAAGATATTTAACTATTTTTGTTGCAAGTGTGAATGTACGGTTTCTGGATATCTTTCTCTTTTAGCTGTGTACATATAGAAATACAGGGGCCTCCCTGGTGGCACAGGGGTTAAAGTCTTAGTCTCATCAGCTATTGCCAGACACTGCAGCATGAGTTCAATCCCAGCCAGGGAGCTGACCCACAGGGCTCAGAAGACCTCTCCCATCTCAGCAGCTGCTCCTCTCAGCAGTGTATTTCAGCAGATCCAACTGTTTTGTCCCCTACATTGTCTCCGGTGAATCTTTTTACCTCCACACTTGGCCTGCACCCTAGTTTCTATATGTATAAATAAATCTTAAAAAAAATAAATACAGGCCCTCCCTGGTGGTGCAGCGGGTTAAAGCACAGCACTAAGAAGCTTAAGCCACTTCCACGTGCGTTCGATTCCCGCCTGCCCCGGAGGAGATCCACATGGCGTGGCAGATCACTCCTGACCCGCCCGCTGCTCCCCTCAGCAGTGTACTTTGTTGATCTGCCTGTTCTGCTCCCCGCTCTGTCTCTGGTAAATCCTCTCACCCTCCGCATCTCTGGCCTGTACCCCAGTTCTGTATGAATAAATAAATAAATCTTTAAAAAATAAATAAATAAATACAATTGACTTTTGCAGATAAATTTTGTACCCTGACACATCAGTGAATTTATTATTTCATTTAGTTTTTTTTAGTGGAGTCTTTAGGTTTTCTGTGTATATTAGTATTTCATCTGCAAATAATAAGTTTTATTCTTCTTTACCAATTTATATCTTTGTCTTGCCTGATTACTTTAGCTAAGACTTCCAACACTGTTGATCACTAGAGGTGAAATTGGATGTCCTTATGTTGTACCAGATCTTAGGAGGAGGCTTTCTCCCATTGAGTATAGTACTGGCTGTAGGTTTGTCATATGCGGACTTTTTAAATTTTGTGAAATACTCACTCTATCTGCATTTTTCTTGTTTTTATCTTGCTTTTATCTTTATTTTATCAAGTGCTTTCTCTGAACATATTAATGAAATCCTGTGATTTTTAACTTTCCTTTTACTGAAATTATGATTTACACTGATTTTCAAATGTTGAATCATCCTTTGTTGCCTGGAATAAATTCCACTTGATCATTATGTTTAATCTTTTTGATGTATTTTTGCATTTGCTTTGCTAAGAATTTGTTGGGGATTTTCGCAACTATGTTCATCAAAGAAATAGATCTATAATGATTTTTCATTTCGGTGATATCTTTATCAGGTTTTGGCATCATCATGATCTTAGCATCAGAGAAACGTGTTTGGGAGCTTCCAAAACAAGATTTTTTTTTTTTTTTGAAGACTTCAAAACTCACAAATGAAACCATCTGGGCCTAGACTTTTGTTCTTTGAAATACTTTGTTTAAAGTTTCAATTTCCTTTCTTTTGATTGATTAGGTTTAATATTTCTTACTGGCTCAGTTTGGAGGATTTTAAATTACTAAAAACTTCTATTTCATGTAGGTTGTTTACTTTCATAACAAATAGGTACTCTTAATATCCTATGGTCGTCTTTATTTCTAAAGTTTCTGTTGTAATTTCTCCTATTTTGTTTCTGATTGTATTATTATCTTTCTCTACCTTTTTTGTGTGTTTCTAAGTAGGGGTGTATCTACTTTGTTGTTTTTCTCAAAGAACAAGCCTTCAGTTTCATTGACTAAATGACTAGTTTTTATTTGTTTTTAATTTCTATGTCATTTAGTTCTGCTCAAAATTTTATTACCACCTTTCTCTAATAGACTTTAGTTCCATTTGTTTTTCTTTTTCTAATACCTTGAGATGAGTGGGAGGACTTTTTTATTTGAGCTCTTTCCTGTTTTTTGATGCGGCCCATAATTACTGTATTCTTTTTTCTTTGTTCTTTATATGCTGGATCTGTATAGGTTATATGATTGTGTCTTCACTTTCCTTAATCTTCAGATATTAAAAGCTCTAAGTTTATTGCATGCTTTAAGAATAGGACTATACTTCTAAACCTATAAAGCAAAACATAAAGAAATGAACATCAGGTAATTTTAAGGAATCTAAGAATGAATGGTTACAGCAAGAGAAGTGATAAATAATTTTTGGAGTAGTATAAGGGAATTGAAATATAAAATTCAAATAATAAAAATAATATATTTCAAAGAATTTTTGCTAATATATTTAAAAACTGGAACTATTCTATAGAAAACTGAAATTTATAAAACTGGTTACAAATAATAATAACTTATTAGAGACAAAATTACTAAAGAAGTTGTTAGCAGTCAAAAATTAATATGCCCCTTCATTCACTGGTATTTTGAAAAATAACTTGAAAAATAACTCTAGATAGTTTATGTAAATATTCTGAGTGACTAGAGGGGCATAAAAGAGATAATCAGTTTTCAGTCATTTTATGCAACATGAGCATATTGATAAAAATAAATCCAATACAGAACGAGAAAATAAAATCAAGCTCTAACTTCAAAGAATAATATAGCTGCTATATTTAGATGATGCTTTCATCTCCTTGGGAGTCTTCAGAAGGCTTGAACAGAGCCTTAGCTTCATCCATACTGCCTTCAATCACCACAGACAATGTCTTATCACAGGCCTACCCATATGCAATGGCCGGAACAAAGAGGACATGGAGAGGAGGTGGCAGGCATCAGGTGGTCTCATACTGCTTGTGAGTCTGATCAGATGTCATAAACAGGAACTCTTGCACGGGGAGGGAAGCCTGCATGATGCTGTTGAGGTGAGGCTGGAGGCTCTTCAGGTACTCCTTCTTCACCTCAATCTCTTTGAGGATCTTCTGGTTGGACAGGCTCTTTTGGTACTTATCTGCCAGCCATTCCCGCTGCTCCTGCTCCCAGTCCAGACATGCAAAGGTTTGTTGGTGAGGGTCTCCCATGGTGACTACAGAATTGTTAGAAATCAGATCCTGAGACAAATATATTTAAAAAATTATGCATTGTGACCATCTTGGAGTATGTCAAGAATACAACCAAAGACTAAAAATGTGTAAACTTACTATAGAAGAAATGTATCAAAATATTTTTTAGAAATTTCTAAAAGCCTTATTTAAAAACAAAAACATTAAAGGTCCAATCCTAATTAACATTTTTAACATGATGGAAATAAAAGAGGAAGAACTATTATATAAAAATTATCAAGTGTGATATGTTACGATGAACGTTGAGATACTTTTGACTCAGGATTTTTTTTATATTTAATAAGGCTTTTAGAAATATTTTTAAGTTATAATTATTCTTTACAATATAAAAAGGAATTTGGTGATGTTAAAAAGAAAAGTGGCCCTCCCTGGTGGCGCAGCGGGTTAAAGCACAGCACTGAGAATCTAAAGCCGCTTCCTCATGAGTTCAATTCCCACCTGCCCCACAGGTGACCACATGGTGTGGCAGACCTCTCCTGACCTGCCTGCTGCTCCCCTTAGCAGTGTACTTCGTAGAACTGTCTGTTCTGTTCCCCACTCTGTCTCTGGTGAAGCCTCTCACCGCCCCTGAGCTTCTGGCCTGTACCCCAGTTCTGTATGCACAAATAAATAAATCTTTAAAAAAAAAAAAAAAGAAAAGAAAGAAAAGTAAGACATTTTGTATTAAAGTGACCAAAAGATATGAACAAAAAAATCTCAACAGATAAATGTCCAATAAACATAAGAAAAATTATCCATCTGGTATCAATTAGGAAAAACCAAATGCGAGCTACCATTTAACAGTAGTCAGAATAATCAAAAATTAAAGGTTTGAAAATACCACGTATAGACTATGTATGAGGAGCAAAGGTTAATCATAAAAACTGCTTTTTGTACATATATTGATAGAAATACTATGAAGACAATTTATTAGTAGATGAAATTTAAAGATGCATGTATGTTAAGACATAGCACTTCCTTGCTAAGGTTGTAGTCCAGAAAGTGCCAGTATTCGTATCATGAAAATTAAGAATTTAAACACTCTTTGTACTTTTTATGCTCCTAAAATAAATTGGAGTCAACCTGCTGTGCCATCAACACTGGATCAATAAATAAGCCATGATAGCAAATTCTAGCAGTAGGCTGTAATTCAGATGTGATAATAAAGGGGTTTAAGTTACACCTGTCAACCTGATTTTATCTCAAAAATCTTAATGTTGGATCTTAAAAGTGGAAAGTATAGAAAAATATTAATACATTTCTTTGATAGCAGGATCATAAAATTTTAAAACTTGAAGAAATTGTTACATGTTTTAGAGACATATGTATACATGGAGAAAATGAGAATTTAGGAAAATTGTCAAATTGATGAAAGTTTTTTTATATGTAGAGAGAGGAGAAGAAAGTATTTGAAGAGAAAATCACAAGATCTTCACATATGCCACTTATTATTTCTTCAACTTGTGAAGGGAACACACTTTTTTTTTTGTATTTTTATTCATCATTATATGTCAGAAATTCTTTGTTGAGTATCTTACTTAAATAGAACTAAAGATACTTGATTGTCATTACATTGAATTTCTGCCCAAGCAAACATTTATAAAATTCACTAAGTAGCTTGTTATTCTCTTCTAAAATCATATTAATATTGACAACACATCAGCTTTTATTAGGAATCAGTATTGAAGAAAATGTAGAGGTAGTTTGGACAAGTATATGATAAAAGCTGACATTTCTTTAAAAAAATCATTTAAAAAAATAAGCTTCCCTTTGATTTTTGGTTAATTCCTTAAACATTCATAATTTTAGCCATCACATTATGTTGTCAATGAAATACAAGATATTCCTGCCTTATAAAAAAATAAAGTTAAAAGTTTTTCCATTTATTGGAAAGACATCTCCTGCTCATGGATTGGGAGAATTAACATCATCAAAATGGCCCTCCTGTCAAAAGCAATATACAGATTTAATGCCATCCCAATAAAAATCTCAATGACATTCTTCAAAGAAATAGAAAAAATGTTGATGAGATTCATATGGAACAACAAA
>NW_004567106.1:18041278-18065951 GCF_000260355.1 Condylura cristata | reverse complement strand
AAAAAAAAAATGTACAAAATGATGTAAAAATAAACTTAAAATTAAAAAAATTAAAAACAGACCTACCATATGATCCAACAACAACAAAAAAAGTTTTTCCATTTATTATATACTTAGCCATTATTACAGGATTTGAAGTATTGTAAAAAATCTTAGAAATTTTGTTAAAGGTTAGCGTGTATATTCAGGTCACTATATATATTTTTTTCTTAGATTTTAAAACATGGAAGTTCTAACCTTTCAAAAGGTTTAGAGAAGATAATTAGGTGATACTTAATTGTCTGTTTCTTTAAGGAATACACTGCTGGACTGAAACCTATTCTTGCTGCCAACACTTACTAAGATTGCTAGGACATTTTTTTCCCCCCACAGTGTTGGCGCTAATTTAAGATAAAATCATGCATCTAACTATGCTGTCATCTATAATTCATGGCCTCTTTTAAGTGTAGTTCGTTGAAATCTCACCCATGATTCAACCCCTGTCACTCTGGGTAGCAAGATTCATTGCATTTTTCTTTCTGTTTTTATCTAAGTTATTATGTTCACGAGATAGAGGGTTTAGGTAATAAATTGTTCTCAAAAAATTCATAATAAAAGTCTAGTTTGACAGTATCTCTTTAATAGGAGTTTTATATATGGTTTTTCCTTTTTAGTACATAAGTACAAAAAACAGTGTATTGAAGTTTTCTCTATGTGTTCCTCCTCCAAATGCCATATTTGGTTGTATTGTTTTAAAAATTACTGGCTTTGCTCTCCTGACCTGCTAATGTAACTCCATCAGCCTCACTGAGAGGCTGTGACAATGTACAAGCTGATAAGGAAACATAGAGCTTGTACCCCACTTTCTTAATCCTGACTATTCAACTGTTACATTGACAAGTTGAATCAGCAATCTGTCAGGTTTGAATTAAATTGTCCTAGTACCCCAGACTATTATTATGTTTTTGATAGATACTTCTAGGGGAATTTTTTTTGTTTGGATACTTCTCAGACGTCAAGCTTGATAATAAGGCTTTGTCATCAGATATTAAGACATTAAATTTTTATTTTGTGAACTTGCAAAGAGAATGTTTGTATTTTTGTTAATTTCATCTTCCTTGTGCTGAAGAAAAATATGAAACTCTCTGCTTTTATTTATTTGTCTTATTTTTCAGTGACTTAAAGACCAGTATGTTCTGTCTTTAAAATGCTTTCAGTAGAATTCTCTAAGGTACAATCTTACAGTTATTTCCTAAGAAGGACTTAAAAGGGAACCCTAGGGGAAAATTTGAGGGTTATAGAGTAAGTGGAGAATTAAGTTTAAAAAATCTCATGATAAATTATTGAAAACATTTTTTAACCCTCCAGAGATTACCTTGAAGACAATTCTGTTCTCTTTCAAGATGCAAATTAACACAATTATCTTAGTTGAAAACATATTTAGGAGGTGTGCAATCAAAATAATAAATCAGTTAAATAAAGCTGGCATGTGCAATCACATTTGGTAAGTAAATAATTTCTAATGAGAAACTTTAAGGAATATGTTCAGCATACTTTTAAGACTGGAACATATTTCTGTAAAGTCAGTACTGCTCTTCAGTTTAGATGAAATTTTTCTCTTCTAGGCACTAAGACACAATAAATAAATGTGTAGGAAACTCACCCAAAAACATGAATAGTTTTCGAATTATCAAAATAATTTCTTCATTCTGCATTACTTACCATATATAAAAGTTTAATTTTTACTTGAATTAACACCAGCTCAATTTTAATTGTAGTCACTTTTCTGAGTCTGATATAAGGTGTTTTTTTGTTGTTGTTGTTGTTGTCATTGTTCCAGCTCCTTTATATATTTAAAAATGAAATGCAGCTCTATAAATCATTAAATCTTGATTCACAGAAAAAATACTTTGTGTATAAAAAATTTAATTTATGGTTTGCTGAAGTTGCAATTCTTTATTGAAGAAATACACAAATAAACAAAAGGGAAACTAAAAATGAGGGAGAATAGCTGAAATACCAGTTGAGTTCAATTCATTAAGATGGGTAAAATTAGCTGTCTTAATTAGTATGTATGATGAATGTTGTTTTAAAAGTGATATAGTTATTAAATATTCCCCTAAGTAACTTTACTCGAGGTTCATTAAAATATTTTCTAGGGTGAAGTCCACCTTTTTTTTGTTTTTTTTTGTATTTTAATAAGACAATCATTATTAATTATAATTTGCAATTATAATTCATTGCCAACTAATTAAAACACAGGTTTAACTGCTAAAATTTATGCTTAGACTAGACTATCTTGAATGAATTCTATGATTGAAATAGGTTTACAATTGCAAATTCATCACTAAGAAGTCACTAATAATGAAAGAAAGAGGAATATCAATAGTATTTTAGTGTTTCATTGCTGAATTTGGATATAAAATGAAGTACTTCATTTTAGAAAGAGAGTGGGCTCTCTAAGAGGCTGGGCAGTAATCAGGGCTATAGCAACCTGTCCCCAAATGGACAACATGGCAAGCCAACTGCATATTGGCAGAAATACTTACGAAGAAAGGGAACAGGACTTCTCAGCTATGGCTACAATATCCATATTGTAGATTACTGAAAATAACTCATAATAAATATTAGTTTGTCACATTTTATATTTATTTGCATATACCCGATAGTGTTCTGTGATCAAGGAGCTATATATTATTCAGTAATGTTAAAATTAATAGAAAATAAATTAAGTGACATAATAATTGAAATTGAGACTTCATTTTAATTCTTCAGTTTCTAAATCAATATATAAATACAGATAGTAGGAAAAAGTAGTTATCAAATTACATTTGAAGTATTTTATGCCATAACAGCAGAGATGATTTCCGTGATCTTTAATATAATAGTGTTCTACATAGTCTATTAGGGTACTTATTACCTTATATTTCCAGAAAAAAAAATTCAGTATCTTAAAATTCAACAACTACTTAAAACACATTTCAAGATAACGCTAATAAATCCACTCACAAAATTTGCTGTCTTTCATGACTTTCAATAGAATTAAATATTATTCGTCAACATAATTACATTTTCAAACTGCGACAAATTTCTTGCCTAAGGAAAAGACCACAAATTAGAAGAATATACAAACATGAATAAATTAACCACTGAAGATAATATGACATTGAATATGATATTTGGAGCTTTGTCAAGATATTATTTATTAATGCTATTGATTCTTGTAAGAAAATAATAAATAACATTTACTGAAAGTTCATATTTTTATATACTTATGATAGCAACCTCTTTGCATTTACTGTATTCACACCCACCCTCTTTTTCAAAACTTATAACTGTAATTTATACATGTAAATAATTTTGTTGGCATCACACATTGACCAAATAGTGAAACAAAAAAATGACTTTAGGTCTGTCAAACTCCATATAGTCCTCTAGATGTCTTCTTAATTTGAACTACCATCATATGTCCAAGTCACATAAAAACTCAGTTTTCCTTTATTTGTTTTAATAATTCAATAGGTGGCGATGACTATGATTTTTCTTTGTGATACAAGTAAACAACAAAAGCAAGCAAGATCAATGCTTCTATCTAAAGGACTAGGAAAAGAAAGTTTAATTAGGAGAAGTTGAAAAGAGTTTAAAAAATCAAAAGCTAGTTTGGATTAACTGTTTACTAAGATTGTGTAAAAATGAGCAATAATGCAAAAGTAGGGAAAATTTTTCTAATATTTCACTATGTGCTTGTTCTGTAGTCAGAAATAATATTACTGTTCTGGTATTTGTGTGAATTTGAAGGAGGATGGCAAAAGGGCACATTGGAAGGACAAGAAAATAGAACTAGCAAAATAAGCTTAACATGGAAAAATGTAACATAATTGTAATATAATCAACCATTGGCATATGTCAAATGCATTTGAGACCACTGATCATCATTCATGTTCTCATTGGGTCCCATTCCTGGTCCCTTCCTTTCTACTTAGTAGAGGTCTTTTGGCCTGTACATACAAACTTAGTCATGGTCTACTTATTGGAAACCCTTCCACATGTCATGAATGATGTTTCTTTTGCTGCTGTAACAAATTACCTCAAATAAAGTGTCTTTATTTGGCACTTACTATTTATTATTACATTTATTATTTTATAGTTAGAACTGCAATGCACTTCTTTAAAAACAAGGCATTGTCAGGACTCCACTCATTTTTGTAGGCTTTAAGGGAGTAATCATTCCCATGCGTTTTTGTCAAAATATCTTTTCTTCATCCTCAAATCCAGCAATTATAGGCTGAATTCTTCTCAACATTGTATCACTTTAACCTACTTTATGATCTCTTATCTTCTGATTCTCTTCTTCCTCCCACGTGTAAGAGTTCACACAAATATCTAGAACAATCGTCCCTTCTCTAAGTTCTAAAGTTAAATACATCTGTAAAACCCCTTTTACTATGTAGAGTAAAATATTCATAGATACCTTAGGATTAGAACAAAATAGATAAGACATCTTTAGAGCATGTAGGGATTTCAGTCTAATACAACTAGTTTAAGATTTTGAGGTGAAAATAAAGATAATTCAGCAGTGTCAAACAGTTGCCTGTCCAGCCTTTCTTTATGGATCAGAGTAATGTCATTGACAATTTCTTTGATGCTCAGATGACTATCACATATTGTCTCCAGAGTTGGTAATTGTAATTTATTGAGTATTTGTATTTGACTATCTTATTTTTTCAAGCTTTCCATAGTTAAAAAAGGAAAAAATAAAGAAAAGTCTTTGCCTTGCAAAAAAAGTGTTTTAAATATATTATTTAATCATTCACTTACATAATTTTTCTTTAGGGAACCAGAAGATTCCAGCCATGTCAGTTATCAATGCTGTTTCCCTCACACTACCAGTTTTTGCTAGTTAATGTGGAGGAAACTAAAGAACTCAAGGCCACACAATAGGGTAAAAGTGCTTGGATTCAAATCCAGATCGGTCTGACCCCAAAGTTGGTTGTTTTGGGTCAAGTTTCCTGGAAAAAAAAAAACCCAAGATGGAATTTTCTAAGCAGTATGTCTTCTATGTCAGCACCAGTGTGGGAACAAAAGATTGAGAAGAGATAAATTTTGATGAAATTCAAAAAAAAACTTCAGGTAATGCCATGAGAGATCAAGAACAGGGATGCTCCTAGAGTGTTTTCCTTAAAATAAAAGAGCTTAGTCCTGTTTGCTTTTTGATTGACCAGTTAATGGATGTGAGCTGCTCCCTGGGAGAAGCTATGACCTTGGGCAAAAAGACTTTCCCCTGTCCAGCTGTCTCTAGCTTTCAATACTTCCAGCAATTAGAAGAATAAGTACTTTAGTCTTGAAGGTGTATCTGGAAGATCACCAAAATATCTACTACATCATGTTCTTTCAATGTATGTGTTTTTAAATAAATTACATTCATTGCACTTTGTTTTATATTCTGGTACTAGCTTCTGGACTTTTAGGACTACGGCTTCATATTTTTTATTACTCTTCTGTCATCAAGAAAGAAAAATGGCTCTGAAACAGCTTGAAGAAAGGAAAGAGGAAGAATAATGGTAATCATGAGAAGAAATGAAATCAGGGCTAGGAAATGGCTAAAGAAATTAGAACTCAGTCCTATGACAGATGTCCTCCTCCTTGAGATTATGGTTAAGGGATTTTCTCTTAAAGGTCAATTTCTGTGCACAAAATTTAAGAAGCTATTGTAAAACAGGCAACCTCGTAGACAGTATTTAAGCCAGAGGCCATGACAGGGAATTAAAGGTAATTATTCAAAGTGATAAGAACCACATACCAAACATGGGGCTGTAAAGATAGAATTAAAAATAAGAAGCAAAGGAGTTGAAAATAATTTGAGACTGAATCAATTTCAGAGTCTCTGTTAAAAGAAAAAAAAAAGAACTTTGGAAAATACTGCTACTTTGGTGGTGTTTACAGCCCATTTTTCTCCCCCCTCCCCACCCCTGAAGTTGCTGATAGTAGTCCTTGAATGCCTCTAGGCTGAGTTAAAGTGGCCACTATTTATTGTTACTTCATGGTCTCCAGACAGGATCAGTTCTTAGCAATAGTGAAGGAGAGAACCTGATAGGGGTGATAGGTCAACTACAAAAACACAGTCACAAAGAAAAATATTTTTAGCTTAATAATGGCAACTTCTATACTTAGTAATATAAATCAGTAATTCTTTATAAAGCATTTTATAATCCAGGAAATTTTGTATGAATTAATGAAAGCTTATTGAGCCGTGTTTTCTTTTTATGAAAAAAAAAAAATATGTAGATATTAAAAGAGACCTCATAGTGTTTATATTTCTGGGCAAATACTGTCATTTTTCCATTGAAAGATTATAATTGGCATAGCCTTTCACAACTAACAAATGTCAAATTGCTGCAAAATGTACTTTTTTTTTTTAAAGATTTATTTATTTATTCATACAGAACTGGGGTACAGGCCAGAGGCTCAGGGGCGGTGAGAGGCTTCACCAGAGACAGAGTGGGGAGCAGAATAGGCAGATCTACGAAGTACACTGCTGAGGGAAGCAGCGGGCGGGCCAGGAGAGGTCTGGCTCGCCATGTGGTCTCCTCCGGGGCAGGCAGCAGGCGGGAATCGAACTCATGCGAAAGTGGCTTCAGATTCTCAGTGCTGCGCTTTAACCCGCTGTGCCACCAGGGAGGGCCGCAAAATGTACTTTTACAGATAGTCATATAAATGTACATGTGTCATGATCTCTTACAGCTACCCTATAGATTCATGTGACCATCCCTTATTTATTACATGTACACTTTCTTTTGCTAAAGTTTAGTTTTTATGACTTCTCATATAAATCAGTATATACCATTTTTTTCTCAGGAATTTGTAAATCATTAAGTAATATAGATATATCAATTATTTCATAAATGCAAATTATTTAAAATATTGTCAAAAATTTTTTTAGTACTTAATTATGGATAAAATAATGAATTAAGGCCTCAAGCATTGCCTTAAGAAAGTCAGAACTTAATGTTATTTGATGATAATGTATGAATGCTACAAAATTATTCCTTTAGTTCATGTGATGGGATCAGCACTTTGAAGCAGGAGCACTTTCAATTCCTAAACATTTTCAAAGGCATAATTTAAGCCTACTCTTAAGATTAGTTTAATCCATTTAAATTTATATCATTCAATCACCTTTGGACCTAAAAAGCAGAACCATTCCATTTTAAATAAATATTGCAAATTATGATATTAAAGTTGAAAGCAGCATCACATTAGAATATATAATAATGTGATGTTCAAAGAACATTAGAAGGTTGTAATATAGGATAAATACCATGATACGTCCAGGTAATGGTGATGTGCCAGGAAAGTGACCTAGAAAGCAGATAACTCAGATGGTTCAGGAGAGAAACTCAACCAGTCAGTCATGCAAAGTCTGTGGACCCATAAGAATGAAGTAGAAAACAGGAGGTCACACAAAAGAAGAGGGATTTTTACACTGTAAAATGATTAGAAATCTGAGCTATCAATAAAAGCTAGGAAAATCATGACAAACCATGAATCAGAACAATGAGAACAAGAGATCAGTTGCAAATAAATGATGCTTCTTAAGAAATGACTCTCAAAGCAGGCAATTCCTGGTAGAATTGAAAGCAAACCTGGAAGAATTGTCTATAGGGGGATCATTGTTAAGAAAAAAAATTCAAATGGCAGAAAAGTAAAGAAGCTGTGCTCCCCTCCTCCATGTACTCATAGCTATCATAGATTGCTGCAGAAAAAAAGCACTAACTCCTGAAGGAAATGTCTATTTAGAATTAAAAAAGGAAAAACAAATCAACAGACAGCTATACACCAGACACATTTACAGGGCTGAAGAGGCGTATGGGGTCAGAACTGGAGCGGTAAGACTGCACAGGACTATGGTGATGGCACATCAGTGAAATGGTAGGGGGAAGCCCACGGGGGTTGCAACCAAGAAGAAAAAATGTACAAAATGAAGAATGATGTGAAAAATAAATAAATAATTATAAGCAGGACTCCTCTGGTGGTGCAAGGGGTTAAAGCACAGCACATGAAACTAGACACAGCCACTGCAGCACGAGTTTGATTCCTGGCTGGCCAGGGAGGTGACCCACATGGTGCAGCAGACCTTTTCTGTCTCACCTGCTGCTCCCCTCACCAGTATATATTAGTCAATCTGCCTGTTCTGCTCCTCACTCTGTTTCTGGTAAATCCTTTCACCCCTCTACACTTCTTGCCTGTACCCCAGTACTTGAATGCATAAATAAATCTTTTTAAAAAAGAATAAAGAAGCAGTAACAGCATTCACAGTCTGATTTTGTTAATAAACAATACACCATTATTAAATAAAAATAAAACCCATGAGGAAAAAAGTGGATATACTTGCCCTTGGTAAGTTAAAATAGCATTACCATAGCAGTATTGCTTAATACAGAGTTAATTGAAGTAATTATGCCTGATTCAACAAACTTGAAACACAAAATTCAATAATAGCTTTCATGAGGATCTATAAACTGTTTAATAGTTTGTCTTTCTTGAGGATCTGTAAACTGTTTAATAGTTTGTCATTCATCTACTTATAATTTTACAGAGTGGACTGGAATACTTTATTATCAAAAAAAAAAAAAAACACTTTAATCTGAGGCAAGACAGGGAGTAATGGGTAAAGTTAGGGCTCTTTTAGTCTGGTTATTTTGCAAAGTCCGGTTATTTTCCTCTGTGCCTCTTAAGAGTCATGTGCTTTCCTTTCATGTGCAGTGAAATCCTCCATTTGTTAATGTACATACTGCTCTCCCAGTGTATGCTAGGCGCACGTGATCAGTAACTTCCTCATGCATTAAAGCATCAAGTTTTGATTTTGTATAGCCCATATCTACGTTGCACCACTTCAAATGACAAACTTACAGGTTTATAATCCAGTCTTTCTCTTTAGTGCAAAAATAGAAAAGTTTTATTGCAATGAGCTTATACTGCTACAAATAGGCTGAAGAACCTTCTCTCATGCCTATGGGTAAATTTAGAGTAAATAATTCATGAAACTAACTTGTTTGCTACATGTAAAATCAGTTTGCTGTATATTCCTTTTGAAGGAAATCGTCTTTTTTTTTTCTGTTAATTCATATAAATAACTCTGGCCATAATGATAGCTTAAATTTGTATTAAAAATAGAAAATGCAGGAGTTTGAGGTGACACTGTTTTGTTGTTTATTGGCTTGAAATTATTTTGAGTGGAACGACTTAAAAGTATTGGTAGAAGTATGACTAAAATTAGGTCAAACACTGCTTTTTTCCATATATTGATGTGGGACTACACAGTTCAGGTGCCAGAGACATTTCTGATCATCTTTAATGCAAATTTGACTTAAAGATAATGTCAATGACATACAAAATGTTGTCAGAAGATAACTTCTCTTGTTATAGGGTAAATGCTGAGACAAAACTGAAACATTTATTCCCAAAGCAGGAGACATTAATTTTATAAACAATCTAATTCAATGACTAGATATAATACTATCAAAATGAGTGCTTATTGTTGATTTATTCTATGTTTGGATATAGGTATACCTGGGATAGCTCAGTATAGCTCTGCATATGTTTATAAATGTTGCCCTTTATATTAGGATTATATTTGATTCCAGTATATAGGTAGCAATATTATACCCATGACTATTATTAAATTTAATTATATATGTAAAGATTGATTTGAGTATAGAAAATTTATACTGCAGTACTGTAGTGTCTTTATAGCTAGACAGTAAAAGGAGTTTCTATTATAGCTTCAGTACAATGGTACAGCACAGTTCTAAAACAATGTATTTATATTATGATTAAAATGCATTGAAAGAATGACTAGTAATGTTTTAGAGGAATTTTAATTCAGTGTTTCCCTATGGACATGAAACAAAGTGAAAGTTAGTTTTATATTGCTAAGAAGATAGACTGTTAGCAAATAAAAGAATAAAAATCATAAATCTCAGCTCAGTAATTTCAAATATAATTTCAATATTGGTAATGTTCTATACTATATGTGTATTTTCATTTTTATACCAGATCTGAAATAAATACATGAGATTTGGGCAAGTGAGCAAAAATATAAGCTTGGAATACCTTTGGCTGCTGATTGACAACAGCAACAATACCTATTAGGCAACAGGTGTGTGCAGGGGTGGGGGGGGCGGTAATCGCTAGATTTGGTCAGCATTGGTTTAAGTCATCTACTACTGCTTACTTGCTATGAAATTTTAGACAAACATCTTAAGGTCTTTATTCTCATATTCTTGTTTGGAAAATTGAGAGACCCCTGAAGAATAAATGGGATTAAGTATTTGACAAAAGAACAGGAGTTCAAGAATCTGGGAACCCAGATTTACTGTTTGCAACATTTCTAGTATGTTATGTAAATTTCTGTATATTATCTATATTCTCCAGTCTTTGGTATAAAAGAGAAATAATAAAATTTAACTCTTATAATTGTCTTTAATTATAAAATACACTTATCAGAGTGCCTGGAATGCTATTAATATTAAATTTCCACATAAAGGGAGATAGACTCTTATCTAAAGGAGGTTAGGGAAGGGTTTTTGCTAACTGATATTTGAGCAGGGACTTGAACAAAGAAGCAGATGAGACATGCAGTTATCTGTGGAAAATATTTTGAGGAGGGAGGAGAATTGGCAAGGAAGACTAAGACAAATCCAGACACGGTATATTTAAGACAAGGAAGAAATCTGGTAGCAGCAGAGTGGAAGCATGAGGAGTGAGAACAGAAAGAGAGAAGTGGTCCAGACTATATATCCATCACAACTAGGTATGGGAATTCAATTTTACTGATAGTAGTATTTGGCAAGTTATCCAGAGATTACTCTGGTTGCTACATGGAAGACTAACTGCATGGGAGTAAGGACTTAAGTGGCAAGCTAGGTTATGGGATTACTACCCAGGTCTAGTTAGTTGGTGATAATTGGTTGGACTAAATTGAGGGTCATGAGTGAAAAGAAATGTAGCTGAATTCAGATGAACCTTTGAAAATATTCATGGACTTGCTGACTGACCTTATATAGGAAGCAAAGGAGAAATAAAAAAGACAATTTTTTTTTTAATGGAGCCTGAGCAAGTAGAAGAGTAGAGTACAGTTTACTAAGAAGCGAGTATTATAGGAGAGACAGCTTGATGAGGAGGAGATTCAGGGTTTTATGTTAACATATTGCCATATACCAAATTCAAACATTTGATGCAGTTATAAATGTTAAATGTCTGTCAGTGGTTTTAATGTAATCATCACTGTGTAAATATCAGTGATTTCCATTATTTTTCCTTTGAAAATTTCCATTCTGAATTTTAGTCCGACTCTATGGAGAACCAGTCTCATTAGTTTTTTTTAAAAAAAAAAATGTACTGCAAAACCTATCATACTATTTCCAAACTAATTCTCTACACTACTAACATGTAATTATACAGCTAAACAAACAAACAAAAAATGCATAACTAGATTCATTGGCTTTTATATACTAAATATGAACCAGATGATATTTGAGTACCTATTTGGTAAAAAATGGAAGTATAAGAGTTATGAAGCTTTTGAAAACTTGTTAATGTCAGATAATTTTATTAGTTTTTATGTAATATCCCATTCCAGATTTCTCAAAGTAAATAGCATTATTCTTTTTGAAGTCTTTTAAAAAGATAGGTTGCTATTTTTTATCTTACATTTCAGACTTGAATACCAAGTTGTGTAGTACATTCAAAGACTAGTTTATAGTAAGGCAAACATATTTTCCTGAATTTGAAAAAAAAAAAATACAGATATGCTATCATTCTATTATCTGCCTGACTTGCTCTCTTGCTATATAATTACCCACCTGTTGCTTGGGTCAGCTGTATTGTTTCTGTCTTTAGTTCTTTTAATTTGACTAAGCCATAATGGTGCTATTCTAAAGTAAAGAGATACATAGAGCATGATCAGTAAACAGATTTTATTCTTAAAATAAAATGAACCTCAGCATTGCCAAAAGTTAGCTGTGCACTTTATTTTTTTTAATATTTACTTATTTATGCACACACAACTGAGGTACATTCCATAAGTGCGGGGTGGGAGTATTCACCAAAGAAAAAGTGGGAAGCAGAACAGGCAGTGAAGAAATATGCTGCTCAGGAGAGCAGTGGGCAAGACTGGAGAGGTCTGCCACACCGTGTGGGTCACCTCCCTGTCCTGGGATTGAACTCCAACTCCTGTTGAAGTGGCTGCAGCTGGCTTCATAGTGCCACGCTTTAACCCCTTGAACCACCAGGGAAAGCCTAGCCGTGCAATTTTGCATCTCTCATTTCATCTCTTAGCACCTAGTTTCCCTAAGCATTCATTGCCCTCATTGACTATTTTAGGGGAGTTCATGAGGTAACATATAAAGAATTAATGTGTCTTAGTAGGAGATATAGAAATTAATTGGCAAAGATGCTTGCTGTTAGTACTCATTATATTGTTATTACTGTATTATTATTATCATTGCAATTATTATTACATCTTGAAGAATCTATTATCTTTATATCATTTTTAATGACCCACTCTCAACTTGAATTCTACAGGATTAAGCACTAAAACTGTCTTAATGGGGAGGACTTTTCAGCAGTTAAGATTAAAAATATCCCTTGAAAGAAATAATACCCTAAGAATACGCTATCAAATAAGAACCAACGAAGACATTTTTACTTTGAAATTTGAAATAAAACCTTGTTGTTCTCTGCGTCTCCTTACTGATGTATGTGAATAACTGGAAAATTAGCCTATCTTTTACCTTAGAAAAGATCCATGGATTTCAATCCTTCTTGATTTTAAAGAAACCATTCAAAGACAGCATATGTGTTTCATGTAAAGTGTCTTTACTTCTTTAATATATTTTGATTGCACACAATTTTTGGAAAAGCTGTTCTCAATAAGAAAAATACAAATATTAATGTCAGGAAATGAATGTGTTTGTTCCCATTGAAAGGCATTGGTCCTTCTCTTGATTTCTTTTAGAGACCAGAAAGCAAATTCTGAAGGACAGTGATACTTTGTTGACACTAGATTAATCATGTTTAAAAACAATTGAAAGGACACAAAATTTAATTGTATTTTTCCTTTTAGGTTAATGGTACTGAAGGTAACATGATTCAGCAAATTGATAAAGGAGATTATTTGTCACAGGACATTTTTAAAAATAGGTAATCATAATATATCAATATTTTTATATATGCATTCCATAAATATGCTTATTATTTTCCCAGGAGGCAGTAATAGCTTTTTGGATGCTAAGGAGTGCCTGAAGTGAATTTTTATGGCCTAGTTATAAACTCCTAAAAGTAGGGTTTATAATGGAAACATGGTGAGACATTTAATATCAGCACTGAAATAGGTACTTTTGAGTCCCGTATTTGTTTGAAAATAGTAACAGCAGTTAGAGTTTCTCCCAGAGGTATAGTTTCTTTAGCTACATGTCTAAGTATGTCTAATTATGGTGGAACTCTTAGTGTCTATTCAGTGCTGATACTAAACATTGTTTTCCATTACCACTGTAGTCGTATTTTAGAGCTTTTTAAGTACACTCTGTCCAATAAAATATCTGGAAATTATATTTTGAGATTGAGTGAAATATTTTCCATTGATAAATATTGAAAGGCAAAATGTTTCCTTCTCTTTTTAATCAAGCATATACAAAGAATTCAGCCTGGACTGCTAAATGACTTATTTTAGAATACAGTTATCTATTTTCTAACTATATCTGATTTGAATAAAAATCAGTAATAGCACTTTATATGTTACCTAATAATTTACTAAGTAGTTTTTAAATCAATTACTGTGTTTATCCTGAACAAAATCTGTGAGACATGTTATCTTTGTCATTCTCTCTTTTATCAGTCCTTTACCATCAATCTATTGAAGAAAGTCATTTGTTTATTGTCAAATAGTAAATTGAAATAGTTTTCAAGAGCTGAGAATTCCTTTCATTTTTTTAACTCTAAGTAAAAATCACATTATGTAACATTATTTATGTTTCAGATGTGCATCATTGAAATCAACATTTCACATACTTTATTAAGTTCACCGCTGAAAGTCCAATTCTTTCTTTCACCATTTAATTGCCTGCTTTGTCCTGATTTATTCACTTTCCTTTCCTCTTCTGGGAACAACTAATTGCTTTACAGTCCAAAAGTTTATTTATTTTTATTTAGTCCCTCTATTTGTTTTCTGTATATACCCCGCATAAGAGAAATCTTACAGTATTTGTCTTTCTCCATTCCTGGTCTTAATAGTGGCACTAAATTTTTCAAGTTTTCAAATATACTCTAGGAATGTTTTCTTTCAAAAATTTAGCAAACTACTTCCAAAAATGTTACTTTAAAAATTAAAGTGGAGATGATTAAGCTAAGCAAAATATGTCAGAAAATACAGAAGTCAATGGTGTCACTCATATGTTGATGATAAATAAGTATAGAAAAGGAACCAATGAAATAAACTCTGAGAAAGTATGATGGTTATCAGATAAGATGCAGAAGAGGGGAGAATGGGACGGTAGTGGAATGATAGTGGGAATGATAGTGGTGAGTGGCACCGAAAAATCAGTGTGATGTGTGGTTGTACTGTCAAAATTTTCATGCCATTATAAACCAATGTTAAATTAATAAAAATTTATTGTAAAAATTAAAACTAAAATGGTCATACATCTGTAAAGTATGAATAATTTCTTATAAGATAGGTTAAGGATTTAGTTAATGTTTGAATTAAAATAAATATGCATCTAAGCCATATATATTTGAAACTCAAATTTCAAGTTTAAAGTAAATGAAACTGAAAGCAGTACTCACTGGTTTAAAGATTTTCAAAATTAACTGAGATTTCTGAGCTTACATCATAGACAGAGTAGAATATAATGGACAGTACACCTCTTTTACTTCCACAGGTACGATATGGTTTAACTTCCTATTCAAGTACAGAGAAATAAAAAACAGACTCTGAAAACTATAAAGGAGTATAGATCAAAAAAAGTCTGCTCATTAAATCAATAGTAAACAGGAAAATAGTATATACAGATTTTCTCTTTAGCAATTTTCTAGAAGTTCTGCTGGTATATGAATTGAAATCTGAACTTGAAACCCACTTGCAGATTATCCTTTATTTTCTTTAAGATCTATTTATTTGTGAATACAAGAACTGGGGTATCAGCCAGAAGCACAGGGTGTAAGAAGATTCACCAGAGATAGAGTGGGGCGATGAATAGGCAGATCTACTGAAATACACTGCTGAGGGGAGTGGCAGGTGGGTCAGGAGAGGTCTGCTGTGGATTGGCTTCCTGGCCAGGAATCCAACTCAAGCAATAGTGGCTGGAAATAGCTTTATAGTGCTGACTTTAACCCCCATGCCACCCAGATTAACTTTAAAAACCTAAAGATCAGTGAGAAAAGGATTCGTCATAAGATTCAAAATATGTTTTCCAATCATATCACAATAAAAATATTGTCACCTAAATTAATAATATAGTTTATATAATATTTGAATCACTCTGTCCCCTAGGACTTATTCTCAAAACTAGAACATTTGCAAGTCTAGAATATGAACTTTCACAAAATGCTAGCTTCTTAGGCTTAGGTTGCATTTTAGTTTGAATTTGAAAATTATATTTAAGAAAAAACTGACTCAATAATATGTTGAAAAGTATTACTTGAAATAGGCATTCATATTTTATATCTGACTTTAGGAGATAAGCTTTTAGTTTTTCACTATTGAGTATAGTTAGTTGTGGAACTGTCATACATGGCCTTTATTATGTTAAGGTTGATTTATGTTCCATTTATTCCCATTTTGTAGAGAGGTTGTTTTGTTGGGTTTTTTGTTTGTTTGTTTGTAAATTAATTTTGATTTTATCAAATACTTTCTCTGCATCTAATGATATTATCAAATGATTTTTTTTCTTCCCCTTGATTGAAATGGTGAATTACATAGTTACTTTACATCCTTACTTGCATCCCTAGAATAAATCCCATTTTTGTCATATTACATGATCCATTTCATATAGTATTGAAATCAGTTTGTTCATATTTTCTTTAAAGATTTATTTATTCGTGCATACAGAATGGGGATACAGGTCAGAGGTGCAGGGGCGGTGAGAGGATTCACCAGAAAGAATGGGGAGCAGAACAGGCTGACTGACGAAATACACTGCTGAGGGGAGCAGCGGGTGGGTCAGGAAAGGTCTGCCACGCCATGTGGTTTGCCTCCAGGGTGGGAATAGAACTCAGCTGAAGTGGCTTTAGCTTCTTAGTGCTGTTCTTTAATCCACTGTGCCACCAGGGAGGGCCCCCAGTTTACTCAGATTTTGCTAAGAATGTTTGCATCTTGTTCTTCAGGAATCTTACTCTGTAATTTTCTTTCTTTTTTGTGATATTCTTAGCTGCTTTTAGTAATAGCAGTGTTGGCCTCTAAGATGCATTTGGTAGTACTCCTACATCAATATTTGGAAAAGTTTGAAGAGGATAGGTATTCATATCTTTGAAAATATAATTGAACTCACTCATGACACCAGAGGTGCTGAACTTCCGTATTTTGGAGAAAGAATTTTGATAACTCTTTCAAAGTCCTTGTTTGTAATTGGTCTATAAAAAAGTTTTCTCTGCTTCATTCATGTAATTTGCTTGATTTTAAGAATTTCTCCATTCTTGACGTAGGACTGTAATATTATAAACGTTTCCCTTAGCCCTCATTTTGCAGCAGTTCTGTTACCTGTGTCTTCTTTTCCATGGGTATTTTTTAAATTCTCCTTTGACTTCCTCTTTAACCCAATAGCTATTTAGTAATGTGTTATTTGTTCTCTGCATATTTAATTTCTACATGTTTTTCTGTGGTCGATTTTTAGTTTGATACATTTTCTAGTTGTGATCTGAGAAAATGCTTAATGATTTCAGTCTTGGTGAATGTACTGACAAATGTGGTCTGCCCTCAAGAATGTTCCATGCCCTTGGGAATACTGTGTACTTAGCTTTCGTGCGGTGCATTGCCCTGTAAATCTTTATCGAAGCCATCAAGTGTGATTTATCATATGAGCCTTTAATTCCTTGTTTATTTTCTCAATGGTTGATATATACATTGACATAACTTGAATGTTGAAGCCCCCTGCTAATACTTGGTTACTGTATATATCTGCTTTAGGTTTGTTTTGATTATTCTTCATTTGGTGTATGTATATGTAACATTTGTTGAGTGTTATATTTTGCTGACATATTGTTCCATAGTCCTTATATATTGGCAATTTCTGTAGTTTTTAGCAAGAAATCTTTTTAGATAGAAAGGGAAAGATAAATCATGTGTTTTATAGAGAAAAACAGACAAACACAGATCCTTTGAAATTTCAGAAATTCAACACCAGAGTGGAGGATAGCAAGCAAATGGAGTGGTCTGAGGTACTATATGGAGAATTATGGGGGCTGTGTTGGTGGGTATGAGGTGATAACATTGAAAAATTTTGAAGCTGTACTACTAAACATACACAGTGGTGCAATCTAGTGTTACCTCAATTAAAAATAAAGTAAAAATTGGGCCCTCCCTGGTGGCGCAGTGGGTTAAAGCACAGCACTGAGAATCTGAAGCCACTTCCGCATGAGTTCGATTCCCGCCTGCCGCCTGCCCCGGAGGAGACCACATGGCGAGCCAGACCTCTCCTGACCCGCCCGCTGCTCCCCTCAGCAGTGTACTTCGTCAATCTGCCTGTTCTGCTCCCCACTCTGTCTCTGGTGAAGCCTCTCACCGTCCCTGAGCCTCTGGCCTGTACCCCAGTTCTGTATGAATAAATAAATAAATCTTTAAAAAAAAAATAAATAAATAAATAAAGTAAAAATTAAAAAGAAATAAAAACATTGGTATTTTACCTTTGAATTTTCACAGTGGCTACAAATTGTCACCTGTTTCTGCTAAATAGATGTGCTGCTCTACTGTGTGGCAGTATTTCACAATTTGGATGATTTCTTCCCTCTTTCTACTTTCTTTCCTTCAGAAACGGTGCCTGGTTCTCTCTTTGATTTGCCCATTTCTCTGACACCTATGGATCACAATGTGTAGGGCATTTGGAACTTGATTTGGTATTTCATAATCATTTTTCATACGCTTTACATCTAGTAGAGAGTTGTCCAGATTATTTTTTAGAGCTAATCAGAAACTAAATCTAATTTGACTGATAGCAATTTCCCTTCTCAGAGTTTCTTTATATGTTGCTGGAATACTGTCAGTGCTACTTCAGAATATTTTCCTGAAATTAACTCCCTTTGCTGATAATAATTTCAACATAATTCCAAAGAGAAAGTCAAGTTTAGGTATAATTACCAAGCCTTGACAAAATATTATATAGCACATGTTGAATGTCAGTTGTATACTCTTGAAAGTTAATGTTATAATACATTGTTGTTATAGTAAAAACTAAATAAAAATTAAAAATTAATTCCAAGGAAGATAGTCTTATTGATATTTATTCTTACTTACTCCCTAGCATTCTTAACAGATAAATGCATATTTTGCAAATTAAGTTTAAAAAAGTACCCAAAACAATTTACATTTCCAGTTTTCATGCTATAGCAAAAAAATATAAACAGAGACAGATAGTAGATCATTGTTTACAGAGTTCCTAAGTCTTGCGAATGATTATTATCATTTACAATGTTATTCAGCAAATTTCTTTGTTGAGGTTTCAGGTTTGTTTGTTTTTTTTTCCCCCCAGATAAAATGAAAATGGAAATTATTTCACAGGTTTTATATTTTAAATTAGTGGCTGTCATAATTTCAGTAACTATCACTGTCCCCACCCCCAAATTGTATAGCTTAGCACCCTGAAGTAGGATAATGCTGCTTTTCATTTTGTTTCTTTAAGTCTTACAAGTGAACATTGATGTCTGTGGTCATATTTCAGTTTTTACTTTTATTTGAATATGATATCTGTATATAAAAATATCAGGATAGATTAAAGCCTGAGTTTCAATATCATGGAATTAATCCTCAAAATATACTGAAAATGGAAAATCCCAGAACTTTGGAGGAGTGAAAATTTCAGTCAACATTGAATCTTTTCTAAAAGCAATAGGACACCAGAGGACCTAAAGGTCTTCCTCAAGATGACAGTATCATTTATTAAAAAAATTAAAGCATACATACTATGTTTTATACTATTCCTTCTATTAAATATGTGTATATCTCTAAATGTGCCCATATGTGCAGTAACTGTTAGAATGTGCTATTATTAAAATATTTAAACAAAAGCAAAGATGCATCCATTAAGTGATGTCTAGTGAACAGTGCGCATCGTTATCCATTGGCTCAAACTTTGAGAGATTTTGGGTAAATTACCAGAAAAGGAAAGGTTGAATAAATTTACTTGGAGCTATGTAAGTAAATCCATTCTTTACAAATGGATTTGAGGCCAAGAGTAAGGATTTAGTCCTGTTCAATATATTTCTAAGTATATATTTTCCAACAGTATATATTTTATTGAGATTCAGTGGTCAAGAATGTAAGTGCTTCTCTTCCAAATTTTCATAAATTGCTATGATTGCATAAGACATAGTAGAGAAGAAAAAACAGAATTTTATTCACTGAGATAATGAAAACAAGGAAAGTCTTATTTAAAAATATATAAATATCATTTGAGTCAAAGTTAATCATTGATTCAATACATAAAGCCAAAGAAATTTTAATATTTGCTGTAAAAAATAAATTCCAAAATGGAATAGATATATTTACATGTAATCACTTTGTGTAATATATAGTATATTCATTATTTTATACTTGTTTTGAAATGTTTACTTCTAGAAATATGTCTCAACTTTTAAATTTATTCTCTACTGAAAGTCTTGGAGATTTTGTTTAAACATAGATCACATCAAAAATCTCAAGTGACTAGCTGCCTTATTCAGAATATTTAAATTTTCTGTGTTGTTAAAAATTATGTGCAAAAGAGATAGGATTTTAATGGATAAGTTATACAAAGAATGATGTCAAATGACTCAGCTTGTCAGAAATTTTAAGTGCCCTTCACAAATCTCTAAGACTGGAGAATGTCAGTTCACACCTTTGCAAAACTCTTTGATATTAACTCAAGGAATGTGTAGAGCTGTTTATCCTCATTTACATAGGAATCTATAAAAAAAAGTCCTTAAAACATGCTCTACAGATACTAAAGGTTATGTCACTTTTAATCTTTTTGTATTTTCTTGCCGCTCACTTTTTCTCTTTTGGTAACAGAAGATTTTTTTATGTTGTAAGAGACAGATATAATAGGGGATTTTGTAATTATACAATAAAAAACTAAACTTAAATTAATTGACTTATGCAAGTTACCTCTCACTTTTGGCAGAGACATGAACAAACCTTTGGACTTAATTTGTAGGAAGGGTGCTACCATACTGACTATCACAAATGGATACAGTGGTTGTCTAGCATTATGGGATTAGATTTCTTTCCTTGATTTTTAACTTTTCAACTAAGTTTTTAAATATTTCCAAAACCTATTCAGTTCTTCTTTTGCTTAATCTCCTCCAGATTCCATATATGCACTTACCTCTGACCTGTTCCCACTGCAGTCTTATAAATGATTTTTTTTTTTTTTTTGCTTTGTAAGCTCTAGAGACGTGGAAGTGACACAAATAAGTTCCAAATACATTTACTTAATCTCTCTATTGTATATATTTAAACTTGCCTTCTTTTGTTACAACCATTTACTATCTTCTCTTTTTTTTTTAATTACTCATGTGGACTTGATAACTGTTTACTTAAAATAGAAGAAATATCTGTTCTTAAGGTATTCAATTATCTTCCATTAGAAAACAAAATCTACTCAAATTTGCCTGATGTATGCCTGTCTAATTCTTTTTATTACCCCCTTTGTTTCCAAAATACTGAAGTTTTTTTTTCTGTTTTCCGTTGTTACTGATCAAATGTGATCTGATCTTGTCTTTGTATTAGTCACTAGCTGTGGGCATCAGTAACCTACATCTTGCTTTTTTTATTGCAACTTGTTTTTGGATATGTCTTAAAGTACTTGTTTTTCTACATCTATGATATATCTTTGGCCAGTTTTGTTTTATCTCACATTCAGACTTATTCTTCTTTACCTGTAATGCCTTGAGACCTCTTACTAAGCCTTTTATTTACCTTTAGATTCATAGGTCACCTATGTAACCTCCTTTTTTATATACAATCCAGAAATTCCCTCTGAGATCCAGATTCATTTACCCAACTACCTCATTGGTATCTCTTCTTACATAGTTTGGACGTAATTCAAAGTTGAGTCACATAAAACTCAATTTTATGATTTTCCTTCTTAAAGTTGGTGCTGTTCCAGTATGTTCCTTTTCAAGATTGGCAACACAATCCATCTCATGCAATTAACAGTGTCCTGTAAAGCACCTTAATTGGTCCCCTCTCAGTATCAGTTCATTTCTGTCTCTAGCACTGTAATAAGTACTTAAATATCTCATTATTTTCTAGTTCTTATAACCACATGAAGTAGATATTGTCTCAGTATTATATTCTGCATAACCTACCTATTGTAAGAGTATTTTAGTTTGCCTCATAAGTAACTCATATAGCTACCAGTTTTCTCCATTTTTAGCAGTCCCTCCCTAATCCAGTTTCCTCTAACCTCTCATATGCATTACTGAAATAACATTACAGTTCTCTTCACGGTCTTTTGCTCCTCTTAAGTTTGTGTCCAGTCTATTTTTCTGAATAGATATCTGAACATTTCACTTATATGACCATCTCTATAAACCTCCTTAATAATGCCCTTTAACCCCATGGAATCTGTCACCTACCTGACTTGTATAGCCTCACTGGATATCATGTTCATCTGTTAAGGCCACACAAAATACTTATTTCCTTCTACCTCAGAGCATTCTTTGAGTTATCTGTGCTCAACTTTTACTGTGTATCTCCTGCTCTTCTTTCAGACTTCAGTTCATTTGTGTCTTTCCAAAGGAAGCCTGATCTGGCTCCTTGTAGAAGTTATTAACCCTAACCAATGCTTTCCTCTGTATCTTCCATTGTCTCATTGTTCAAATTGAAATTTGCAATCTATTTGTAGCATTTTTCTAAAAAAAAAAAATCTTGCTTCCCAAGTTCATGTTTTAAAATGCACAGAAGAGCCAAATAACATATACAGATATAGCCATATATAAAGATGACCAAATAGTCACATGAAAGTGATCCTCTTCAATTATCAGAGAAATGCAAATCAAAGCCACACAGAGATATCACCTCACACATAATGACCCTCATGTAAAACAATGTGAAGGTTTCTCAGATTATTAAAAATGTCTACCATAGCACTCAGCAATTCCACTCATAAGTTATTGCCAAAGCACTAATTTGAACAGTGCTGTTCATTGTAGCACTACATACAATAGCCAAGTTAGGGAAACAGTTAAAGTGCCTAATGACAGATAAGCAGATTAAGAAGATGTGGTATATATTCATAATGAAATACTACTAGCTATAAAAATAAAATGCACTCTTGCCATTTACAACATCAGTGGGCCTGAAGAGGCTAATGTTAAGTGAACTAAGATAGAATGAGAAAGGCAAATATCACATGATTCTACTTCTCTATAGAATTTGAAAAAATCAAAGGGTCACTTATAACTACCCCAGTTTTTAAAAATAGAAATGCATAGAATTAATGTTTCTAATCAGAGGGGGGTAGTAAGCATGTGAAGGGCAAAGTGTGGCTATGTTTCAGTAGACAATAGTGGAGGATTTTCCGTGCTTCACTGTAGCTATGATGTGCTAACATACATATGACTAATTGGATTCCTATGCCTCTGAATGACATACGGTGTTGTAAACCAGTGTCACCTCACTAAAATAATAAATATTGAATTCATCCCTTAGAACAAAAGTAAAAATTAAGTCAAGTAGCATGATGTCTTCCTATCTTTCCTTTTTGCATAGGATTGCTTTAGCTATTTAAGGCCTATTCTGGTTCCATAATGCATATGTACTGTTATGTTTTTTTTTTTAAAGATTTATTTATTTGTGCATACAGAACTGGGGTACAGGCCAGAGACTCAGGGGTGGCAAAAGACTTCACCAGAGACAGAGTGGGGAGAAGAACAGGCAGATCGACAAAGTCCACTGCTGAGGGGAGCAGCGGGCGGGTCAGGAGAGGTCTGCCTCGCCATATGGTCACCTCCGGGGCAGGCGGGAATCAAACTCATGAGGAAGCGGCTTTAGATTCTCAGTGCTGTGCTTTAACCCGCTGCGCCACTGGGGAGGGCCTGTACTGTTATATTTTTTAAAAAATATTATTGCTAATTTAATGGCATTTATTTAAATTGCAGAGCAGTGAAGTTAGGGTACCACCCCCAGGCAAGCCTGTGGCGCCCTCCTAGTAACTTTTAGACCCTTGAGAAGTGCACCCAGCTGGGTATAGTTATGTTCTCACTTTGGTAGCACTGTTATTTGAACTATGTCAATTTTCTCCATTTTGAGCACAGAATGTCTATTCACGTATTTATTTCATGTTCTATGCCCTTTGGTAAGTTGCTGTAGTTTTCGTGATATAAGTCCTTTTCATTCTTGGTTAGGCTAATTCCTAGCTATTTGATACTTACTGACGGGGTGTGAATGACATTGTTCTCTTTCTTTCTTTCCTTCTTGTTCATTAATAATATATAAAATGTAACTGTTTTTGAATGTTGATTTTGTAACTTGCCACTCTGTTGCATTCATTTATTGTTACTAACAGCTTTTTTATTAACTCTTAAGTATTCTATCATCTGCAAATAATGATAGCTTCACTTTTTTTTACAGTCTAGATTGCTTTTATTTGCTTTTGTTGTCATTTTACTCTAGTTAAACCCCCTAACACTAAATTGAATAGGAATATGAGAGTGGGCTTTCTTGATGTGTTCCTGACCCTAAAGTTAGAGCTCTTAGTTTCTCACCATTAATATTATATTAACTGTAGGTTTGTGATATATGATCTTTATTAGATTAAGGTAGGTTCCTTTTCTTCCATCTTGCTAAGAGTTTTTATTAGAGGCAGTGATTAAGTTTTCCAAATGCCATTTTTGCATCTATAGATATTATCATACAATTTTTAACTTGTCTCCTATTGAAGGAATGTATTGCATTGATTGATTTACACATGTTAGCACATCTTTGCATCCCTGGGGTAAATCAACTGAGTCGTGATGTATGATTTTTGTCATGTACTTTTGAATATCATCTCCTAGTATTTTGTTAAAGATTTTTGCCTTAGTATTCATTTGGGATGTTGGTCTGTAGTTCTTTTCTTGTTCTGTCTTTGTGTGGTCCTGGTTTTAGGATAATATTGATATCACAAAATGCATTATGGAACGTTCCTTTTTGTATTTTTACCATTAATTTGAGAAAAGTGAACATAAGTGACTCTCAAAGATTTGGAAGAATTTACTTACAAAACCCTCTGGTCCTGAGATTTGGGGGAGAAGTTTTTACTATGGTTTAAATTTCCATGATTTTGATTTTAGAAATTTTAAATTAATCAAGAATTAAGTGCTTACATATGTATTATTTTATTTCCTAATGAAAGTATTTTAAGTATTTAAAAATTATTTTTAATATAAAGTCATTTTTAGACAGGTGGCTAGAATTAATCAATTGCTTCTCTATTTTCTAAGATATAACTATTCTACCATA
>NW_004567106.1:18012262-18039762 GCF_000260355.1 Condylura cristata | reverse complement strand
TTTTAGTACATTATTACATGTTTGAATTCAAGGAAAGTTTAATGCATTTGTTTTTTTTTTCTGAGTTATCTAATCTTTTTACATTTTTATTGTTGTAATTTGTAATATCATTTATTCACCATAACTCTTTCCATATTGAGGACATCTTTGGTCCTCATATATTAAAAATATTTTCCTATTTTTTTTTAAATTTTCCTTTTAATCATCATTATGGAATATACCTTGATGCATATATATATTAAAGGTTACAGTAACTTAAGGGTTTTGTATGCCAAATATTTCAAACCTATATTAAGTTTTTATAGTATCTAAGATTTGACTTTTGGAAAACATTTTAATGATTGATAAAGATTAAATAATTCTTGAAAGAAATGTGCTTGGAAATATAAATTATAAATATGGTTTGTTATATAAGTGAATGTAGATGAAATCTATTTTAGATGTGTCTTGCTGAATAAAAATGTCTTAGAGATAGGAATAGCAAAGGTTTTGGAAATAGAATGAATGTACACGAGATGAATTTGGAACAAAATGAATAGAAAGTTACCCGAAGCAGACTTTATAAAAATATATGGCTAAATTATAAATTTTAAAATATGTTAAAATCTTCTGCTGAAAGATTACTTAAAAAGTATATGTGTGTACATATATAGCTATGTACATATATACATATACGTATGTATATACAGTTGATATACACAGATTTGTATAATTAAAGGTCAGAAAAGAATATGGAAGACTATCTAAGAACTTTCAGTTTGAGTAGGGGTTTTATTGATTATACCATCACTGTGTTTTGTTTATTGAAGTCCAATGACCATTGCAAAATGGAAAAGAAAGATATTCAAGTCATTATCTCAATTAAAATATGAATAAAAAGAATATATTGAATGTTTTTCAATTTTATACCATAACTAGGTTTTTTTTTCTAATTAAATGGTTTAATTCAAATAGAGAGAATCATAACACAAGTCAAAATTTGCAGTTATACCTTATTTTGTACCTTCCAAGGTATTTAAACCTCACCTCAATGTAGTAAATTACTCAGGCATTTTGTATTCATCCAGAAGCCTAGTGACATTACTCCAGTAGCCAAAATTACTCTCATTCATCCTGCTAAAATGAATGCTTTGTCTTACAATATTTACATATAATCCATTGTAATTAAAACATGCTAATTATGTAGTACTATTGATGCTTGAACAATACAGATTTGAACTGTTGCAGACACATCACACAAGTCTGTGTCCCGTTTTCACCCGTTCAACCACCTGCAGGTGCTTTTTGGTTGAATCCCAGATTGAAATCCAGTATATATATATGGAGGATCAACTATAAATTATTTGTGGATTTTTTTTTACTTCCTGGGCAATACATCCCTTCAAATGTAGTAAACAAGTATATAATTGTTTACTCATTGATTTGAAGTTTGTTTCTGTACCTGATGTATCCAAGAAAAAATCATTGAATACTTAATGATAATTGATCAGACTCTAAGTTCCTCTCCTGCCTCTGACAACTGAGTCTCATTATGGCCAAGCTCTACAAAGTCACAATTGTATTTACATAGTTATGCCATCAGAGACAAAATTGACAACATAGTTGAACATTAAATTCTGAGAAAGAAATATGTTTATTTTGTTGTACACTACCATATTTTTTCTTCACAATTGCTTATACTAAAATAACTAGTGTTTTAGAGTATACATTATATAATCTTATCTCTTTATGACTGATGATCAACATAGGCTCCAAAAATTGCAAGTTGATATGGTTCTCTTATCTTTAATGTTGATATGTATCAAACCCATACATTCCAATAAGCATGTTATTAATCATATAATACTTATACACTACCAAGAAAAACATAGAGAACAAAAGTTAACACAAAGTGGATGATTCACATCGACTTCCTGCTAACCCATAGAACAGCAACTCCTATTGTTACATTACTGTCTTGTCCAGGCTCTTATGCTTCTATTCTCTTAGGAGGAAGAGAAGGGGTAGAATCATGTTTTCTGTGAATTTTAATATTTCACAGTGTCTAGTGTCTGTTGACCTACCATTCACTTCTCAGTATTTTCAAAGGTTCATCTAACCACCAAACTCAGAATTTGTCTTAATTCGTATTGAGTCATCACTGGAATTCTCTGTGCTTATTGTTTTAATGATTTTTAAAAAATATTTATCTATGCATACAAGAGAGGGGGTACAGGCAGAAGTGAAGTGGGGTGAGATGGTTCACCATATTCAGAATGGGGAGCAGAGAAGACAGGATGATAGAAATACATAGCTGAGGGGAACATTGGGTAAGACAGGAGATATCTTCTGTGCCATGTGGGTTAGCTCCCTTGCCGGTGTTCTAAAGCATGCTGCAGTGGCTCTAGAGAGTTTCATAGTGAAGATACTTAACCCTTCTGCCACCAAGGAGCCCCTCGTCACTTGTCTTAAACCACAAATTATGTGATTTGATTTTGATGCATTACAGAAAAACAATATTTTTCTCCTACTCATTAGTTTGAATTAGGGTCATGAGATTTTGTTTTTGTTTTTTTTTTTCTGCCAGTGAAATATTAGCGGGTATATATTGAACTGAATGAGTAATGTATACATTAAGCCTTCCATTTGAACTGTCACCCAAAGTGAAAAAATAATATCTTCATACCTTCTGATCTTTAGAATAACCACACATAGAAGATACCTAAATTTCAGAGTAAAGGTTCCCAGAGAGCAATTTGAGCACAGTGGTCCAGTGTAAACTTGCAGACCCCAGAGCCTAAGACAAAATGTTTTTTTTTTTACTATAAAGCAGTGAAATTTTTAGATTTTTTGTAATTCATGCCATCAGAACAAAATCCATTTGACACATAAATTCAGGATAAATTCTTAATATACTTGGTCATTTAAAAAAAAAAAAGATTTATTTTCACATACAGAACTGGGGTACAGGCCAGAGATGCAGGGGTGGTGAGAGGATTCACCAGAGACAGAGTGGGGAGTGGAACAGGCCGACTAATGAAGTACACTGCTAAGGGGAGCAGCAGGTGGGCCAGGAGAGGTCTGCCACATCATGTGGATCTCCTCCAGGGCAGGCAGGGATTGAACTCATGCGGAAGTAGCTTTAGCTTCTTAGTGCTGTGCTTTAACCCGCTGTGCCACCAGGGAGGGTCATACTTGGTCAATATTATAGCTCCCCAAGATTTTAGTTTTTGGCACTCCTAAATTAGAGATATAATTTTTGTTCTATACATCTACTTCCTGTTACATTTTTACATTTTACATTATAATGTATTATTGGCTACATTCTCTGATTTTTATTTTAGCTCTTCCCTTCACTCATTATGAACTATTCCTTGACTTCATAGAGACTTGTTATATTTTAACCCTTGCATTTTACCCCATAAATTTAAACATCATCCTAAACTAAATTTTCTACTCAACACAGGGACCATTGATATGGGATTATACCCTCAGCTAATCTACTCTTCTTTCATTTCTTGTATCTTTCCTGAAAACCCCAGCATGAATCAAACTTCATAATTTGTCCTCTTTATTCTTTCATCCACACTAGGAACAGCATTAGGAAAAGTGTAATAAAGCCATAAAATGAGATGCAAATAAGGTCACAGCTCATATAAAGCAAAGTGTTTGTTCAAGATGCAACTTACCATCTATATTAATAAGCTTGGACTACAGCCTACATGGTCAGAAGCACTGACATGACTTCATGGTAATTACAGGCCCATGGGCCTTGGCAACCACTTTCAAGAAGCAGCACTTTAATTCATGTATCACCAAAAACCATGTTAATTATTTTACAGTTAAAGTTTAAATAATGCATGAATAATTCTTTTCAAATTAAAATTTGACAAATTTTAATCAGCTATTATTGCCTCTGACCAGCATCTTGCCATAATCCTCACTTCCTCTCCGCAATAGCTGTAGGTGTACATTTATGGGCCTTAGTAGGTATTATTTAAGCTGTGCTAAATGTGTATGTGGAAGTTGTTTGGCAGTTCTTGTAATCTTGATTAGGGATGTATGAATGTGTTAGTCTGTTTTACACATACATACAAATATTATTGTACAATCTGTGCCACTGTCCAAAAAGCAAATAGAACTTAGCTTAATGACAAAAAGTTTGGGATTTTCTATAGATTTCTCTAACTGTACATTTTCAAAGATTCTTAAATATTTAGACAGTCCCAAAGTGAGATGATATTGCTCACCTCCAGTTTATTTGTTTTTTAAAGAAATAAGAAGCAGCATCAAATTTTCATTCTGGTTTTGATATATAACCATTTTTTAGAAGTCAACCAGACAGAATCTGTATGTACGTCTTGAAAAATTGTATACCAACTCATAGATCCATTTTTTTTTTTTTGAAGCCTTCATTTCCTTATATCAGAGTTAGGCAGTAATTTTCCTATAGTTCTAAAATTTTAGAGCATTGCTGAGTCCATTCCCATTACCCTCACAGTGGACTTCTTTGACCGAATCCTTAACAAAGGTAATCCTTAATAACAAGAAGACTACTGTGAGTGAACTTGCTCTCAAAGCCATTCCTTGTCCTTTGCTTGTTGTACTGGAATATATGGAGTTGAATTGCTAAGCTATATTTGCCAAACTCTTATGTCATCTGGCATCTGATTTAGCTCAGCCTCTGAAAGTCATTGATCATTTAATTAATAATAGGATAATGAGCCCCTCCCTGGTGGCGCAGCGGGTTAAAGCACAGCACAAAGAAGCTTAAGCCTGTTCCACATGAGTTCGATCCCCACCTGCCCTGGAGGAGATCCACATGGCGCAGCAGACCTCTCCTGACCCACCTGCTGCTCCCCTCAGCAGTGTACTTTGTTGATCTGCCTGTCTGCACCTCACTCTGTCTCTGGTGAATCCTCTCACTCTTCACATCTCTGGCCTGTACCCCAGTTCTATACAAATAAATAAATAATAATAATAATAATAGGATAATGTAGGAAAGGATGGAGAGAAATTTTATATCTCTCTGTCCCTTTCTCTCGCCCAGTATCTCTAGCAGTGGTGATAACTTCTTATTGATTCCAACATCCCTTGGACAGATCACCTAAGATTCACATTATGCTGAGCTATTCCTACCCCCTGATTCTGTCCTTCTCAGCTATCTGTGTATTTCTGCAGGCCAGAGTAGTAGTGGTTTCCTGTACTTTCTAATCATATTTTGCCTGATCAGCACCATTTTGGAGTCTCAGACTTTAAAAAAAACAAAAAACAAAGTCTTTCCTGCCATAGTTCTTTTTCATGACTGACATGTCAGTCAATTTCTCTCTTTCCCTCTCTCTCTGTATCTCTTGCCTCCTTTCTTCCTTCTCTCTCTCCTCACTCTCCTCTCTGTTTCTCTTGCTCCTCTCTGTCTTTTCTCTCTGTCTCTCTCCTCCATATCATGGAAAACGCCTCTAAACTCTTTCCAAGTATTATCTCCTTGCAAAGTCATGTCTGACTTCTATTATTCTCTGTTGCATACAGTCCTATCATTTTACATGTGATAATTTGTATGGCCTACATTACATTGTTTTATTGGCATCCTTGCTTCTTAACTGACTTATAGCTCCATATTAGCTAAAATCTTGTCTATCTTATCTTTTTTTCATTTAAAATATAGAACAGAACATATTAGATTTGTCATATATATTCCTCTATGAATTGAAGAACAAAAGAAAAAATATTCTTAAATATGGCCTTTAGAAAGCTTATCATAATGAATTACTACAAGTCAATGTCATAGTTACTGTTGTTATCCAAACTTAGCAAGTAAAGGACTGACACAGAGATTAAGTATCTTGTCATGAATTATTTCAGAAGTCATAATACGGTATAAAACTTACTAAAAGCTAACAAGTGGTGTAATCTATGCTAAAAAGCAGTTTTATGTACTCCTTAGTTTATACTCCTCACCAGATTTTTTCAAATATCATCTCAAACAAAAATATTGACAAAGTCATGTAAGATAATTTCTCTTCTTTATTTTTCTTGCATATATAATGTCTTAACCATCCAGATGTGCAATAATGAGTAAGATGATTAGTCTTGAGAAAATGTAGCAGAGTTGATTTAGAATGTAGAAATCAGCTATTAGCTATGAAATTTAAATTGTGACACTAAGTAACCTATTGGAGTTTGGAACTCTAGATACAGATTTAGGAAGAATCAAGTGCTATATTGCACTTTCAGCCTCAGAAGTATATGAGATTATCCAAAGATTCAGTAGCAAAATGTTGGCACAGAGCTTGTGTCATGCCAGCACTTAATGAGTGAAGTAAGCAAGGGGGAGTCAACATAGAAGACTGTGGCAGAACAGTAAAAACAACAAAACAAAACACAGGAAAATGTAGATTCATCTACAAAATCTGGGAACAGCTGAGTAAGATAAGATCAGAACAGAAAAGAGCACTTTTGGTGTAATGAAGATGTAGGCTTCAGTGAGTATGTAGAATGAGGTAATAAAAATAGTGAATAACGGCCACTGAATGAAGAGGTCTTGTTACACTGGACCAGGGATGACACATCGTGCCAGAAAGGAAGAATTATCCAATAAATGTTAATTTCACACAATAAAATATTAAATTATAAAGACTGTATTTCAGGAATAATTTTTTGCCACAGTGAATTGTTGCATGTCCGTGTTAATTTACTTTAAGTGAAAAGAAACAGTGGTAAAAAAATCCATTTGGGCATTTGCTCTTTGGAACTTTTGGTTCCTACAGATTGGAAAAGTATAGATCAAGTCACATCATATTTAATAATGAGAAGATGTGATTACATTCTTGTTTCAGAGGTTGAGCAGGAAGGAAGGGCTTGCATCTGAAAGAAAGAATAACAGGTTAATTGAAGAAATCTAAGAACATGTGTGGTACATCTCAAAATATCACCATCCAATAATTTCTAACCTCTTCCACTCTTAGTGTTCATTCATTATCTGTATTTAAGAGGAAAACATATACTCAACATTTCTAATTCAACTTGAGCAAACCTTTGACCAAAAAGCCACTCAGTTCTATATGACATGGTGAAATGTATGGACTTCCTGACAACTACCTTCCTCAAAAGAATCTCTTACTTCTGTTTCTAAAGGAGCTTTTATTCTAGTAGTCAAAGAATTTTAATAATTAGGTTAGAAGGAATTATTATGAGCTTCCTTTACCACATGAGAAAGGAAAAAAAAATCATTTAAGCAAATTAACACAGCTTCAATGAGTCTCAGAGATCTTGATTTCAGGTATCTTTATCCTGCTGGATTTTATGATTCGTGTGTATTTAGTGGTTTCAATAACAATCCTCATCAAAGGATATTTGAAAAGAGCATGTCAGTGTAGTGGTTAGATAGATGGCAAAGCAGTCATATGTAAATAGTTTACGAGGTCTTTACATGAGAAGTTTACTTCCTTATTGAAAACTAATGGATACTATGGAATACTAATTAGCATTTCCTAAGAGTTCTCCAAGAGGAGTCACATTCGACTTGATGTGAATTGGCAGAAAGAAGCATAAATTGATTTGATCACTAAAAGGCCTTGCAGTTGGGGATTTTTTTTAAGTAGAAAATGGTTCCCCAAAGAAAACATATATCATAGGAGAATGAAAGGAAGAGAAGATAAAGAAAATTGAATGTTTGTCACTGATCAATTATTCAGAATCAATTATGGTTTGCTAGGGAAAGCATGCTGTGTCAAAGCCAAGCCAAACTCAAGTAAGCATAAGGATTAATTACCCTCATGCTTGCATAAGGCTGGAGGAGGAGGTAGTATCTATTGGCAGAGAATTACTGCTCTCTAGGAGCAGAAAATGATTATGACACAATGAGAGACCTCCTTCAGAATGTTAGGCATTTTGGTTATTATGAAGATTCTGAATACAATTTATGAGAAAGAGAGATGTAAAATTATTTAATTTCTTCTAAAGAACACTGACTGTACTAGATAGAATTATTTTAAGGAATTGGCCCATACAGTTGTAGTGTAGGGGCTGGCATATCTGAAATTTTCAGGACAAGCTAGCAGAATGAAAGTTTAGGCTAAGTTGGTATTCTATCCATGAATTCAAAGGCTGGAAACTGAGGTAGACCTTCTGTGTTACAATCTGGAGAGCAGAATTTCTTGCTCTACAAGGATCACTGTCTCTCTTCCTAAGCCTTCAACTGATTGATTCAGGTCCACCAGCATTATGGGGTGTCATCTGCTTTATTCAAAGCCTGTTGATTTAAATATTAATCATTTTTAAAAACACCATTACAGTAGCATGTAATTGATACTTGACCAAATAACTGACCATCATAGATAAGCCAAGATGTCACATAAAACTAATCATCCCACTTACTGTACCTATTTTGTCCTAGGCCTATGCTATGCAAAACAACCTCTCACATTTTGATAACTTTTTGCATACTGTCATAGACATAAATTTCATTCTTAAAACAGTACTGCAAGTTAGGCAAGATGGTATGTTTGATTCTAACGATGCAGATGAGGAAATGAAATCATTCAAAACATGCAATTTATAAATTGTAAACTAAAGTCCATATGCAATGTCAAACCCATTTTTTGCAGTCAATGAGAAAATATTCAAAAACAATGTTAGTAAGAATATTTGTTAGTTTAAATTTAATTAGACATTATTTGATGTAGATAAGAGAGTGTCCTTTATTGTTACATTAGAATTACTCTTTGAACTTGAAATTATAAGTCATTGTAACTTAGCTTGAAATATTTTTACTTATAGGCATATGTAAACTGTGCTAACACAATTTTGGGAGTAAGGATAATAATCCTTTTTCTTTTGAACGACTTACTATTCCAGAAATGAAGTACCTCTGCTTCTCTCATATAATCTATATCTGTATCTAGAGAGGAAGAGACAACAATAATTATTGGTCCTTAGCAAAGAATTTGAAGTACCCCTCCCACTGAGGGAGATTTAAAAATCTTACTCCCCAAATCTTAAAAGAAAAAGAGCAGTGATTTGAATTCACTAAATCGGATGTGTATATGTGTTTACAAATTACTGGGTTTTTTTTCTCCCCCTTGACATAGATTTCCTCTGTGGAATCAGGTATTCACAGGTACAATACAAAGGGAATTAAGAATACTATCAGTATTTTAAAAATCTGCCCCAGTGAGGCAGTGTTTCCCTTTCATATTCGACAGGCATTAGGAGAAATTCTTTTAAGCTGAGAAGGATTGAAGAGTCTCATTTTTCAAGAGTGAATTGGTTAACAATAACGCTAGCAAAGAATTATTATACCAATTATTTGAAACATTTAAAAACTGGCCCATACAAGTGATTATGTTTGGAGTTAATGAAGCACTGGTTCCCCTAATGTAGTTGAGTAAAGGAAAGAAAGATCTTTTGCCAATAAAAATCTCATCAGGTGATGGACTTGACAGAACATCCCACTATTCCTGTCAGCCAGAGCTGTCATAAACAAACCACTGATGAGACAATGACAATAATTAACACTGTGTTAATGGGATATGGAGGCTCACAGTTATTTTTTCAGCTACAGTGAACTGAACAAATGCCAAGCAGTGCACATGGCTTAACATCATAACATGTTTCTATTTTATTTACTGTGGTTATGGTGACTCTTCGTGTGTTACAAATCAGGCATATACTTTCTTGGCCTTATGTGATGGTAGATAAGGAATGCTGGCAATCTAAAACCATACTCACAATGTCATTAAAGGTTGAGAGGAAAGAAATTGATCTGATCTGGACTTTGTTAAGTTAAGACTATGGGTTTGGCTCATCACAATGGAATACATTTTGGATAATAAGTGTAACCCAGGAGAGACTGTTCTTTCAAAACTCAGTAATTTAAAACAAAAATTAAAAGATGGATTATTTTTTAGAGATGTCACTGGCAGAATCAGGTGATTAGGAGCAGAATAAGTGCTATCTGCTGCTGCTATAAGTAGATACATTTGGTGATATTTTTTGTAAGTGACACATCTGCTCTGGTATAGGGCAGCAAGTTGAGCGGGGAAGCTGGGAAGGGTAGCTGGTCACAGGTTCCCTCCATCTGTCCCTTGGACATAAATCTGTAGATATATCATTACAGGCTAACCTGCTTATAGGCTTGTTTCAAAGTGTGTATGTAAGATGTTCTTCCCTTTTGGCACTGCTGCTTTACAATAAGACATTAATGGCGCACATGAATATTTCCTTAAGCCACATTTTGGGCTTAATAAATATCATCTTACACAAGGAACAAACATGGTACGTCTAGACAGAATTTTTTTTTTTCATTTTAGCTTCCCTGTTTGAACTCAAATCAAAGGAAATAGCTGTATTACATAAAATGCATTCACTTGTAGAAATAGAAATGTTTTGATCTCTGTTAAATACTGGATTTTTTTTTTTTAAGTTTGAATGTACTCTGAAAAGTGGAATTATTTTTACCATCCTGAATGACAAATCTTTCTGAACAGGCTTTCCAGCAATTAGTCTTGCTCTAATGCTATTTCTACACTGGCAAGATGAAATCTGTTACTTGCCAGCTCTCTGGAGAATATGGTGCTTTCTGTACAGGCACCAGTATTTGTCCAAATGCCAGAGTATATGCTTGTACTTGGCCAGTGTAGAAACAGCAAAAGAGGTCTGAAATACTTGAATTTTTATTGGATTACTTTGGTGATTTCTTTAAGGAGTCATCGCTTAACTTTCCTAAGAATCACAAATTATTAAACATAATGCAAAGAAGTCTGTGAGTTATTCTTTTTACTGTGCACAATGTTTGCTGTTGCTGACAATCAGAAGGAAGTAAGTTCATGGTCGTGACTCCAAGGGAGACTAGAAAGGTTGTTACATCTCAGATTCAGGATTTAATTGAAAAGATTTGGTATTTTAAAAGGGTAATAGAATATTATGTTATACATACTTCAGTGTGCAAATGCTTTTCTTATAGTCCATGAAATATTTGTGTGGAACTTCCTTAGAATAGTTTGAAAAGAAATTCTATTGTCTTGTCAATATTCATGGTGGCTTTCATAATAATCTAAGATTTTTGTTAATATTGTCTTCATGTATCTTTCATATCAAAAGGGAAAATTCTGGCAGTCTATGTGGATTGTTAAAAGATTCATTTTATTAGATTCAAAGTCTTCAGTATAGTCTGTTCCCTTTACTGTCTCTTTTTGAGAACTTCAAGAGAAACGACTTTTTCAAAAAGAATATCCTGTTGAAGTACATTTTCTTTGCCATTCTAGAAACACATAATTTGGATGTCATCCCATAGTCTGTTTCAATTAAAACATTATCAATCCTAAATTTTCTTTATTCTTGGGCCACAATGAAAGCCCTCTTTTTCATGGATGTAAATATGTAAAACAATCATTGAACATGGAATCGGTTCATTTTTTCCTCAAACCTTAGTATCTGTTTATAGATTTAGTTTAATATTATAATGTAGTTCAATATGGAATCTAAAATGTGCATCTGTTTTTTTTATTATAGCAATATCTGGTTTTGAAATAGAAGATAAAAGTCATCTTGTGTTAATAAAATATAATTATTCTGAATTTAAAACCAGATAAATACTTCTTTCAAATTAGTATCTAAGTTTATGGCACTAAAGAGAGCTTTAGATAATTATTGAAGAACCAAACACCAAGGTGGACTGGAAAGTTCTGTTCTTGCCCCATGATTAGATCCATACCCAAATTACATTTTGAGGCATAAATCTTCTCAAGGTACCTTGGTGAAGTTGCACTCAAATAGTCCCTCACTTTTCTTTCCTAGCTTCCCACTAGGACTACTATTGACAATCAATTTGATATCATTCTGCTTTTCAAAATTAAGACCTTCCACGGATTAATACCTTACTTACATTTTGCTCCTGCATTTTCTTTTTCAGTTGTAGACTATGGGTCAGAATATGAGTCACGTTACTTCATAGATGACTATAGATAATAAGTCCACCACTGTTCACTTAGATCTAGTCCCTTCATGTGTTTCTGACCATCATTCAGGCTACACTCTTGTTTAAACCATCATAAATAATTTGCTACAAAGTCCTTTCTGTAGAGGATTTGCTTAAGAAGAAAAAAAAAGGTAATAAAAACAATGTCCAAGACTCTTTGGCTTTGCAGGTGTTGGTTTGTTTTCCTTTTATATGAAAGTAAATGTAGCTTTGTCTCACTATTCATTTTCAAAAATGAGAGTGTGATTTTGTCAAAATCATAATGTAAAGTTGTGCTCAAACCATTGATTGTCAGTTGTTCAGTCTTTTGAATGAATTATGTCTTTATTACCATATACAGCCATACTGTTAAGACACATTGCAAGCTTTCTTTCTGTTTCCCTAATTTTGTATTCACAAAGCACAGAGCTTATAACATTTTTTGAAATAAAAGTATACTGATTTTGTTTAAATATACTCTCATCTTTTACCTACAAAGACTTTTTCAAGGCCTCAGCTTTAGGAAATATAGAAGACAATTTTTATCGGTAAATGTGGTTTTGCACAGTGCTTTACAATAGGTACTATAAAATTTAGCAATTCTATATTTTTCTCCATCTCTAATCTTTACAACCCATTATTATTGTTGATCAGGATCACTCGAGGCTAAAATTAAAGTAGATATTTAGATGCATGTCATGAATATTGTTGAATATTACGCTTTTTTAGAAAATTCCTACTTAACAATGGTTCATTATAGTCTTTTAAACCATAGCCATATAGAGCTGGAGATCTTCCTGCTTTGAGGTGAGATTAGCAATTTTGCAAAAAATGGCAATATATGCTTTTACAAATAATGCTTATAATTCATTCCTAATGGGGTTACTATAATAACCCAACATACATTCTCCTCCTAGAAAATATCATATTCTTAATTTAGGTAAGTAACTTAAAACACTTATTCTATATAAGGGTTCGATCTTGAATCACCACCCTTATTTCCTACAAGACATACTATTCTATTGCCATTTTTATCTTCCAAATAAGCAAATATTTAGCAAAAGAATAATATTTGAAGGTTTTGGTAACATTTTATAAGCAAACAAGACTTGGAAGTTTGCATGTATGTACAGTTAAAATATATTATTTCCTAATGAATATATTTACTCTTTATAAAAAGAAGAAAATAGCATTTTACAGGTATGAAAAATTAACCCACTCCACAAGCTCAGTGACATAGTTGCATATTTATAATTCAGATGAGCAAACTTCATTCACATATTGATGATTCATAGTGGGAAAACTTATATTGAAGGCAGTTCTTCAAATGCATATTTTATAACCAAGAAGCTTTCTTATTGAATTGATATATAGAGTAGCTTCAGTTGCTTATGATAGTCATTTTTAAGGAAAGGAATATTTACTCTTTTTCATGGAGAAAAAGATGATAACCAGTGATTCTATAGGTTATCATTAAGTGTTCAAATATCTTATTTTTAAATTCACTGAGATTATTTTATTAACTATTCAATAATTTATTTTTGTTTATTTCAGATAAAATAATGTAAATAATAAAGTAATTTAGCATAACAATGGCTATAATAGATCCCAGAACCTGAAGTATTGCATGCTTGATATTTATGTATATTATGCAAATGTTAAGGCATGTACTTGCACTTACGGTAAGATATTATGTGACATGGTGATTCTCTAAAGGATTTTTACTTCTCTGTATTTTGAGTATACATTAAGCTTGAACCGCAATTTGTAAGAAGCTATTTTTAAAAAAAATCTTTGCCTACATCATTAGCTAAACAATGGGAGTTTTCTTTTTCTGGCATTTATTCTAGCAATGATGCCCACTATTGTGTAGCATACATATGTATTTGAAACAAAGTCATGTTAATGAAATTATGAAGAAATTATTTGGACCAAACATTGCTTTTAACTACAAAGACTATTTCAATTGTTTCCCTATTGTGTGAGCAAGAGAAAAAAATTGGGATGAGAGTAAAAGATACTAGTGAAAATATGTCATCATTGTATTCATTACCATAAATCAAAGCACTATAAGATTTGCCTTTCTGTTTAGAAGAACAAGCTTTTTATTGACTGTCTTTCATAATTAATAGCATTTACTCTTTAAATCAAATTAGTCTACTTTTCCTATTAAAGCCTTACCGTAGGATCATTTTTTAAAGCACAAGATAACCTTGACAAAAATAAAGGATCAATAATATGTTGATTAGGAGTCTATTTGCTCTAATAGCAAATGTTTCCTTGTCATTAGTTCCTGTTGCAACACTCTCAGAGGTCGTAGTTCATTACTATCTCCTGCCAGTGGTATTTTCTACATACAAAAAAAGTTGACCCTACTAAACATATACACTGATGGATTGACTTAGTCATATATATGGATTTTCTTAGTATTCTTTAATCAACTCAGTTTTGGATTCAAGATTCTGTTACAGGATATCCATCAACTGGGCAGGAAGAAAACAATATGTTGTTGAATCTAGCATCCTCAGAATTTCTTGAGTTAGACTTAATCAATGAGGGCTTTGGGAGATATGCTTTATTGCAGAAAAACTTAATGTGATTGAGGTTCCAGAAGATCAAAATATGGGTATTGATGGGGAAATGGATAGCAGGAAGAAATTGCAGATATTATATCAAGCTGATGGGTCTTCACTTTTGGACGTGTTTATAAATTAAGTTAGAAAAGGTTGTCCATAAACTACTGGACTCCTTCCTGAATCTAAGTTTTTCTATGAAATGTAATAATTTTTACTACAAAGGAGTCTCCTTTCTGCAGTAATTTGTAAAAAGGAACACACATATTTAAGCAACAACACATATAATAAACAGAAACCATAAATGATATATTCTTTATTAATAATATATGTGAACTAGCTGGTCTAAAATAAATCTAGTCAAAGAAAAAAAAAAAGTTTGCTTTGGGTAGCCAAGGGGAATAAAGGACAAATGAGATGCAATTAAGCAGAGAACAATTTAGTATAATTCTAATAGCAAAGTCTTTAATGATGCTTTGGTGCAGATAAATTTGATTTAGAAATATCTCCCAAGTTAACTTGTAGAAACCCATCTCTTCAGTCACTTAATTTTGGACAGGCCAAAGTTATTATGCTGAATGAGAAAATTGGAATCTTGGAAAGGAACTAAATGACCTAATTGATCTTCTTTTCCATCACTGATTTCAAGATACTACTATGACTTATCTGAAAAAAAGGTTAATTTTTTTTGCTATTTAAGATAACAAGAATGAACTGAACTTACAGTGCTTACTTTTTTTTTTATTCATCATATGGATGTATCTACAGTCACCTTTATTTGCCTATATCATGAACTCCTATTTTCTTAATTGCACAGCTCTGAGGTGTCATATCTAATCATATATAAATTGGATGAGATTTTGCTCAATGTTTCCAAATAGAAATAGATGACACGGAGCTTCTTGTCCTGATTAAAAAAAAAAAAAAAGTATTAGAAAAACATTACCTTTACTGATCCATAAGCAGCTGGTGTACCAAGATGTTAAATAAATAGTGAGGGAGACCAGAGAAAAAAACAAAGGCTCAAAGTGTTGAATCAGCTAAATTAGTGATATAAATATTTTACAATCTTTAGAAAACAATATAATATGGTAGGACAGGTTGGTAAACTTTTTCTCTAAATACCAAAAAGTAAATACTTAGGTTTGCAGATCAATATACAAAATTTAGGATGTTAAATAGATTGTTATAATAACAATGAAGGAAAATTACTGCATGTTTTTATTGATTAAATTAAAATACAGTATTAACTGAGTTTTTTTTCAAATTTGGTAATAGTTGCTAAAAATAAAAATGGACTTCTGTGTCAAGGGGATAGCTTTTTGTTTCACTGGGATTAACATTTGATTTCCTTTTCATTAAATCAATTATATATAACATATATATACATATACACACATATACATATATATACATACATATACATATACGTATACACAAAAACAGCCTGTTTTGGCCTGCAAGACACAGCTTATATATCCTTGCCTTTTTGTAAAATGTGATGTAGGATTGGTCTATTTCCATAGAAGTTATAACTTCTGTATAGGAGAATGTTAGGGAAATCCTTATCTCAAAATCATCTTTATGTGTATAACAGTTTCCCACTCTTTAAGATGTGACTAATCAGATATCCTTGAATTCTTAATTTATTAGTCAATAGTATGTTTCATAACCACTTTTTTATAAGAGAAGTTAGAGTTTCCAAAAGAATTTAACCAAAATAATATATTTTCAACTATTTCTACTGCCTAAATGCAGAGAACAACCCCAAGTCTGTTTCACTTAGTAAACTCCCTCTGATAATGCTTGGCGAGACACGAGTGGTTGACTTATAAATGTTCTAAGCTCTGATGTAGACACATTAGTAGTGTTAATTTATATTAATATATGTTCATTTACTTATTATTTTATACACCCCTCCAATCATGTATTTAATACATACTATGTACTATCCATTCTTTTCATTAGAATGCAAAAAATACGAGCTTTTTCCTTAGATGATTACATCATGATATTAACTAGATAACAAATTAAACTATCTTCATCCTACATGATTTTTGGCATTGCCATCTAAAAGACTAATAAAGACTGACTTATTCCACTAAGCGTGATCCCTTCTAGCTCCATCCATCTATGTTGCCACAAATGGCATGAGTTTATCTTTTTATTGCTGAGTAATATTCCTTTGTGTGAAAGTACTGTATCTTCTTGGTCCAGTCATCTGTTTTGGAGCATTTGGGTTGATTCTTCATCTTCCCTATTGTAAATAGTACAGCAATAACATAGGCTGAAATCTTAAAGGGTTTATCTACCCCTATTAAGTATCTCTCTGTAAAATTTTCAAACATTAAAATAAAAATGAAGCAAATATAAATAGAATATTTACATGCATTAAAATTTTCAGTCAGGGCCCTCCCTGGTGGCACAGGGATTTGGAGCATAGCACTGCAAAGCTGGCTGTGGCCACTTCAGTGTGAATTCCATCCCCCACCCTGGAGGTGATCCACAAAGCGTGGCAGACCTCTCCTGGCCCACCTGCTGCTCCGCTCAGCTATTTACTTCATAGATCTGCCTGTTGTTCTCTCCACTCTGTCTCTCATGAACCTGCATCTCTGGCAGGTACCCCAGTTCTGTATGCATAAATAAATACAATATTGAAAAAAAAATTTTAGTCAGTCCCTGAAAGTTTTACTTTTTTTTTTTTTTTTACTTAAAAGTTTTAAGCTATACTTTTTAACAACATGGGAAAGATGTTCCAGAGGACTCTAGGTGCCTAGGTGCCAGGTATGGTGCTGTGAGGCATCTGAAAGGTGTGGTCCTCTAAATCATGTAGGATGTTGTGAACCAATATTACATTAGTAAAAATTAATTTAGCTGTCTTGACAAACAAGAAATGGTTACGTACTATTTGGTCCTATACTATTCATGTCACATTCTCTTGGGGCTTACATTAACCTATATTATAAATATACTAGGAGCCATTGCTCTTATGTAAATTTTCAAACATTGTTAGTAAAACTTAATTGTAATGGGGATGTAAGAATAGTTCAACAATGAAGATCAACTTCATTTGCAAATAAATTCAGTATTTCTAATTATCATTATGTTATTTACATTCTCAATTTTTTTTTAAGATTATTTATTTATATAGAACTGGAGTACAGGCCAGAGATGCGGAGGGTGAAAGGATTCACCAGAGACAGAGCAAGGAGCAGAACAGACAGATCGACGAAGTACACTGTTGAGGGGAGCAGCGGGCGGGTCAGGAGAGGTCTGCCGCGCCATGTGGATCTCCGCCAGGGCAGGCGGGGATCGAACTCATGCGGAAGTGGCCCAAGCTTCCCAGTGCTGTGTTTTAACCCGCTGTGCCACCAGGGAGGACCCTACATTCTCAATTTTATTGTGTTAAATAATGCAATGAAACTATAGTTAGTATTTTGCAACTATTTTATCTGTAACCTATGTATGTTACCAGAGAATTAAAAGTATGAATTTGAAATGTCAGTATCATATATAAAAGTTAAAATAGCCTTTTTCCATTATTTTTCAAGTTAATTTCTCCTATCATCCTTGGAACTATAACCCTCTAACAAAATGGAGATTATGAATGGCTTGGAGGAGGGAAAATTGTCTTGAATTATAAATATCAAGATCTCATACCATTGGAGTCCATCATTGACTTACTCAGAGCACAGCAAAAAAAAAAAAAAAAAAAACTAAATTTTCATACAAAATTAAATTTTAACTGAAGTCTTAAAAATGAATAAGTGTGTTGGGCCCTCCCTGGTGGCGGAGTGGGATAAAGCACAGCACAAAGAAGCTTAAGCCACATCTGCATGAGTTCGATCCCCGCTTGCCCTGAAAGAGATCCACATGGCGCGGCAGACCTCCCCTGACCCGCCTGCTGCTCCCCTCAGCAGTGTACTTTGTCAATCTGCCTGTTCTGCACCCTGCTCTGTCTCTGGTGAATCCTCTCAACCTCCGCATCTCTGGCCTGTACCCCAGCTCTGTACGAATAAATAAATAAATCTTTTAAAAAATGAATTAGTGTGATATTATCACTAAATTTTCTATTTTAGTCACAAAGAAATCCCACCAGGGGAAGTGTACTGGGCTATGGTGATGGGAAGCCCACGGGAATTACAATTGAGATGGAAAAAGACACAAAATGATTACAAAAAATTACTATATTATTTTTTTAAAAAAAGAAATCCCCCTAACTAGCAAATAGATAAAAGTTTCAGACTGTATAAATACTCATTTTATGTGGAATTTTCTTGAACTTTTTTTTTCAGTAACAAATTTCTGAAGAATTTTTTTCTAATCTAAAATCTAATTTATGTGAAACTGAAAACAAATTTCCAGAAATTTGAAAATGTGATTCTTTGAAGATTTAAATAGCAAAACTCTCCCCACCATCATTTTACCTATTAGTTAACTAATTCACTTTCTTTCAGAAATGAGTGTATTTGCATACTTATTCTATCTAAATTCCATTGTGGTATTTTACTTAGTTACATATTATATATCTTCTCCTTAATTCAATTGGGGTAATTTTCCTTCCAAAATTGTGAAAAAAGATCTCTGAATAAAAGTAAACCAAGCTATAATGAGAGACACCTGTGACTTTTCGCTATATGAATAACAACTTTAGCCTTACTTTGTTTTGTTGTCACAGTTGTTATTTTAGTGAAGAAATGTCTTGTGTGCTATAAATATCTGCACTTGAAAGTTCAAAGGATCACAATATTTTTGTTTGTGGTTCTTGTCAAGAAATCAGTAAAATGAAATAAGAACTACATGTATAAAATAGTTCAATAATGAATTACTCTTTCTTACAACTTCCTCATATATCCTGTGAAACATGGATAGCGCTTAAAGGAGAATTTCAGTTTACCAAGCCGAATAGATCATGGAAATTAACTCCTTCTTTTCCCCAAGATTTTGTTCACCCAAAATCCTCAAGAATAATTAGCAAATTATTATAACAATTATTAGGTGGATTTAATAAATGTGTGAGAGGTTATCATTTGCTTTCATGGACACAGGAAGGATTCTAGTTAGCAACATTTGGAGCCAAGGAAATTGTGGCCCCTTTTACTGTTCAAATCCACCCCAGAATTTAAGTTGAAATGTTAGAGGAGTACCAGTAGGAATAAAGAAAGCTTCTATAGCTTATAGTTATATTGCTCTGTGTGGTTTATTCAGAAATGGGTAATTAGAGTTTTCTATCCCAGATCTACGGAGATATGTCCTTCCTCACTCCTTATTATTACCCCCACACCAAGTTAGGATTTTTAGGACATTTGCCAACCAGTACAACTTGGAATCATAATGTCCCTCCCAGTGTTTTAAGCATTTCACTGAGAAGGGGGTGCCCTCATCCTTTAATGTTAACAAGAGCCGCTGATGGATGTGGTCCATTTAAATGTACAACAGAGAGCTGAACTAGATAACGAACTTATTATTCCTCTCAGAGGATTATAGGGTAGTCCCAAAGGAGTGCAGTAAGCCAGAGCAAATCCATATCTACTGGCTAAACAATAGCCAGAAGGCTGACTAGAAATATTGATTTACTTTCTAGGCCATTTAGGCCTTAATGGCGGAGAAAAGCTGAAGTGCTGTTTACTTTTCTGCCAGAATCGACCAAACAACCAGTCCATTTTTTACAGGTTTTTGATTGATTTCGCTTAGAGGAATTAGAGGTGATTTATTTTTAAGCTGAAAGCAACTCGTAAATATCTTCAACTGCACAGGTTCCCTGAGAGGAAATGTTAAGTGGAAATACTTATTGAGAAAGACTTTGTTGCAAATCAATGGGAACAGGTATCATGCTTCACTGTGAGCAGTCAAATGTCAGACACCTTTCCAGGGCCCTGTCAGGACTATCATCTCATCCCTTCAGCTACTCTCCTTTTGAAAGCTCTCAAGTTCACCAAGCTTGAATAAATTTAATCGCCTGACTGAATTTCAGCCAGATGCACCCTGCTGGCTTTCAAAAGGTCCTAGATGGGACAACATAATGGTGTGCAAGCCTCGTATGGAGCATTTTCGATGTTTGATGGGTGAAAACAGTAATTTATCACACAAGTGGCAATTTTCCATGATTCCTCAATCCCACACACAGAAAATGTGGAACTCCGACAAAAGAATGAAGCAGACATACAAAAGAGGGCTCATCCCAAATGTTACCACGTTAGCCTGACTCTTAAAAAGACATCAACTCAAATCAGTGATCATATTGAAAGATATGCTTCAACAATAACAACAAAAAAATAACTTGTGATTTACTGCTCAAGCTGGCAAGGTGTGAGGAGGCAATAATGAAAGGGCAGTTAGCGTTATAAGTGATCTTTCCATGAACGCTTGACTTCATGTGTAGAACAAGTTAACAAAGGGGTAAAGGATAGTACTTGAAATTCTATATAAAAACTCTCTATTCTGTGTTAGCAGGAGAGGGAGAAGGGAGTTCAATAAACTTGTAATTTCATCTCTGTACTCTTTTATCAGTTGTTACCACCACATCCACTATTTTGTAAATTTTTCAAAATAGTGCTATTTGGAAGAGTTGTCAATATCCTCTGTTGCCTCTACCTTACTGAAAGAATTTTTCAAATCTTATTATCAGTAACAATTTATTTGTCATCTTCCATTCATCACTGTACTTTTAAAAAAATAAGATATATTTATCTTTATTCTAGCATTTTTTCCTGGGGGTAATCTTATTTAGTTATATAGCAAATTTAGGTAACACATGAAATTTTAAGTATTGAAAGATCATCCATCATCCCTTTAATCAGGAATAAGCACTCTTGTTTGTTTTTTTTTATTAGTATAGTGTATTTATTTAATAGTTAAGAAAGACAGCACAGCATATTATTTTACTTGACAACATTCCAGAAATATTTTGCACAATTTGCAAAGAGAATATTTTTCAAACCATGGCGTGACTCCGTCTAGCAACAAGGATTTGTCAGGAGCACTTCTGTGGTTGCCCCCACTAATCTGTAAAATGGGAATAAGAGGAGAGAATTTGTCTCATGAGTATTTTGAGAGGACAAAAGAAGTGTAGACAAAAAGAGGAAGGTAATGAATCATTGGCATTCGTAGCTCAAACATGTGTTATGTAAGTCTCTCCTGTGTTTTCCTTCCACAGAGTAAAAGTTAACACCCTGCATCTTCATCTTTGTGTTCCTTCCACAGAGTAAAAGTTAACACCCTGCATCTTCATCTTTGTGTCCTGTCTATTAATTGTCATTAAATGGCAAGCATCACTTAGAAAAACCATTAACTAGATAGAAGGCTGCTGTTAGATCAACCTTTTAAAATAATACGTGTAAAAATTAATTTAAGAAGTTTTAATTATCTTTTTGTTTCTCCTTCCCTACTCTTTTGTCCTTTATTTCCCTCATAAAAATATGTTATCATTTAGAAGAGAGCAACTTCCAGGGAGAGGAGCTGTACATGTATAAGCTGATAAGTTTGAAAGACCATGTTTGCTGGAGTTCACCAGAGGGACAGTTTGCTACAGCTTTGCTGTAATTACTGTAGACTGAGGGCAGTGGTAATTTATGGGCAGACAATTTATACTTTCCTTATCACTTATCTTTTATTTTTCACCAAAATCTGTGTAAATATTTCTGTAACTCGCACATGGTTGTATCATGAGTCCTGTGGCAAAAAATAACTTATCATCACATATATTTTCTGATGAATGAGGTTACTTAATTAAAAGGGCATTAGACTTGATGCACAGGCACATCTAGGCCAACTGCTCATAATCAGTGTGGAGTCCCTAAGAGTAGAAGTGTGAAACAACTCAGTTTTACTTTCACCCTAGTAATTTAAATAGAGAGACTTGCTAGGAACAAGATTGAAGCTAAATTTTGAAAAAAGAAAAAATCATTTCTGAAAGTGAAATACATCAGTATAGAAACAGCAGCTGCTATCATGGAGCTGAACTGGATTTGAAAACTCTAGCTTAAGACAATGATTATAAATGCAATATTACATCAAAGCATTAAAGACTTCCAGGACTAAAGCATTAGTTCAGACCAGATTTTTCCACATAACGTGAATCTTTGAATAACATGTGAATCTTTGAGATATAGATATTTGAGTACTCAGTTAGTTCCCATATTCAAATAATTTCAAATAAATCCACAAACTTCATTCTTAGAAATCTATAATCAACATAGCATTTTAAATACTGATGTCTTATACCTTATGTTAACCTCGCAGTGATATTAGGTATCTATTTCAATTTGTAGGAAGAAAGCAACCAGTAATATTTGCAATACCTGTGACTTTGTACCCCCAGAAAAATTACATTTGCATTATTTGCCTATAATATATCTGAAATTTCTTTTTTATATTATCATAATTGAACTTAAATTTATTCCTTTTGAAATCTTATATTTTGTTGTGTGTGTTTAACTGCTCTGAAAGTTAGAATTTTATGATGACTGTCAAAAGGCTAAACTATTCATAAAATAGTTTAAATTTTACTAGTTTAAATTTGTCTAACCTAGAAAGTGAACCTCCAAAGTGAATTACTTAAGATTTATTTATTTATGCATAAAGAACTGGGGTACAGGCCAGAGGTGCAGGAGTGGCAAAAGGACTCACCAGAGACAGAGTGGGGAGCAGAACAGGCAGATCTATGAAGTACACTGCTGAGGGGAGCAGCAGGCCGATCGATCAGGAGAGGTCTGCCGCCCCATGTGGTCACCTCCAGGGTGGGCTGAAATGGCTTTAGCCTCTTAGTGCTCTGCTTTAACCCGCTGCACCACCAGGGAGGAGGCCCCAAAGTGATAATATAAGCATCATTCCCCGGGACCTTTGGTCATGGAATCTTTTTCTTTTTCAATACAGAACTTGGGAGGTTATGCTTAGCATCGCTCAGGTGTTTGAAACATTGGGTCAGTCCATTTATGTGTTCAATGGAAAATTTTGAGCCACTAGGCATAGTTTAAAAAAATGGTTTTTGTTCACAGAAAAAAAGTAAAAGATGAGGGGATGTTATAAAACTTCCACTACTGACAAAAGATACCACAAGACATTTTTTATTCAAGGGAATACTAGTTATTGGTATCCACCAGTTCAGTCCTGAGGAGTTCTCAGTTGCTACAAGTTTTCTCAGTCTTAGCATTTTGGGTCATATGGTTCCTTGCAGTGGCTGAGTAACCTGTACTTTGTAGGGAGCCTGGCAGCACTCCTGGCCTGTACCCACTAGAAATCAGGGAATGCTGCCTCCCTCATCTCAACCCATATTGTAACAACTGGAAATGGTTCAGATTTACGAGATTTTAGTGGACAAAATTTCCCTGACTTGAGAACCATTAGAGTAAATGAAGAATACATATAAAAGATATATCTTATTTAGGAATACTTTTTCCTCATGTGAGAATATCTTTTATAAGGGAAAAGAGCAAATCAAAGTTGAGGTAAGCTTATTACTTTTGTACATAATTACATATGATATACCATTGTCAGGATATCATATACTGACAGGAGAGTTCTCTAGGCCCTCAATTTAATATGTGGAATATTCAATATGTCACATAATTCATGTGCCTTACACCAAGATTTGGTAAAAATTTCGGATGATCCAAGAACACATAGTTAAAATTCTGTGGACCATTCTTTCTGAAATATCTACTCAATTTTGCTGTGATAGAAACAGCCTCTGACAATATGTAAACATCTGAGTGTGTTTTTAAATAAAACTTTATTTGCAGAAAAAACAAAACATATCAAATTTGACCAGCAACCTCTATGTGCCAAACCTTACCTTAAATGATGTATATTAAATTTTGGTTTAGGATAAGCTAGGTGCTTTTAAAGAATGTAATTTCATGTACTGGTATCTATTTAACTAATACTCAAGGCACCATCTTATCTAAAAGTTTTCACATAAATTAATAAATCAGGTTGACCTATTCCTCCAGATTTGTGGATGTTTTGGTATCTCGTGCCTGAAATTATGGTGGAATGACTAAGTGGGTTGTTGCGGATGCTAAGCAGTACATACCTCATCTTTAAAAGCATCTCAGTACATGATTGATGATAACCAAATGCAGATACAAAATATAGTCGATCTAGGTTCTTATAAACAAACTACATGCTTTATTAAAACATCAGTATGAATGTCAGTTAATGTGTCCTCTACAGATAGGCTATGTTAAATGATGCCAATCTATAGTCATGTTCCCCTTCTTACTTAGAATTAGAGCCTCAGATTTAGTACAGGGTAATAATCAATTCAACCTAAAGATGACACTTCCCAACCTCTTCTGTATTTCATGTGGCTGTGTTACTAAATTATGACCTCTGAGACATATGCAAAAATGTGTGTGAACTATCTACTAAAGATCCTTATTTTAAAAAATTGACTCAAAAAGAAGTTTCCTTTTGCTGTCCTTGACATCTTCATTCTGCTGACATGATATTTGAAGCAACAGAAACCATTTTGGACCATGGCAGAACAGAAAGAGAAATCTGGTTCCCTGATGACACTGAAAAACCTATGCATGGGACTGTATCCCTTTGACATCTTCTAAATGAAAAATGAATTCCTATCTCTAAATCTGGTTTTAGATTCATGTTATATGTTACAAAATGACCATAATTGATTAGATGAATCATGTTTGAAAATTACCCTAATAGTCATTGGTGAACATATGAAACCCTGACTCCCTAAGCATTGTTCAGGAAGCGATGTATCTGACAAACAACAAAGGCATCATCCCCACCCCCAAGAATAAAAGTGGATGATAAGCAATAGTATTATGGAAACCTATAAGCCTGTGCCCTACTCAGATGTCCTTTCCTGTGATATAAGCCATTGTAAATAGGAGCAATTACCATAAACAAGCAAAAAAAAAAAAAACTGTTGAATTTCGTTTTTACCAGGGTTCTTTCTCTTCAATCTACTGCAAAAGAAAAAGAGAAAGAAATTTTTCTTTTAGTACCATCAGAGATCACCAAAAGAGCAAGCAGAACATGATGAGTGTATTTTTTTCTTGCATGACCAGCACATTACATATTTTTCATATTTTCAGTTTCCTAAAGGATGTTCTCTTATGACAAATTTTGGTGCCTCATCATGGCAGGAACATGATGAGATATACACTGGTCATGGAGCAGGTTTGCAAGGCAAGACTCTGCTAACTTGAGCAAAGGTCTTGTGCAATTTATTGAAACTATATAAGCTGGTAAAAGCTGACATGAGGAATAAAGTCTAGGGCAAGGTGACTGAAGGTTTATGAGGAACAGAGAAGGGACTTTGTGACATACATCAAGAGACATTTGCATCAGCAAATGTTATCATAGGTGGAGTAATCCCAAGATAGCTGTGGAGATAGTCACACAATCACGTCAACACGTGGCAAACTTTGTTGCCACGAAGAGGCAATGAAGTTTGTCACAAGAGAGCAACCTAGGTGTTCCCAGGCCTGCTTCGTGATTAGGGCTGTTCTCCAAAGCTAGTCAAAGAATGCTCTGCTGTGATTTGCAGATAGCAAATTGGTCACAGTTGCCCATGAGTACTCAGGTCACAGGAACCCATACTCAAACCTCTTTCTCATCACCACAGACCATTCCCGTACTCAAAAACGTTATCTCAACCATTTCTTTGCTTTGACTCCCTGACACCTTCCATGATTTCTTCTCAATATATTATACTGAGGTCAGGAAATACATGTGCAAAAGGTTTTTTTGGCACTTTGTAAAATCTCCTTTAAAATGATATATACTGGGTCCTCTGAAATTCCTGATTTCCTAAGAGTGGATATTCTGGCTTTATATACTCCCATAGTGAATTATTTTAGCTGGCCGTGCCTATCCATAGAGGTACATAGAAATTAATCATGTGAGAAGGATCAAATCCTTCTATAAGTCAACCTATACTTGATGGTCTACAGATTTAAGGGAGGTGTGCGTGTGTGTGTGTGTGTGTGTGTGTGTGTGTGTGTGTGTGTGTGTTGCGGGCACATGTACACATGTAAGTACTGCAAGAACTATTAGAAATGCGTATTGAGAAATGCCAAAGAAAGCCATATTTGAGTGACCAAGAGGCATCTTCTGTATAAATGGTGGGTGCCTTGTTGGATAGTCTTTAGGTGAAAACAATGCTACTTTTTTTTGTCCCTGTGCTTAAGGACACTATTGGGTGTGGTTAAGAAACTCATGGGTGTATTGCTCTCCTTCCTTTGCTAACTGTGCTTTTTCCTACTGTGTCAATATGCTGCCCTCTACTTCTTTTATAGGAACCACCCAAATAGCTGCTACCTGCTAATTGGAAGTAAATCTAGAACTGAAAAACTATTTGCAGTGTTATGACTCAATTGTCTTATGTAAATAAAATAGAGACAAAGATGCTGAAATTGAACCCATGTGAAATGCATCCCTCAATATTCAGAAAGAAATCACACTGAAAAAAATAAAAAGATATTACTACAAAGAGTATGCAGAATTCATAACATCAGCTGTGGATTGCCGAGTTTGGGTGTGATTCCACTTTAAGCATGGATAGAAACGGCAGTGATGGCAAACATCATCCCCGTTCCTTGGAGACCAATATAATTTAGGAAAAACACTGTGATTAGAACATGGCTAAAACAGAGGATACCCATTTCCTGTATGCTAAAGAAAGATGCATTCCTGCAAACTCTGTGACTTAAAGAAGGAACTTACCATAATGGCACTCTTTTCTACTCTCTGATTTCCATTTTCTCATCTCTAAAATATGTATACAAATTGTTCCTGTCTTAAAGTGATGTTAGTGAAATTAAATAAAATCAACCACACATAGAGAAAAAGGAACTCTCCTGCACTGCTAGTGGGAATGCAAACTAGTACAACCACTATGGAAAACTGTCTGGAGGTTCCTCAAGCTGCTAAACATGGAGCTTCCCTACAACCCAGCAATCCCACTCCTAGGTATCTATCCAAAAGACACAAAAACACTGATTGAAAAAGATACCTGTACCCCC
>NW_004567106.1:17980522-18011859 GCF_000260355.1 Condylura cristata | reverse complement strand
GTGCAAAATGATGTAAAAATAAACTTTGTAATAAAAAAAAAACTTTATAAAAAAAAATCAACCACACATAGCTCTTTGCATAGTATTGGGCATAAGAAAGCCAATCATACATCTTGGTCACTAGAATTATCCTCCTTCTGTACCTGAGATTTTTCAGAACTTCAAGCAAAAGGGCAAATAAAAGTACAAATGAAGCCCACATGCCTAAAAATAGCTAACTAGTTAAAAGTTTACATTTTTTGAATGAAAAGTTTGAATTAATCTAGCCAATTGATTGGTATTATATAAGACTGCCTCTAATAAAGTAGTTCTTCTTTTACTTTGGGATAGTATAGAAGGCCAGTTTCCAGCTCTTGGAGTTTCTCACCAGGCAATAGCAGCATAGAAAAACATAGCCCAGGGCTCCCAGCTCTCAGATGGGCCTCCTATCTTCCTTCCCACCACCACCTCCACCTCCAAATGCACTGAGGAGCTTCTCTTTCACCCATAGGACATGCCAGTCTGCATAGATCTCTTGTACGAGGCAGTCATTTTGTATTGGGTCTAAGGGTGTACACCAGCACATTCTTGCTTCACATGAGAGAACTCTTCATGTTCTCAATGTGGGCCTGGTTTTACTTGGGCAAAAATTAATAGAGCAATTACTGTAATGAAAGCAACTGCTTAAAACTAACTGACCATCTTCCACTGACCAGATACTTCACACCGATAGTGACCTGCTACCCTCCTGTTTCCCTGAATCAACAAATTTCTCAAAGAGAGGCAAGAAACAGTGGGCGAAATGCCTCCATAATTCTTCAAAGCACCTATAATGGATTTTACCATAGAATTTCTAGTAGTGGTACATGAACTGGAAAATTGGTTCAACAAAAATTATTTTGGACTTGATAAAGGATTTACAGATGATGAAAAGAATTGGGAGGTCTATTTAAAGAGGGTTTTAAAACAAACACTTGCTGAATTCAGCATAATGAGACAAGAAAATGAAACCAAGAAATGAATTCAACTTACAAATAACAAATTCAGAAAATGAAGGAATCTAGTGTAATGGGGAAAATGACTGAAAATGGGTATGTAGCATAACTGTATACAGTACTTTCAAAAAAACTCATAAAAGCTAACAGATATTCAGCTTTTTTTCTTCAGATGGCATTTTCACTAATTTTATAAACTTTACTTGATTTTTAATCAATTACCTTCTATCCTTCCAAATCACTTTTTATACTTACCTTTATCACCAAAATGTGTGCTATTCATAAAGGACAAGAGCAAAAGGGATCAAGTTTAGTGAAATAAGCCAGAAAGGAAAAGAAAAATATCACTCATAATAGGAGCATAAGCAATCAAAGAGAAAAAAGAGAGAGAGAGAGGAGAGACAAACAAATGAAATAGTGTAAAAGTGAAAACAAAGAACAACTATAAACCAGAGACATTTTATGGGGGTGAAAGAGGGAATGGGATCAGATCTGGGGTGAGAAGAGTGCACTGGACTGTGGTGATGGCACATGGGTGAATTGGTGGAGGGAGGCCCACAGGGATTACAACTGAAATGGAAAATGCACAAAATGAAGAATGATATAAAAAAATATTTTTAAAAGCATGGGATATTTTTCTTTTCAATTTTTTTTGCATAATCACCTAGTAAAAATGGAGACCTAGAAAAAAATGAATAAAGTTTTTCATGTATAGAGTTTACTTAAAATAAGGGATATTTTGGTTTCTTTGATTTTTAAAAAATTTTAGTATGTACCCTCTATATTTGCTACCACATACATCCTCTAATCCTGAGTTTCTGTGTAGGAATACATTGGTTGAGAAATTTGATTTGTAATGAAAATAATCAGTGTATTAGGACAGATATTAAATAATTTTCTTTATACTGATTGCATCATCTCCTAGAGTGTTTTCTTGAGTACATTTGACTTCTTGAATGACTGTAAAGTCCCTCTACCACTAATTAATTTTCAGAATAAAGTTTTAATTTTGGAATACTCTTAGAATTATAGAAATATTGCAAAATGGCACAAAGAATCTCTTTAATATAGGCTTTATGATTCATATATCCTAAAGCTAATATGTAATCTTGATACGTTTACCAAATTAGGAAATGAACTTTCAGAAGTATGACATTAACATTAACTATATTTTCACTATTTGGGATATGATTTAGACTATCTCTTCTTTTCCCCTAGAAAGGACTGAGTTTCCAATATAAAAATGTCTTCTTCAAAATGAGTAGGGAATAAAGGGACTTTTGCGAGCCTCACATTAAACTCATGTGTGTAAAGTTTTATAAAATAAACAATATAATAATTTATTTTCTGCCATTATTGCCTGTTTTTCAGTTAACAGCTTTCTCCAGCATAACCACAATATTTACACAATTTTGGCTGGGGGAAATCTGTCTCGTTAAAAAATATCTTAAGTATTTCTGAAATACTTCAAGTACATTTCAGAATCACATTGGACACTTAATAAAGCTGAGAAATCCAGGAGATTTTCATTCTAAGAAAAATGTTTGTGGATTGAAAAGGTAGAATTTTAAGTACAGTATTAACAGAGTTATCTTTTTGGGACAGTTTTACACTGTCTACAAAAACACTTCAGGAGAACATTCCCTGGCTATGAACAATTCTGTACACAGTCAAAAGAAACATAACTCACCCTGATAGGGTGATTTTCTATCCCTGCCCTGATAGTGCAAAGTTCCCTAAGGAGCCCGCAAATGTAAAGGATGTGAGTATTGATGGCAAATAGGAAGCTTCATTGTTCACCAGAGGTAACTAAGTGTCCTGGTTAGAGTTTTTGTTTGGTGATACACTTTTAATATGCCTCTTTGGAGGACTTCAGGTGTTAGCAAGTTTTAAATACCTGTTACCAGATTTCAGTAAAATCACTTAGATGGGTTCATACCTGCCCTAGAAAATAAGAATGTACACTGAGTTTTAAAATAGAAGACAAAAGCATGGCCTTCAAAAAAAAAAAAAGTCTATACTTTAAGTCATGAAGCAAATCAAAAGTTTAACAAGACTACCATCAATGCAATTTTTCATTTTAAATTAAATCATGGGAATAAAACAATTTTCCTTTTTCTTTCTCTCTTAAGAGCTTAGTACATTATAATAGATATGACATTGAGTGATTGCTAAATTAATGAAACCATTGTTAGAGTTCCCTACAAGTTTGGAGATAGATTTATAAAAGGTACATTTGACCTGCTGCTGGCTGTTCAGCCTATTTTTGTCCCTTTTATCTCTGAAACAGCCTAATCAGGAAACAGTTCTGCACAGTGGGTCAACTCATACAGTCTCTCGAGACAGAGCTCAGGATATCATGCTACAAAATTGTCTGAAATATAGGGGTTCTCACTGTCAAGAACCCCCATCCTATAGCCAGGGTGCTGTCATAATCATTATTTGAACCTACAGAAAGAAAGACATCAGATACCTGCACTTTCTAAATACCGCCTTCGTGACAAAGGCCATGGGGACCTCATGCCACGGGTCTCCTGGGAAATGTACCCTGTGCTTCAGCGACCAGGAAGGGACTGCAATTTTTCATTTCATCTGCATCTTCCTTCCCAGTTTCTGTCATTTAGAGAAAGTTGACTTCAGCTTCCATGAATAAGATTATCTCTTAATTGTTTTTATTCAATAACCAATAACCAATTTGCCTGCCTGGAAATGTCTGTCTTGGTGTTCCTTAATGACCTTAGAAAAATACTTGCTACAAACAAATTTTTATCATTTAAATTAATTTTATGTAGGTTTAGTCTTTGAATAGGCAACACACATGCTGTTATAGGTAGGACAGGGAGTGAAAGCAGTCAGAGTTTTTATAAGGCTTTTATAATTCCATTCCCTAAAGTTTAGAGCACTGTTAACAATGGTTTCATTAATTTGCAAATCACTCAATGTCATCTCTGCTATAAAGTACTGGACTTTTAATGGGTTGAAGAAGAGAGAAAATGATTCCTTTGATTTAATTTAAAATGAAAAATTGCGTAGTTAGTAACTTTGTTAATTGGGGAGGTGCTGTTAAAATTGTCATGTGATATAAGGTTTTTTTCATGATGAGCATATGCATCTGTTACCATAATTTTTGAGACTAGAAAGATATGCAATGTTTTTAAAATGTATGGATCAGTTTACTTATGAAATTAAAGAGATTTCTGATATAAAATGTTACAATGGGAATTATTATAGCATGAAACTTTGTTACCTCATAAAGGTTCCTCTGAGTCTTGGACATTCTGTCTTGAACTTTCTGTACCAGCTAGCACCACCTGAAGCTTACAGCCAGCCTGGTTTGCAAATGAGGGGTTCACATACTTCTTAGTGACTTCCTCTCTGGGCAGAAACTGGGAGTGGAGCGGTGCAAAAAATGAGCCCCTTCTACTCTGTTATCTATTGTATCATACCTGTATGGTATGGTTTTGTACAGTCAGTCTTACTTGTAGGAAAAGAAATGTAGTAACTCTTGAAACAGATTTGAGCCAACATTTCAACACAGGTCTCTGTACTGCCCACTCTGGGTCAAATACCATAGTCCCTGGGTGGAGCTGGATGTATTCACTTGTTTATTCAAAGAATATATTTATGAGCTGACACATGAGACATGTTGTGACACTGAGGATACAGCTGTGAGGCAAAAATCATTGTCCTCCAGGAAATCCTAGCCTTTGGGGAGGCAATAGACAAGTAAAACAGTAGTAATTCAGAAGATAGGAAGTTCTGTGGAAGCACGCACAAAATGTCAAGATGGTTTAGGGGTTGAAACTGTAAGTACAGCTGTTAAGATGGCCTTCCTGAATAGAGGTGGGTTTCAACAGAGATTTGACATGGCTTGGGGAGCAGAGAAAACCCAAAGAGAGAGAACAGCAAGAATAAAGAATGAAGCAAGTAATGAAATCATCACCTGACCTTTAAATAATAATTCATTTACTCTGTGTTTCAGTTTTGTCTTTTGTAAAATGAAGATAACACTAGGGCCTAACCATTGTGAGGACTGAATATATTTTCTTACATTAGACATATAGTATATGCTCAATTAGTGTTAGCTTTAAATGTTACTACTCTTTCATCTTTAACTCTTCCACTCTCCAAGGAAAATTCAGTGAAGGAGTCAGCAAATTGCCTGTCTAAAGAAAAGTAAAATTAAAATGGTAATATTTCCTGGAAGTCAATAGAGTTCCTCCCCCTTGAGATGTGTTACTAATGGCCTCGTTTGGTTTGGCCCTCATAGGCGCTATATACCAGGCATTAACACTCAGAAACAACCTTTTGTGGAGAAAGGGGAGGAGATTATTTAAAAACTTATTTTGTCGGGGACCATCCCCGATTTCAGGTTATAGAGAGGCTATCAAAGGCAGAGTCTCAAGGTGGGAACGACGTCGGCGAGGCGATATTCTAAAAATTGGAGAGCGGGAGCGAGGAAGACACGGGAGTCAGAGTTGGGTGCAAATCTTCCTGCACTGCCTTCAGCAGAGGTTTATTTTTATACATTAGGAGTAAGTAGTGGGATGATATCAACCCAGGAACTGGGCTGAGAGATTACAATCATCTTTTTTCTAAGAACAGGTTGGGGTTGTTTTGACCCTTGCTTGAGATTACAACATTCTAAAATCAATCAAGGTAAAAACAGGTACATAAGTGCACAAAATCTATGACTAATATTACTATAGTGGAGATAGAAGTCCCTTAAGCCTTATCTACTATTTAATGGGTTTGTTTTTCTGCCTTAATCATCCTGGGAGACAGAAGAGGAAATTCCTTGCTAATCAAATCTCTGAATAGGAGACATAGGTGGATTTCTTTATCTAAAGACTACATAGTAGAATCCTGAAAAACTAGCCAGAAGACTTTTGTGGATTCCTTTAAGGTGTATCAGGTGGAAAACTTGATTAGTTTAAAAAACAGGCAGCCTGGATGAATTTCCATATCTAAAGGCCAAACAATAGGAAGTTTGAGTAATTCTTTAAAAAGCTGAATAGAAGGCTAGGTGAGATGATAGAATGATAAGATTTGGGTTATCCTCCATCCAGCAGTGAGAGGGACTTTGCAAAAACAGCCCTTTTGCTTTTATTTATCAGTCAGTAGTCAAGTCACTTGACTTCGGGGGAATTTTTTCACCCTGGTGCAGTGCTTGCTTGTCAGGGCAGGCAGGCCTTGTGTGGCTGAGGCAGTCCAATTGTAAGCTGAAGGTAGCTCAGAATATTTTGATATTACAATTATACAAAAAAGGGAGGTCATAACATAAGCTAGCAGTGGAAAGTCCGATTTTTCAGAGCTTTTTCCGATCTACCCGGAATCTGTCAGACGATAGACGTTGCATAGCTTGTGTCATTATTTAGCCACAAAGACAAAGTATAGTATGGGTGCTGTTAGTAAGAAATGCTTTTTTGAGAGTCATCTAAAACTGACAAGTAGTAAGGACTTTCTACCTGGGAAGAATCATTAAGACAATCTTTGACTCAAAGGGAATGCCTTTTTTCTATTACTACAAGGTAGAATTGCTACTCACATAAAGGAAGTTGAGGCCAGAGGTGCTACCAAAAATGTTCAGGACACTCCCCTGTAGCAAAAAACAGTCTGAATCTTATATATATGGTAAAATGAGAGACCAGAAAAGTTATATATACACACATGCATATATATATATACACACACACACACACACACACACACACACACACATACATATATACATACACATGTATACATATATGCATATAAATATGCACATATATGTGTGTATACCTCTGTATATATTTCTAAGATCGGGAAACACTGAAAGTGCTTTCATACAAAACTAGAAGAGGACTCTCATGTCTAACCCTTCTCACAGTGTTAATATAGACAGGATTTAGTTTACATAGGATTTCATAGGCTTAATTGCATGCTAACTTCAAACTGAAGGATTTTAATCATGGTGTGTGCAGGGGTGTGAGGGAATGGTGGACAGGTGGAATAGACAAAACTTGATGTTATATTTGAAACAGGTCATTATAACAGGAGTTTCAGCTGAGCCACATTCCAAAGACAGGTGCTAATAAGAATTTCTTTGAGGAGCTCATGAGTAGAGACTAGAAAGTTAATGAAGAGAAATTCTTGTAGATCTTATGTCAGATCCACTTAACCTCTCTCAGTGTGGTTTGTTCTTACTGACCACTCTCACATAAAGGCAGGAGAGATTAAGGATTTGGAGATCTTACTATGTGTCCATGTTCCAGCAGTTAATACACAAAATCACCTCTGAGTGAGTAAAGCACACAAAGTTGAGTGAAGTGGCATTTGGTAGCAGAGCGATGGTCCACAGTTTAGGTAACTTTTCTGGTCTCTCAGTTTAACCAGAGTCAAACATGAAGCATGAAGGCTAGATGTGTGAGCTCTGCAAGGGGGAAAGGGAGAGAGAAGTGAAGAAACCATCAGCTACCTTAGGATTGTCTTAGAGCCTTCAGAAAGGACAAAGTGATTCCACACAAAGGTATGGAAATTAGATTGGCAAATTTCCAGGACATGTGGAGAGGTAACATTAGACCAGCGAGATCGTCAAAGCACTTGACCATACCAGGGGACTGTAGCTTAAGTATCTCTTGTGTTGGGTGAAGGATAGAGGACAGTGGATGAAGAAATCTCTGAATAAAAGGCCCCAGAAAATTTTGTAAAATATGACAATACTAGAGAGTTCTAGTGGAAATTTTCTACCATAGTGGGGATCAATTTAGAATTATCCTATATTCTTTACCTCTGACACTGAGCTCTGCATATGGATAACAACATGGAACGGGAAGTTCTAGTTGAGAAATGATAAGTCACTCCTTCCCTTTCCTTACCAACTTTAAATTGGCTTAGGAGCTTTGATGTACATAGCATTTAGTAAACCAAAATTTCATTTTGATGAAATAACTAGTGAAATTTATAGAGTAAACTTAATTGCAGGTAAGTTCTAAAATCATTTTAATTCAAAATAACAGTTACTGTTCACAAATTGAAACAAATGCACTGAAGTGAGACTATTTGGAGAAGACTTGGGAGTGGACTAATTATATTGAAGAATATATGTTAGAACATGTTTTGAATGTTTTAGGTAGTGTTAGTTAAAGGTAGTAAACAATCCCAAACTAATAATGACTGCAAACCATAAATTATATTTTTGCATACATGATCTAACTTATTTGCAGAGTAAGGGGAATTTATTCCTTTCAATCAAGGTTCCAAAAATGAATAATATGCCTAGTTACAATTAGACACCATATAAACTCTTTGAATTCATATTATTTGTAGAATTGAGAAAGAGTAGAATTTTGCTTCAGGTTCATTTTGTATTAAGATAAATGTTTAGTCAGTTATTTGTTGCATATTAAGACATATGCGATAAAATATAAAAGTGGAAATAATACTTGTAGTGTATATATGTGTATATACACATTATACATAGTTATATGTGATATGTGTGTGTTGTGTGCTTTACTCCTTAATAGCATATTTGATTTTGATAAGTCAAATGCCAGTGTATTTGGGAATACAGCAGTGTAAATGTCCTTGAAGCAGGAAGATGGATAAAGGGGTAAAATATAACTCATAAAATGTAATCAACACAACCTGCTAGTGTTTGTTAGAGTAACAAAGAGTATATGATTACAATTTGTATGTCATCTCTTCAAGTATTCAGAAAATGATAAAGGGTACTGCCTTCTCAATTTTAAATGAAAATAATTATTTTCCTTGGGCTTCATGTAAATATATGAAAATGCAGCTTGAAAATAATATCAGTGATCCAAGATAAAATAGCAATACCAAATAACTGATAAGAAATTTAAAAAAATAATTTATATTCAAGGTGTCATTTTGGGTCCATACCAACAAAAATTTTGTTAATCTTCATAGAGATGCAAATTGGCATGATTTTCTGTAGGGTTTCCATAGCTTTGGGCACTATGAATATATTTCAATAAGACTGTAAACTCCTGAAGTTTTAGGTATATTTGTGTCATGTATACAACCTACAAATGAAGGTTTCTAACTCTCATCACATTCTCAGGTATTCATGACCCAAAGAAATTAAGAATCTCTGCTTTATTTTATGTAATTCAAGAAGCTATTTATAAACTAATTGACTATAGCTAGATCTTTATTCTTTCTAATTTTGTTTTTACAAAAGTGAGATTTCTTAGTACTTCACTGAAATGCCTATATGTGGTAAGACATGGAAAATGCTGAACCCATTAAGTCAAGGGCTCTAAAGAATTTAGTGTCACTCATGTTAATAGAGATCCCACACTTTATTTTTATTTGTGATTTCAGGTCCCTACCTTGTTTTATTTACAACTGGTTAATAATATAATCACTAATAATCATGGAGATAAGTATACTTTGTGTTCACACTAATACATAGAAAAAGTTCAATCTTTATCAAGTCTTCAGATTTAAATCCATTTGGTGACTTTATGATACAGAACTTAATACACTGTAGGTTTGGGAATGTTCCTTATCCTTTACTTCTGTTCTACTTTCCTGTATTCCATGCCAACAATGGTTAAACAGGTATGGAGTTAAAGATTATGTTGACTTAGTAACAAAAACTTTTAGAAGACATAGTTGTGTTTATTCATTCTGAGGAGACATGAGTCTGATCCCGCGTCTGACATGAATCCTTTCCAATTTAGACTTGACTTCCTCATGCACTCACAAGAAAGTCTATAGTACATTTCTACTCTAATTAATAGTTATAATTTTTCTCCAACTATTGAGCACTTAAAAGTGTAGGAAACTTTGAAGAAGATACAGTGATACTAATGTGGAGACCCCTTACCCTCAAGATGTTGATTCTCTCTGTCACCATAAGTTACATTTTTTTAATGTGAAAAGTCTCAAAAGAATGTTATAAATTTAATTTTACAGCCAGTGTCATAAGTTGGTATTAGGACTAACAAATATATTCATTTACGTGACACATTTGCAGATGGTGACCTTCTATATGATAATCTTGGTGAATTTCCTTAGAAAATTCTGTTTTCCTGAAGTCTGTTGCTCCATGACTTTTGGTTCTTGAGATTTATGTTCCTGTGCAGTCTGGGCCTGAGCTTCATTAGCACCTGATTTACCATGAGTGCAGATGGTTATTGGAAATAAAAAGTCAGCCATTTCCTATGATTAAATCTCTCATGGGCTGCATCTCCCTCTTAGCCATTTCCTTACTATTGCATATGATTCATTTGCAAGCAGAACAGTGATTATTATATGATTGTTAAATCTAAAGTGGAAAGGAAAGTAGATTATTAGAAAAAAGACTAGTAGCTTATTAATATATATTATGTGCTACAATGAAATGATTTTACCTAAGTATTAGCAAGATGATAGATTTATAGATGATGGGAGAAAATTACTCTATTGTGATGACTGAATGTAACAAAAAGAATTTAAAATTTTTCTTTTCTTTTTTCTTTTTGCTTGTCTGATTTTATGTTGCTTAAAGCATCCAAAATGCCTCCTCACCTGGCCATGACCTGCCAGTACTTTCAGACAATGATACTATTGTGAGTCTAATAAACAAAAAGACAAAAATCTTTAGGTTTGTTAATTGTTACTTCTCTGTTTTTTAAGATGAGTGGAAAGCAAAAATTTTTCCCATCAAAAATATGACATGAGTTTTATCTTCTTGTAACGAACCATTATTTTTTCACTTGTCACTTTTATGTGAACAATAAGAGTTAGAAATTTCACCACCATTTCAGAATTTTACAAGCTCTTTAAGTTATACTGAAATATTAAAGTTGATGATCACATAGTACTAGTTAACCTGTACAACAAAAACTTGTATTTGCCTGGTTATTACTTTGTTTAATTGCCCTATCATATTCCTTTTTTTCTGTGGATAAGTCAAATTGTTCAATTGACAGATAAATATAACCACAATTACCAGAGTTCATCTCCCTCTAATTCATTTCCATTATTAAATATATTCAGGTTACTTAGTTCCAACAGTGAGGGTTTGGATATGAGAGTTTTAACAGTGAATGCAAGCATTATTCTGCAGATCTTTTTATTAACAGACTTTGCTGTCATTTCCTGAATGCTATGCAGCAAGTAAATATATCAAAAAGATAAAATGTGCGTGTATGAAGAAATACATAGTTTATAGAATTGCCGCTATTATCCAGCTGTATCATGAGAAAAACATGCTATGCTGCTAAGTAGCTGACGTTTACCTACCAATACAGTCTTGCTCAGAATGTGCTAATGCCTCCTATTCTAGGCTCTTTGATCTCTTTCAGTTGGTGTTGGTTATGGGTTCTTTTCTACCACAGTGCCTTTGTGTTGACAATCACCAGTGTGCTTCCATCCCAGTCATTAAAACCTCTTGTGAAAATATTTTTACTTTTTCTTCATAATTGCCAGAGCAATTTTGTATTTCTGTATTTGAAGACTTGCTATTTTTCCCATTGTGCTAAATAGAAAATATACATAAGTCAGCATAAGCTAATGGAAACTTTTATACTTTTTTATGTCTTCTAGCCAGTTCTGCACAGCACATTAATCAAAACTTAGTGACTTGAAGCAAAAGTAATTGACTGTTTCTCACATTTCTGTGGGTTGGCTGGGCATTTGATCACAGTGAACTGGTAAAGGACCTGGAAGTTGGACTCAGCTTGCACAATGAATCTTCTTCCCTCTGTCATTTTCCATTCAGAGCTTCACAATATGAAGTCACAAAACAGAGATCCAGTTGGGAGGAACAATTGAACCTAGCCTCTTGAAGCCTAGGTTCTGGAACTCACACACATCACTTATAATCCATTCTGTTGTCAATAAAGCTACCACAGATTGAAGGGGTGGAAAAAGATAAATGATAAAACTCATGTATCTCTTACGTGGAGAGGTATCTTGGTTCTACAGCCTAGGGGCATGCAGAATTGGGAAGAATTTGAATTGGGAAGAATTTGAATCCATGAAACAAAAATTAAGCCATCATTATGTTCAATTATACTTTAATTATGAATATAAATTTATTTGTAAAGCTTAGTTCAGAAATTGACTAATTTAAATGTTTTATGTTCTTTTAATTTTGTTTTGAGTTTTTAGTTCATATAAATTCTCCTCTTGGACTGAGAAGGGATGGAGTGAGTGTGCTTTAACTCTGTGTTGTAATAGGCCATCAAAACTCACATTTAGACAAACAGTGGCTATGAGCAATATGAGAGCAGGAACATTTTTTTTAAAAAAAAGATTTATTAATTTATTCATACAGAACTGATGTACAGGCCAGAGGCTCAGGGGCGGTGAGAGGCTTCACCAGAGACAGAGTGGGGAGCAGAACAGGCAGATCGAAAGAGTACACTGCTGAGGGGAGCAGTGGCCAGGCCAGGAGAGGTCTGTCACGCCATGTGGTCACCTCCGGGGCAGGCGGAAATCGAACTCATGCGAAGTGGTTTCAGCTTCTTAGTGCAGTGCTTTAACCTGCTGCGCCACCAGGGAGGGCCCAGAGAGCAGGAGCATTTTTAATCGCTGATGAATTTTCAGCAACTAGAATAAAGTCTGCTGCTTAAAGACGTGTTCTGTAAAATATTTGTTGGATGAATAAAGAAGTGAAGTAGTAGACTTTCCTTTCTTTGGCCTTTCCTTTCATGTTCCTAAGGATGTTATTATTTGCTTTCCGGTACTTACATTTCAAATTTTTAGGGTAATAACTGAAAGCGAAGCAGAGTTTCTGCTCACATACGTGATTCTATGAATCTAGTATAATGAACTCTGTCAAGTTTTAATCACATTAAAGATGTAAGCAAATATAATCTTATGATTATTTATGAATATTTAACCATTCACTAAACAGATGCTCCTAGAGATGTTGTTCCATTGGTAAAAACAAAGTGATACTGAGATATTCTTTTCAAACTTCATAATCTTTTCAGAATAGGAAAGGTCTCTAAATGAGTCATTGACCTGAGTGATTAAATATCTAATAATACTCAGAAAGATTTGACTTCAATATTGTACCTGGTTCAAACCCAGTACTACATGAGGATATTGTTTTGTTTGCCTCTACTTCAAAAATAAAAATGAATTTTTGTTTAAATTTTGGTAACCGGTGTGACATGCTAAGTATTCAGGAATAGGGAAAGACTGGTGTCTTGTTGATTTGTTGAAGGTAATGCAAAATAAAAATAGCTTCATCTGATTAAAATATTTCCAATTAGAATTCACTCCCACTTAATCTCTGCTTCTATGGGTATAATTATATGGGTATAATTTTGAACACAATAAGACACTATATGGATAGGCATTAAAACTAGAGAAGAAAGAGAGGAATTGTTTCTTTCATATCTATCTTAGAATTATCCACATGTACATGAATTTACCAGCTCTGTGATGAATCCTCAATTGATATTACCTGCATTTTTCAATTAGTTTATATACATGTCAGCCTGAATATGTTATATAAATTTTAGTATCTTGACTAGAAACATAAATAAATCATGATATTTCAGGGAGTCATCAGGTCCCTCAAGATATAAAACAGTGATAAAAAAACACAATCTAAATAATAATGCATTTACTGATTCATGTGTTAGACTATATAATTTTTCAATTTGATTAAAAATATCACTATTTCCAATATAACTCAAGTCGTCTGATTCCTATCCTTATCATTTTTAGACAAGAAAATTAATATGTTTGTAAAACTGCTCTCTTACAGCAACGGAAAAAGAGAATTGCCCCATTTTTTAGTTCAAGTGTGAGAAAAGTTTTAAGGTGAACAGCATTTACAAAATGCAAAGTTGTGCTTCTTGTTATAGGATTAGCAAAGACTGCTGATGTGTGAAGAAAAACAAAAGGTAAAGGTAAAACACTTAACTAATTTTCAGAGAATAGAAACAAGTCTGATTAGAAGAATTTTTTTTTTAAGTTGTGAAGCTGGGGTAGTCTTCACAGAATAGAGGTAAGGGAAATAATGTGTGAAGGAGCTTGAGAGGTGAATATTCTTCTTTCTCTACCTTTGTTAAGTATTACAAAATGTAGCATTAAAATTTGGTTTGGAGAAATAGATAAAAATATCACAAAGTTCATATTCTAAGGATTCATATTATAGGTTTAAAATTATTCTATGGTATTGAGGATAGTACCACAAAAGTATTAATCAAACTTTCAATGAGGGACGCAAATGTGATTTTCAAAAGTATTGGTATAATCCTGTTTATTATACATTTTAAACTCCTCATGTATTTTGAAACTGCTTTGTCTAGAGATTTCAGATGTTGTTCATATTTTAATATATAAGCAAACGTAACTTAACAGGACTATTACTTTTGTTGACTCTTTCTCATAGTTGTTAGGTACACAAAATTTTTAAAAGTTTATATTCTGATTATAAAGAACTGTGCATGTGTCAGAACAGAAAATCAGAGTTTTCTTTACTGCAACTGTAGAAGACTACTACATTTAATTAACTCCCTGGACACTGAGAACTCCTTAGATATCTATTGAACTATATTAACAATAAAGAACCTTTATATTTATTTTGGTGGTTCAAACAATTGACTTGTGCAATCATTAAAAACAATTAAATATGGGCCCTTCCTGGTGGTGCAGTGAGTTAAAGCACAGCACTAAGAAACTAAAGCCACTCAGCATGAATTCAAACCCTGCCAGCCCCTGAGGTGATCAACATGGTGAGGCAGACCTCTCCTGACCTGCCCACTGCTCCCCTCAGCAGTGTACTTCCACTATCTACATGTTCAGCTCCCCACTCTGTCTCTGGTGAATCCTCTCACCACCCCTGCACATCTGGCCTGTACCCCAGTTCTGTATGCATAAATAAATAAATCTTTAAAAGAAAAAAACAAATAGAATGATAGAGACAGAGAATGAGTATCAGAGAAAATATGTAGATTGTCTAATGGATGACTAGTAGAAAGAAGATAATATAGTGAACAATTCTATCACCATTTCTCTCAAAAATTTCAGTTTGTAGTATTCAACTAGTTGTTCCTGCTGCCTATGAAGGCTGTTAGATTTTATAATGGGCCTCCAATTAGGCAATACCTTGAGTATGTGATCATACTTCAGCCCATCCTTACTTTGAAAAGTGCAAAGCATAATGTGTAATCGCTCAAAATAATGTCTTTTATTCACTTGCTCAGGTTTACCAAGTAATAAATTGTCTATGCTACTTAAAATAGAGGGGAGGTAATGGTAATTTTTCTGCAGGAATTAGAATACACAAGTCCATAATCAAGACATCTTATTCACCATCATTCAAGACATCTTGTTCATGATCATCAAGTCCATGAAAAGCTAAATTAACTTCCAGAATACTTGGAAATATAGAATTAGAACAAAGGGGTTGAGTTTTGGAACTGTTACCTAGCTTTTTTGGAACCTCACCAATTTCCTTCCTCAAGAATGTCTTGTTATAGCTTTACTATGTACACTTTGATAACAACCTGTAAACCTCCTTTTTAGTATTTATCAAAATTAAGTAATGTCATATATGCTTCCTGACCAGAAATAAAGTGTTATGAAAGCTGAGATTCTGTATATAAATGTAATTGAGTGCAACCAGAATACCATAGCTGTAGTATGGCTCAGAAAGTTGACTAAATGAATTCCTGTCACATCAGAGAGGTATGCAGACTGGCTTCCCATCTTGTTAAGTGTAGAGACATGCTAACTCCTGCACTCATAGTGCCTTCCTCTTTTTGCTTTTTCAACAGCAGTATTTAAAACATTTTTACATGGTAGGCACAGCTCATTTATGAATACACTAATCTCTTTAACCTAGACTTTTATATTGAGATATATAAACTTTGTATTTTAATTACTGGTTTTAGCTAGACCCGACATGTTCCTGTTTCTATTAGTGAGAAATACTGTGCCTTAACCTTCCCTGCAGGTAATCTCAGCCATCATGGTATACCTTATTAAGTTGTAATTCAACTTATAAGTTGCGGAATATAAGATAGGGGAAGTTATTAAATATGAACTTATTAGGTGTTTATTAGCCTATACAGATTTTAGTATCAGTATACAGGTTTTAAGTCAGGCACACATTTAGGTTTGGATTTAAAAGAGGTATTTCATGAGATTGTTTATTCCCAATATCGTGTGTGTGTGTAATGTTTGTATTAATAATTCTTAGAAAATTCAGGGGAATGACAAGTCAAATGAGGGAAGCGTGATCTTTACTTATCTGGTCACAAGATAAACACAGGGAATTCTGCTGAACAGAAACTCTGCACTTAAGTCCCTTATTTCAGTTATACCAAAATTTACACCTGGAAAAATAACATTGTTTAACAAATATATCACCTCATTTAGGCTTTCCAAATATCCCATTTATTAATAACACATAGGAAAATTATCTCCAAACTCTAACGGGCTGTGTTCACCACAAGTAATAGATTACACAAAATAATTAAGAAGAATCTACTTAAAAGTGTCACATAGATTAGGGAGAAAAAAAAAAAAAGAAAGAAACAAGGACAGGTGACTGAGGTGGCAGTTCCTCTCTTTCAGGTACCTGGTTTCACATCTCTCAATTTTCCTGGCTTTTCCTCAAGAATGGAAAGATGGCTTCTGCATCTCTAATGATCAGATCTTTCCTTAACAGCATACAAAAACAGGAGAGGAGGGACTGAGCTTTCAATTTATCTGTCTTTTTAAAAGAGTGAAAAATATTTCCAAGAAATGCACAGTGTACTTCACATTCTATTGGTCAGCTAAAGCTTACATTGTCACTTTTAGTGGTTTATTTTAGGTGAGGGGAATAAGAGCACTTTTAAAACAGAAATAGGAATAAAGGAGTCATCTAATGATGACCCATCTGACCTATAAAATTTTCCTTACAGCATAGAAAAAAGTTTCAGGTGATGTTGTATTCATTATTATATTTAATGAGAGAGACAGGAAAAGAGAAACGCTAGACTCTCTTGAGTTAGTTTTTGCTATCTCTCCAATGAAGAGAGAATGACTTATAAGCCTCGTTCAGCTCTACTGTGATGTCATACTCAATAACAATAGCAATTATTGCAATCAAAGTTCAGTTGATCTTTCAAATAATTTTCTTAGGAAAATTTTTATGACTGAAATATTTATTTGAATTATAAAGACCTATTTATTATTAACATATGTCCAATTATGAATATGATTGGCCATGACTTAAACCTTTTACACATACATGTTTACATCTCATATAATTATTAACATGTTCATTGTTCTCTGGGAATGATTGTGTATATACATGTGTATAAATGCATTTTTTCAGTATAGAGTCTATAGTGTGGCATCATTACTGTTTTTATGTTTTTCTGTTTTCACTATCCTAATTCTAACATGAAGTAAAGAGCAGAGAATGGAACATTTAGGAAAGAAGTAATAGGTTAGTATGTTGATAGAAAGTTCTTCTATGGCCAAAAATCCACTTATATAACTACATTGCCTTACTCTTTTTCTAAGAGACTTGAAAAGACATACTGAAGCATTTGATCTTTGGTAGCATCCTTCTAATATACTAACATATGAGAAACTTTATTTTTGTAAATGTAATTTAGGTTAAAAATTATATTTGTAGAATATTCATCTTTTTTTTTACAAACCAAGATGAGGTATTATATGACTCTTTCTGAAGTTTCTATCGCTCATTTATTGTCTCACGGGAACTTAACAAGCATAGTTTATGAATGAGCATTGGATGCAAACATTGTTATATGTCATTTTTTTAAAATTATATCTTTACCTGTTGTTTGGAGGCATGAAAAATGTTTGCTCTCTTTGGTATGAATATAAAATGTCCCCACTGTAGTCATTATAGCTGTGTTTCTTCCTTATGAAATAATGTCATCAACATTATTCTCTTGCTATGAGACAAATATAAATTACTGCTTAAAAAATCATGGGTGTGAGGGTTTCAACTGTATTTCTTTTTATAAAATAATAATGACATTAATGTGGGGACATTGCTAGCATTAGTATGCTCATGTGGATAGTAATTACATAAAATTGTAGCTGCAAATTTCTACAACAAATATGCAAACTCTAAATATTTACATGTTTGATCCAGTGATTCTTTTATAAACTAAAGTCAAAGTTCCCATTCATCTCAGTATCTCAAGCTTCAAACTACCTTTTTTGTTACCATTTCTTGATGAATGTGTACTTGCCAATCAAAGAAAAAGTTAAATGGTTGATTTTGAGTGGGTGTAGACATAGTTCTTAACAAACCCCTACTTCTGCAGTTCATCCAGATGGCATATATTTTACAGATTTCCAAAGGTGACAGAAAAAGCATAGACTACAGTAGTCTTAGTGTCCCTGTCCTTGACCCCTGAGCGACCCAGTGGCTGCTCTGCTGTTTTGCTTGCTTCCCCAGCAGGATTCATCCAGAGCTGCTGCTGCTTTCAGACACTGCTCATCCACTGGTGAAATGAGGCCCCACAGGGCCTTTCCATTTGACTTGTGGTGTATTTTTAAAAGTAATACCTCACTACATTTAGGAATAAATGAGTAACCCTGTAACCAATGTTTAGTGTAATGTCTCTTGGCAATGAAAAACAAATAAAACTGAATTGATTCTATGACATAAATGTACCACTTTAAACACTTACCCTATTGCTATAAGTCAATAGTCCTGCATCTCTCATTACCAACATTGTTAGGCAAGTTCAGAAGCACTGCTATCTTTCTAGGGTATTCCATCAAAGGGTGAGACTGAGTTTTATTATTGAGACAGAGTGATTGGATTGTTAGAAATACTGTTCTCCATGCAAAAATAATTACAAAACCAAATTTTAAATGACAATTGAAATAGTTTCAGACTAGGACAAAAATGAAAGAAACTGTATAGAAAAGATGAACTTTTGGAAGATTAATGAGTGAAAATAAATTGATTTCTTTAATTTCATTTAACCAAGTTACTTAGAACAATATGTTTTTGCTTTCATTTGAAAAACAAAGATTTATCTTCTTATACAATGAACATTTCATCCATGCAATAAAGATAAAATCAGTTCATTAAGGACACTGGAAAAAAGGATTCAAGTGTTTAATAAAAGACTTTACAGTTTTACACAGAGTATGAACTTCTTATTGTTTCTCTATCACTACTAAATACATTAAAGTAATATGGAAATTCACATGTGAGAGAAAAAGATGACCTTTAATTTAAGTGTAATTTTACTGGATTAAAGCTTGTGTGTTTATGACCTCAGTTTTAGATAGTGAGATAAATTAGGTGATTTCATTCCTCTTTTTATGTTGCATCTTTGTTAGAGAAGACTTCCACATCTAATTAGGCTCTTTGGTATTCATTTTGTGAAATGCACTAACAATTCATGTATCTGTGTTTGTTCTGTTTTATCTTTGCTGCACTAACATTACTTAGCAGACAAAAGTCATTACAAAACAAAAACACATGTAAAGCAGGAAGAAAACACACTGCTAGAACTCAAGTGACTTATTTGAATGTTTAGTAGTTGAAGAATGAAATATTAACTGTATTTTATAATGGCATGAATGATATTTGTGTATGAACAAAATCTCTTATGGTACACATTTCCCTGAGGCCATGTAAAAGAAGCAAAATTACTGTTAGTAAGAAAATGTCTGCTAAATGGGAGCTCATTTCTTTACTTTTACCAGAACATCTGGTAGCCAAGTATTTTAAATATTAAACTGAAACCTGTATACTTGCAATTAAGTTCATTGATATGTTTTAGTATATTAATGACTAAAATTTTTAAAACTATGAATCATTTTTTGGTAGGACATAATGCCTGCAATCACAAAACCTAACAGCACAGTAACTTTGACTTTGGTGTAAGTATTTCATAGTGAGTAAAGTGCTCAGTTACCTTATTCTTAAAGTCCTAAAATGAATGTGTTCTCTGACAAATTTGAGTTTGAATTATTTGGATCATTTTCTAATGTGAGCCATAAAAATAAATAGAATACATGCTAAAATGTGCTTTTTTTTTTTTTTTACATTTCTACAACCTAAAGACTAGTTTGGTTGAAAAATATAAAATTTAATAGCTTTTAATTTGTCATGTGGAATCTGATTCTGTGTGCCTTTATTACCTCCATATATTTATCTAAGTGAAACATAAAAGTGGTTGTAATAATGGGGAATTTAAAGCAGTTTTGCACATGAGCAGAAATGTTAACCAATATGGTGAATAAAGACTGAATGTAAATTATCAGAATTTCTGCTTTTTCTGATTTGTCTGCTAAAATAACTACAGCTTGGCTAGTAGATAAAAAAAATCACATCTCCTAATTAAGTTTTGGAGAATTATGATGAACATAATTGGAGAAAAAGAAGCAATTGTTAAGTACAGTAACAAGCTACACACACATATACATAATTTTTAAATTACAATACAATGTATATTAAATAGTAGAAATTGTTAAAATATAAACTCACAGCCCTTCTTTTGCTCAACTAGTGCTCTGCTGTTCCTACATATACATTCAGAGATAACCTATGTGTGCAGAAATCAGAATAATTTAGTATAACTAGTTCTCATTGATTCTCTTCTTTTATGTCTCTTAAATTGAACATTTTCCAATCTCTTGCCATTTGGTTTAGGTCCTTAGCTATGTTTCATTTATACTATTCTAATAGCTACATTCCTGTCAACAATAACATTTCAACATTCCCAACTCCCTTACTCATTTCTGCTACATACATTTGTCCATAAACCAAAGGGGATCACATCACTTCATTTCAAATTCACTTCGCTGATTTTTACCTTTCGTGTCAGCACCAACTCCATTCCCTTGACATGCATGTTCTGAAACATATTAGTCTGTCTGAGCATTTCTGTTAAATCATGCTACACTCCTAAAAACTCCCAGAACTTTTCTCATCTTCCTCCATTGCTGCCTTCCACTTACTGTTATGTTACTTTCTCTTCTAAATTCCTTTGAACTCTTCCAAGTAAGAGTAATTGATTGATTCTATGTAATATGGTTCCAGATGTTTTATTTATATATCATTTAATATCTTACTATTGTATAAACACCAAATTTTATAACATTATAAATTCCTTGAAAACGTAATTGCACTCCTATTTATATATTTTCAAGTTAACATAATAACATTGAAATGAATGTTTTCATCATATATTTGTTGAGTAAATGACTGGATGAATAAATGGATCTGAGAAAGTCCAGATGAAAGGGGACATGAAAATATTATTAGAGAAACTTGCTGTGTATAGAAGGACAATTCCAAATTATCACAAAACATCAAGTAATTATTATTTTCAGGTTATCTTGAGACAACCTCACACAGACCAATACTTTCTCCTCAAATACTGAGTTACATATTTTTCATCAAAATGATTTTTTGTTGTTGTTTTATATAACTTCAGCCAGCATGTACATTTGCAAAGTTACATTTATTCTATAAAGTTTATGGACATGTAGGCTCAGGCTCAGAGATTTTTTATACTAAATATTTACTACTGTTTTGTCTATCCATAATATAATTTTATTTATAATCTATTTTTTATTTAGTCAGATCTATGAATCCAGGCCATAACCTGAGGAAGATAATCTCTAAAAAGTGATACGAATTCAGGCCCTCCCTGGTGGTGCAGCAGGTTAAAAGACAGCACTAAGAAGCTAAAGCTACTTCAGCATGAGTTGAATCCCCACCCCAGAGATGACTTGCATGGCGCAGCAGACCTCTCATGATGTACCCACTGCTCCCCTCAGCAGTGTGCTTCATCAGTTGGCCTGTTCTGCTACCCACTCTGTCTCTGGTGAATCCTCTCATCGCCCCTGCACCTCTGGCCTGTACCCTAGTTCTGTATGCATAAATAAATGTCTTTTAAAAAATGATAAGAATTCATTGTGCTTAAATCCTATGAAATCTGAAGTGATTATCATAGTACTTCCCTAAATATGGTAATTGATACAAGCAGGGCTAATGAAAATTTTGTAAACAAATAAAACTTTGAGTTTTATTATTGACTATGTATAGATAAGATTAGCTTTATAATTTGCAAGATCATTGTAGAGCGCTCTATTCAGCACAGCATAGTAATAATCACTATACTAGCCTATATTTTCTATACTAACAATAATTGACTAATAATATTTATTAATAGAATAACTATATAAATAATGTAAGGTTGAATTAAGTAAATGTTTCTTGCCAGATTTTTTAACTGCTGGAATATTTTATGTTCTAATATGAGAAGAACAGAGACAAATTTATAGAAAATAATTTGATGTGACATGTTTTATTATCATAAATATTTTTGCTTTGTTTTCATGTGTGAAAACACACATCTCATTTTACCTGTATTTTCTACTAGTTGAAGTAATGATTCCTTATTAGAATATGTGTAATTTCATTAAAAAGAACACTTAAATCCAATAATGGGTATTAGAAAAATCTAGTCAACTTTTGTAAAATTATACTTAAATGATGATAAGTGTATATATATCTGATATAAAGAGCCAAAGATGCAGTTATTGGATCATGAGGAAAAAAATACATTTTGCACATTGTGCTTCTGGATTAATACTGAAACTGTTATCTCTGAATCTTGTTATATTGATAAAAATGTTTTTATTACTTCTTTATATCACTTACAATGTATTATAATTTCCCCTATTAGTCATATAAATGAGCATAATTAATTGTACCAAAATTGCTAAATTTTATTGATATGGATAATGACTATTTTTTCATTTTAATATGCTATTCAATCATGCCAATTTCCAATGAATACATTCACCTTGAAAATTTGGCATATTTAAGCTTAGGGTATTTTTTTTCTCATAAGAAGCCCATATTTTTTTTTCTCTTTATGATTAAATAGCTGCCCTAAAGTCAAATTGTCTAAAAACATACTGAGAATCAAAATACTAATATGTGTATGTGTGCATATGTGTGTGTGTATAAATCTGAGAAACCGTATATGAAAAAGTCAAAGATCTACTTAAAACTGTCAGATCAACACTTGCTATGAGCCCTACAGGTATAATTCTACAACTTGACACCAACATTTAAGCTTTGAAAATTATATGACCATTTATTACATTATGGATGGTACATGTCCTCAAATCTTTTCTATCACTTATAATACAAGACAGAACTACCCTATTAAATTTTTCTTCTGTTATAAATAATAACCTAACCTGCTTCTCCCCTTCTTTTTCAGGATGAAGAATAAATTTTGGTATTTTGAGTTTGGCACCTCTGAAACTTTCTCAGCCACCTGCAAGAAACTACATGAATCTGTAGAAATAGAAGTAAGAAAAAATTGTTTATTTTATTTTATGAAATTACTTGAGTTTGATAGGAGTGATTGATTATACTTTGTGAAATTCATATTGCTTCACCCAAGATTCTAAATATTCATCTTTCTGTTGCTCTTGTGAATTTTGTTACTATGTGAAATAGTAGGATAAAGTTAAGTTTCGGAATGAGTTGTTTTTATACAGTGTAAAGGTGAGGCATAACTTTAGAAATCAATGGAGAAAGTACTGGACATAGTGTGGATAGAAAAACTCAACATAAAAGAAAGTAGGTGAAGAGGAAAAAAATGTTGTAAGATAACATAAAAAAAGTTATTATTTTTAGGTCTCAGTATCGTCTAACCTTTAAAAACAGTTCACTGAAATTGTACTTACTTTCATGAATAAAGGTTAAAAAATATACTTTTCCATTTCATTCCCATTCATTAGCTAGATTTTCTTAGTTCCCAAGGTTGCCATTTCCCCATTACATTTACAGGAAGGGGAAATGCCAAGAGAGAGAGCAAAGATAGCAAGAAAAGTTATACTTTGAAAAGATTGGGAGCAAATAAGCCTACCAAAAATATATAGACACTGTAGGACTAAAAAGTTTGGAAATGGGTTATAAAAGAAAATGATTTTGTTTTCTTGATTTTGGGGTTAAGGAAAAGTTATATTTTTATATGTGGTAAGTACAAACTAAAAGAAGAGAAATTATATATATATATATATGAACACCTATTGACTAGTGGCTATGAATTGGGAACTCCTGGATTCAGTACTTTTCAGAGTAAATGAAAAAGTAAATACAGGGGCCCACTCTGGGCACAGTGGGCTAAAGTGCAGCAATATGAGCTGGCTGCAGCCATTCCAGAATAAATTTTATCCCCAGCAGGAGGTGACCCACATGGCATGGCGGACCTCTCCTGACCCGCCTGCTGCTCCCCTCAGCAGTGTACTTCATCGATCTGCCTTTTCTGCTTCCCATTCTGTCTCTGGTGAATCCTTTCACTGCCCCTGCACCTCTGGCCTGTACCGGATACATAAATAAATATTTTTTTAAAGTAAATACGTAATTTATATACTGAGCCAGAACTCATAAGTGGTACATTTTCAGGTAGTAAGTTTGTCAAACAGAAGTAGATATGGGCCACATATCTACTTAGGATCTACATAGGATCACAGTGGCCTCAGTAGGTTTTCATTTATCCTAGCTGTCCCATTTGCTGTTAATAATAATGATAGCAAAAGTTACTAATGACTATTTCAAGCTATAAACTTTTTAGACCTTTTCTGTCATGGAAAGGAAAAAAAAAAATTCTTCATGACTGAACCGTATTGTAATACTTAAAAGGAATATAATTAGACTTAAAAGGAATATAATTAGAAAATATGAGTTTGAGCCCAATGTGAACTTTCTATGATTACTACACTTGTACATATGTGTACACACTATATGGAATATAATGATACAAAGCAACGTAATTATATACATAATGCATATTATAGACATTTTAAAATCTCTAGTTTTAACTATTTTTAAATGATATGTATATAGTGAGTTTACCTGCACAAACCTATACACAAAGAAACTTGAAAAAAAGTAAAACCTGGCTACTGACTGAGTATAGGGTAAATGATCTGAAACCTCTTCTATCCTTCCTTAATCTTATTCTTCCCCTGGACACAGGTTGACAAAAAACATTTAGGAGAGACTTTTTTTTTTTTTTTCATGTGTTGGAAAACTCAGTACTGTCAATATGTAAGTTCTTCACAACTGGACCTATAAGTTCAATTTATCCAAGTTAAAATCCCAATAAATTATTTTGTGGATAACAGTGAACTGATTTTATGTGGAAAGTAAAAGGACACAGAATAGCCAATAAACTTTTGAGGAAGAAGTGGAGGGCAATATCACCTGACTCCAGGAATTACTATGAAACTGGATTACTTAAATTAGGTGGTTTTGGTGAAAAAATGGACAGATCAGTGGACTACAAAGAGATCCCAAAACTAGACCCCTATAGATATCACCAGTTGACCTTTGATGGAAAAGGAAAGATAATATAGTTGAGCAAGAAGGTCTTTTAGATAAATGTGCTTAAACAACTGGATAGCATGTTAAAAAAAAAAAAAAAAAGCAAAAATGAGCTCAAAATAGATCTCAGACCTAAAACATAAAATGCAAAACTATAAAACCTCTGTAAGGTAAAATAAAATAAAGTATATAGACATGTCATTTTTTTTAAAGATTTATTTATTCATACAGAACTGGGGTACAGGCCAGAGATGTGGAGGGTGAGAGGATTCACCAGAGACAGAGTGGGGTACAGAACAGGAGATCGACGAAGTACACTGCTGAGGGGAGCAGTGGGTGGGTCAGGAGAGGTCTGCCTCGCCATGTGGTCTCCTCCAAGGCAGGCAGGAATCGAACTCATGCGGAAGCGGCTTTAGATTCTCAGTGCTGTGCTTTAACCCACTGCACCACCAGGGAGGGCCTAGACATGTCATTTTTATACAATACCAAAGAAACCATGACAAAATAACTGATAAGCTGGACTTCCCTAAATCTAAAACTTCTGCTCTGTGGAAAACAATGTAGAGAAAATGAGAGTCATGGGCTAAGAGAAAATATTTGTAACAGGTACAGCAGATAAATGACTATTATTCAAAGAACTTGTAAATCTCAACTAAAGAAAACAAACTATTCCATTGAAAAATGTGACTGAGATCTTAACAGACCCTCACAAAAGACTATACGGGTCTTAAATAAGAATATGTAAAGGTGACCACATTATATAGAGAAATGCAGCATTGTTATATGTGAAAAACAATAATGAGATACCACTACCTACTTATTAGAGTAGTCAAAATCTGAAATATTAAACATACAAAGTGCTAGTGAGGATGTGAAGCAATAAAAACTCTCATACATTGTCGATGGGGTAGCATATTGGTGGTCACTTTGGAAGACAGTTTTCTAATTCTTTTAAAATTAAACACATTATTTCCAGTGATACATCAATCATGTTTATTGGCAACTCCCAAAAGGAGTTGAAAATTGATATTAACACAAAAATCTGCTCATGATATTTATAACAACGTTGTAGTTGCCAAAATTTGGAAACACCAGTAGATGAATGGATGAATCAACTGTGGTATATCCAAACAATGGAAGAGTACTTAGCTCTAAATATAAGAAAGCCATCAAGCCTTGAAAAGACATAAAGTAAATTAAATACATATGCCTAAGTAAAAGATGTCAATCTGTAAAATGTACCTGCTATGTGATTCTCACACATGATATTCTGGAAAGTTAAGACAATTAAAAGGAGACAATACAGAGCGAGTGGGGCTGCATCGGTGGTACGCAGGCAGGGGCTGGGGGGGGGGGAGGGGGCGACACAAAGCCGGCATTGGTGTTGGAGACACCCCGCCTGCCCCGGACTCCCCAGGGCCCACCCTGCGGCACTGCCCAGAGGCTGCCGGCACTAGGCCTCCCTGACAGGCAGAGGAGTGTTGTGGACCTTGGCCGCCTGACCCTGGGAACCAAGAAGAAGAACTGCCCTGGAGGACATGTGCGGGTTAGTTTACGGAGTTGTTGCTGGTCGTTCAGCATCCCTGGAGTGTCCCCCAGGGGAAGGGGGTAGGTAGTGGTCGCGTCTCCCCTCTCTGAGCTCAGAGTCCCGGCCCCTTGGAGCAGGCGGCTGCTGATCACACTCTTGTTTTCCCAGCTCTTACTGTAACAGACACTAATTTGCAAATGTCTTTTTTTGTTTTTTTTTTTTTTTAGATTTATTTATTTGTGCATACAGAACTGGGGTACAGGCCAGAGGCCCAGGGGCGGCAAGAGGCTTCACCAGAGACAGAGTGGGGAGCAGAACAGGCAAATAGAGGAAGTACACTGCTGAGGGGAGCAGCGGGCTGGTCAGGAGAGGTCTGCCACGCCATGTGGTTACCTCCGGGGCAGGCGGGAATCGAACCCATGTGGAAGTGGCTTTAGCTTCCTAGTGCTGTGCTTCAACCCGCTGCACCACCAGGGAGGGCCCGCAAATGTCTGTTCTTAAGCCCCTGGCCCTTGCTGACTTAGACCGGACTCCTCATTTAGATTTCCATCGTGTATTGTTCAGGACCTCTCAGCTGGCAGCACAGCGTAGTATGACCGTGTCTCACGGGAGCTGTTCATTCTGGATTTCTTCCTCTCCCAGAGACTGCCACGGTGCCTGTCTTATTTTTAAAGAGATTCATAAGTACTGAGAAAAGTTGGGCCGGTGTGGTGGCTCAAGCACTATCAAGTTATCACCAACCACTGCAACACGAGTTCGATCCCCCTCCAGGGAGTGACCCACAGAGCACAGCAGACCCCTCCTGTCTCCCCGCTGCTCCCCTCAGCAATATACTTCTTTAATCTGCCTGTTCTGCTCCCCACTCTGTCTCTGGTGAATCCTCTCACCCCACCCCAGCTCTTGTACACATAAATAAAAATAAATATGTTTTTTGTTTTTTTTTTTAAAAGGAGACAATACAAAGATGAGGGACTGGAAGGGAGCAATGAATAGGTGCAACAGAGAATTTGCAGGGTCGTGAAAATGTTTTGTGTGATACTATGATGGTGAATGAATGTTATTATTCATTGCATTACCTCCACAGAATATATTTAACCAAAAGTGAACCATGCCTTATATTTTTTATGTATTTTATTTATTTATGCATACAATATGTAGGGACCTGGGCAGAGGGCTGGAGGGTAAAAAGATTCACTAGAGACACAGTGGGGAGCAGAATAGGCAGTTCCACTGAAATACACTGTTGGGGAGCAGGGGCCAAAACAGGAGAGGTCTGCTGCACCATGTGTGTTAGTTCTCTGTCCAATATCTATCAAACACAGGCTGTTGTGGTTATAGTGCTGAATTTTGGCCCCTAAGCCACAGAGAGGCCCAACCATACTTTAAATTATGGATTTAGAGTGACATGGATGGATTATTATAAATTTTTTCCAATGTACCACTCTACTGTGAGATATTGATAATGAGAGAGACTTATGTCAATGTAGCTGGTATTGGGAAATCTGCTTTCAGTTTTACAATGAACTTAAATTTCTTTTTAAAAAAGTAGAAATGAAAAAGAAACCAAAACACTGATTTACAGAATATTACATGTGCTCAAAATGAAATATGTTTAAGGAAAGGTTATATAATATACTAAAAGATGTTTGAAGAAAATAAATGTGGAAAACATTGGTTTTTAAGGTTACAAATAATAAAATTTAAATATTTTTTCATAGAATTTTTATATCTTATAGAAAAGGTCTTTAGAATTTTCCCCCCAAGAAATCTAGACAAGTGAACTAAGTTACTCTTCTTATAGTTGTGCTCCTGTATGCACTTCAGGTCTGTCTTCCCAATTCTGATCTACTGGCTTATTCTGGTAACTACTACAATAGCATTTATAAATTGGGACCAGCATTGATTGTGTACTTCCTATTCTGTTATTTCATATTTTGAAATACTGTTATAATTCTGTGTATTTATCTCAATTCTAAAAACTTGGTGTGTCTGTTTTTGAACAAGAGAAAGAGTGTGTGTATAGATGGTAATACAAAATCTGCTTTTCTACTCACTTTTTAATGAATCCAGTCTATCATATTAGCAGAATGTGCCTGTCTACCCTCAAGGTTACTTCATAATTAAATATAACAAAAATAACAATTTGGAAATTTGATTCTGTGGTGCTTTGCTTCCTACTTGACCTAAAATTATACCACTATGGTTTGAAAATATATAAAGGCAAATCAAACCACTTAGTATGAGAGTACCTCAGTAATCAGTATATATTTTATTGGCAAGTTCTTCAAAATATGTCATCTCCTCTTTGTCCCCTTAGTTCACATTTCACTTTCATGTAAAAAGCTTTTCCCAAGAGGAGTGAATATCTGAAGTCATATGAATAGCTATCATGAGAAAATAGTTGATAATAAATTAACAGCTAAGATCTATCTAATTTTTTTATTTATCGTGCACAGTACTTAGCAATATAATATATTATCTCATTTAGTTTTAGTAAAAATTCTATGTAATGGAAAGATTCTGTTATTATCTCCATCCAATATAAGTAGATGACCATTTCTATGATAATAAAATAATAACAATAAAATATAGACTAATATATAAATAGAAAATAATAATATAATAATATTTTGTTCCCAAAATATTTAAATATAAAGAAACAAATAAATTGAAGAGTATATAAGCACATCATTATTATAGATTTTATATATAATAGAATATATAGTGCTGATATATATCATACTCTGTAATAGAATACACTGCATGTTATATATTGTTATATAACATGCCTCTCTATATAACATGTATATTACATGTATTATATTAAGATATAGTGTGTATTAAATGTTAGGAATATATAGCATATATTACATATTGTATTGCATTGTATTATATCATATTTATAGATATTATATATGAGGAAAATTCACAAGTTGAAAGGTTTGATTTTATAATTTCAGTTATCCTCTGTTCAAAAGGCAAAAAGTAAGATTCAAAGCTTTAAAAGATCAAGGTAGTATATTAAAGCAAAGTTTTTGGTATTAAATTTGAGGTGCATATTTAATACATGTGGATTTGAAGCAATAATGTACAAGAATTTTTAATTTATCCCTTTATATAATGCAAAGTTCAGCCCATTTTCCAAAGTATTTAAGTCTATGGTTCTCGGTGCATCTTAGAAGGTTGAAAAGTTTTAAGACTAAGAATGTTCATATAAAAATACTGAAATCTGTTGTAATGATTAGTAATTATATAAAACCTAGATGATCACAGTGATTAACAAACAAGAAGAATGTCAAGGATAAATTGAAAATTAGCAGATTTTTATTGTCAATCAATATGTAAAACAAAGGGCTTTAAAGTCACAAAGACAGTTTTTCAACTTAGTTTATATCTAACTGTATCACATCATTCTGGATGCTCTTTCATCATGGATTTGGAGGCTTACCATAGTTATAATACTGGCAAAACAGCATATCTTAGAGAGGTGTATGAACTTGTGAATGAACACTCTTCCTTTTTAAGTCACTTTATTTAGGCATGTTTGACATTCAGAAAAGTGTGTACATTTTATGCATAAAACTTGATTGATTTGGAGATAAGTATATGCCAGAAAAAGCATCAGTTTAATCAATATATTATCATATCCAAATTTCTTCCTGGAAATAGAAAACCTGAATATACCAACTACAAGCAAGGAAATTAAAACACTGATCAGTCTCTCTACAAACAAAAACTTAGAACAGATGGTTTTACTAGAGAGTTCTACTAAAGCTTCAAAGACAAACTCATACTTATTCTTCTCAAACTTTTCCAAAAATTTGAGGACAAGGGAATGCTTATAAACATATTTGATGAGCCCAATATTACTCTGATGCAAAAGCAACAAAGGATATCACAAAAAAAAGAAACTATAAAACAATATCCCTGATGAACATAAATTCAAAATCCTCAACAAAATTTTAGCAAACTGAGTTGAAAAACACATTAAAGGGATCATGGGCTAAGTGAATTTATTCCAGGATGCAGGAAAGGTTCCACTACTTCAAATCAATCAATACAATCAAACATCATCAAAGGAAAACCAAAATTCACATGATCATATTAGTATGTAGAAGAAAACATATCCACTTTCACTATAATTATAGCACAAAATATTAAAAGTCCTTGCTAGAGCGATTAGGCAAGCAAAAGATTTAAAAAATGAATTTAGATTAAACAAAAATATTTAGAAAACTCTAAATTAAAATACTATTAGAAAATGAATTAGTGCAGTGAAGTGCTAGTCTAAAAAAACCCAGTATACAAAATTTGTTATGTACTTTATGCAAGCAACATAAAGAGAAGAAAATGAAGAAAACTTCCCCTGTATAGTTGCATTAAAAAAAATAAGTAGGCCCTCCCTGGTGGCGCAGCGGGTTAAAGCACAGCACTGAGAATCTAAAGCCGTTTCCGCATGAGTTCGATTCCCGCCTGCCCCGGAGGTGACCACATGGTGTGGCAGACCTCTCCTGACCCGCCC
>NW_004567106.1:17890432-17979857 GCF_000260355.1 Condylura cristata | reverse complement strand
CCTCTGGCCTGTACCCCAGTTCTGTATGCACAAATAAATAAATCTAAAAAAAAAAAAAAATAGAAAACTCATGTAATTTAAAGGTACTCCCTGCTCATGGATTAAAAGAATTAACAATGTTAAGATGGACATCTTAGTTAAAGAAGTATATAGATTCAGCACAATCTCTGTTAAAGTTAAATGACATGGTTCAAAGAAGCAATGTATTACTAAAATTTATATGGAATCACAAAAGACCCCCAAAACCAGAGCTGTCCTGACAAAAAAGAAGAAGAAGACGACAAAGAAGAAGAAGAAGAAGAGGAGCTCTCCCTGGTTGTGCAGCAGGTTAAAGCACAGCACTAAGAAGCTAAAAACACTTCTGCATGAGTTCGAGCCCTGCCGGCCGGAGCTGACACACATGGTGCGGCAGACCTCTCCTAACCCACTCCCCTCAGCAGTGTACTTCGACAGCCGGCCTGTTCTGCTCCCCACTCTGTCTCTGGTGAAGCCTCTCACTGCCCCTGCACCTCTGGCCTGTACCCCAGCTCTGTATGCATAAGTAAATATTTTTTTTAAAAAAAAAAAGAAAAAAGGAGGCAATATTCTACCAGACTTCAGTTATACTACAAAGCTACTATAATCAAATAATACAATGCTGAAATAAGAATAGAAACACAAATCAATATAATTTGTTTGAGATCCCAGAAATAAACCCACACTTAAACAGTTCATCTACAACAAAGAAACTAAGGAGATATAATGAAAAAGGAAAATCAACAACTGGTGCTGGGAAAACTGGACAGCCACATGCAAAAGAATGAAACTTTCTTCCTTAGACCACTATTTCATAACGTACATAAAAGTGAATTCAAAATAGACAAAAATATTGAATGTGATACTCAAACTATAAAATATAAAAGAGAACATAGACAAAGACTCCATGACATTTGTATCAGGTATGTCATTGGGAAGTGAATTCCAAAAGCAAGAGAAACAAAGGTGAAAATGAACAAACGAGACTACATCAACCTGATAGCTTTCTACATAGTGAAGAAACTATCATTAAAAAGGAAAAGGCACCCAACTGTATGGGAGAAAATATTTGCACATCATATACCTGACAAGGAATTAATATCTTAGATATTAATCAAAGAACTCATACAACTAAACAAAAAAGTTTTTTAAAAAATCCAAGAAATTGACAGAAGATCAAAATAGACACCTTTCCAAAAATATATGTAGATAGCCAACTAGCATATGAAAATGTGCTTATTGTCAATTATCTTCATGAAATGCAAATCAAAACTACAATGCTACCACTTTACACCTATAAGAATGGCCATATCAAAAACACAGCAAGAATAAATGTTGACAAGATTATGTATAGGGGCCAAAGGGGAAGGAAATCTATATTTTGTTGGAAATGTAGACTGGTCCAGCTCCTAAGGAAAACTATACAGAGATTTCTCAGAATATTAAGATAGATCTATAGTACTTACCAGCACTTCCAATCCTCAGTATCCACTGAAGAATAAAAAAACACTAATTTGAAGGGATTTATGCACTACTCTGTTCACTACAGCATTGTTTACAATAGTCCAGTTATGATAGCAGTCTAAGTGTCCGATGACAAGTGATAGGATTAAGAACATGTAGATCTCTGTGGGTGTATGATTACATTCCAAAGGATCTCTTTTCTTTTTTTAAATTGTGATATCATTGATGACAGAACTGTGTGATTCAGAGGTATCTACAATTGGCAATTCCATCAACTTCATGAAACTTCCAGATATCACTAACATAACCTAAAAGACATGTCCTGAACCCTTATATCACAGAGTTTGGGTAGATAAAATGTGTCAGTTGCATTTCAAAAATATGGAACTTAATCATAGGGAAATTAAAAACCCCTCTGCTTTCAATATATTGCAAAGATAATAATAAAACCATTTGTAGCTTTACTGTTGTAGTTTTCTGCAAAAGTGGTTTTCTTACAAATTGCATATGTATTTGTAAAAACTTCTATAGTTGGATAAGTCATTTTAATCCTTGCTATTTTATAAAAAGAAAAATGATCAGGCCTTTTTTTATGTTTCATTGACTAAAATTATGAAGATTTTTATCTAATCTTGGTATAGAATTAGAAAAAAATATATAGTTTAGAAATATACTTTAGAAAATATACTTTAGAAAAAAATATAGTTTACCACTAATATTATTTATCAAATTTATTATTCACACAGCTGTCCAGAGTTCTTCACGTGTTTAGAATCTTCTTACTAAATGACATGTCAACTAAATCTGACACACTAAGTTCATAGATAAAAGCTTGGGCTAACACCTCTATATAGTATGGTGCAAGCTGTATTGTAAACTAGGACTAAAGTGCATTGGCAAAAGTATTTAAAACATCATTTTTTCCCCTTTAAGTAAATTTATTTCCAAAATAAGATCTTCCTTTTTAAAACTGAAAAGAGGACAATGACATCACAGCATTGCACTCTGTAAAAAACTCAGATCGTGCTATATGTTAACGACCTTTTTTTCTATGTAATAAAAATATTCAGGATTTATTGACTAACCGAGGCTGTTAGCTTTTAAGCTTTTATATTCTTTTCCTCTGTAGCTACCTTTTTAAAAATCATAAATCTTCACAGTGGATGAAAATATATCTGACACAGTATTATAACTTGTTTATATTTCATAGCCTTCACCTCAGCTTTTATTTCCATGTACTCAACTGGTGCGCTACAATTCCTGGTCTCCATCAGAACTAGCCCTGAAAATTTCCAGGCTAATGAACATAATGTTAAAGCAAACAGAGGAAGGTAGCCTGAGGTCAAGAACTAGTGGAAACAGATCGTTAATAAATAGCAATTTATATGAGTACATTGTCCTGCTCTCATAGGGACCTCAGTGTTCTTCCTCAGCCCTTCGCTGGACTCCAGGATTTTTTTTTTTTTTTACTTTTCAGAGCACCGCTTCCCCTGTTCCCTTAAAGCTACAGTGATAAGACGCTGAGAAGTGAAAACATGAATAATACCATGTATAAAAACTGATGTTTTTCATTTGGCACATGTAACTCCTCTAGTTCAGTTTTTTTTTAAAAAAAAAAAAAACCTATTTGCGACATGCTCTCTTTTCTTGCAGATGAACAAAGGAATACAGAATACTCCTTTACTAACTCTGAAAGTAACTTGTCACAGTGGGATTCTAAGGCCTAGTCAAATAATTGTCTTAGTGTACTACCTGCTGTGTTCAATATTGAGTGAAAATGGAAGCCAGGCCCTAACTCCAGCTTATTTCACAATTCTTCTGTTATTTAAATGATTTTAGTCAGTTTGGGGGAAGCCAGACCTTTATAAATTAACAGCAGGGAAATACCAAAGGTGTCAGATTGCATATTTATCATCTTTTTCGTGTAATACTTAAATATGTATTAAGAAGTGACTGACATAAATTAGGCAGATTTCAGAAGCCACAGGCCGTGGCTTGTAGAGGACCCCCTTCTGCTTGACATTTCATCCTTGTCAAAGATCAAATTATTTTAATTTAGGCTGCAAATTATAAGGAATGAAGACTTCTTTGTGGGAATTCCCTGTGGTAATCTGACTTTTGTTGTTACTGCTGCTTGTCAGTGTGCAAAAGATATAATATGCATGCAAATAAGGTTAAAAAATATGTACTATCTAATTATCCAGCCAGTACATTCCACTTGAAGACAGTGGGAGGCCTGACACACAGTATGTGTTTGATTCATTGAGGCCTGCAGGGTATTTACACAAGATTACTTTTAATTATGAAATTAATATCTGTTTATCTAGAATATATAGCGGTAAGTGAGTGTACACATGAACAGAATTCTTTAGTAAAAAGAAATCATCTTAATTTAATACTTGAAAAAGAGGGGAAAAAATCACTTGTTTTTTTTTTGGGGGGGGTCATCCTCAAGACCTTGGTTTCACCCTTATTTAAACAAACTGAGTGAAAAATTGGCACTTTCTTTAGAGTTTATTTCTAGTCTTGCCAAGTGGCCTCAAGATGTATTGCTTTATTTCACTGTTTTAATATTCTAGTGAACAAGGTGCTGTATTAGATTCAGTGTGATGAGGCAAGTCTGAAAAAAATAGACAAAAGTTTTTTATCATCTTGGTGGAGTATTCTCTTTTCGAATTTCAAAACCATGGAGAATGATGAAATTAGCATCAGTGATTTTTTGCTAGTAAGAAATAACAAATAAGTCAATTCCACAGGTCTACTTCAACTTATGAAATAAATATCACTAACAATGTTATTGGTATAACAACGTGTTAAATGTTTATTTCTTTCTCATATTGACTTATTACTGAAGTTAGATGTTATCAGGGATATAATTACAATAACTACCACTTTAGAAAATGTGAAAGAATAAATTGCAATAATTCCAAAATGTCATATAGTCTTGTGATTCTGCAGACATGTGCATCAGGGGAAGATGAACAGAAAATGCAAAAAATTTAAAATAACCAATCTGAGTATCTCAAAGCATTTTCTGTTGGTAGTTTGTATATTTTTCTTAATAAAGGGTTATCATCACCAATCCAAAACAAAAAATTGTCTAGTTGTTTTACTTTTGATCTATCATTCTATTGGATATAAAGTAATGGTGGGTTAGAGAATGTTCATCCTGCTAACTTTTTTAAAGGGTATCTGTAAAATACCCTTCAACACTTCTTGGCATTTCCCTCGGCCTGCCTGGTCCTCCATATTCATTTAGGCAATTACTTCTCTTACTGCCTTTGATGCTCAGCTTGCGTAGAAGTTATCGAATCCAAGAATACAGCCTTATCATTCCACAGTAATTCAGAGTTCTTTAAGTACTGTTTTGTATTTCTCTTTTCTCAAAAGTCTCCTAAGGTGCTTCTTTCTCTGCCCACAAAAATGAGGCCATGTGTTGTGATTTTTTTTTTTTTCTCCTTCCTTCCAGTATTGCCTTGCAGTATGTTCTAAATAGCAGGCAGTCATTATAATTTCTCTCTGAAACCTAGAAAAGAAAGATAAAGCATCTTTCTGTTCTTTTCTTTTTTCTGATCAGTGTGATGGAGTACAGATAGATTTAATAAACATCTCTCTGGAAGGAATTGCTATCTTGAACATACCGAGCATGCATGGAGGATCCAATCTTTGGGGAGAGTCTAAGAAAAGACGAAGCCACCGCCGGATAGAGAAAAAAGGGTCTGACAAAAGGCCCACACTCACAGATGCCAAAGAGCTGAAGTTTGCAAGTCAAGGTAAGTTTTATTAACACTTACTTGCTAAGTTATTTCTTAATCTGATTTTGAAGGGTATTTCACAATGGAAGAGTTGTCATTGAACTGTACAATATACATTTTTGTAGTTGTCATTTCATATTATAACATATGCATAAGCAATTAAGTTATAACAAAATGGATTCTAAAGTCATGTATAAGGTAAGTATATTTTGCATCAGATTTCTTTTTAATCTTTTATTTTGCTGTTTTGGATATAGCTTTGTCTACAGAAATAAAATTTGTGTAGCTATTTAGTAGATGATAATACAGGATACATCATATGTTAAGTTTCTCTGCAGTGTGATTTTCTTGTAAAAATAATTTTTTTTTAAAATAAATCAGTGTGCTGGTCGGCATGGTAGTAGCAGAAAATAGCTTTATGTTTTGGTATCATCAGATATCCACTTCAAGTATCAGTAGAATGTATTGACTTCTGCCCTGTGGAACACAAGGTATTCCTGTAACTTCTGTCATAGGTGAACACAAGGACACAGATTAAGAGTGTAGTAGTTATCCTCTTGAAAGAAGTGCTTATTACAACCTGCAATGACAGAAGGTTTTCATGCCCCTTAAATAGTAGGTAATTCTAAAGAGGTAAATTCCAAAGAGTCCAGTAATTTAATACAAGCAAGTTTACACCATATTACTTAAAATTATTTATAATCATAATAAATACAATTGTACGACAACATGATTTATTGTTTTGGAGGTATTGTTATTTTACAATACTATGTTTAAGATAATAGGCTTTTTGAAGAAAAAAACTACATTAAAAACAATTAGATTTGTGTTGTGTTAAATTTTTAAAAAGGTAGAAATAGGTGTTATTAATTTTAGGAGTTGATAATAATATTGCATTTAAAACTAACATTAGTAGTTTTCTACAAAGGTTAATAAAGAATTTTTAACTATTAAAATTAGTGCAGGGACTGGTCTAAGATGAAAACAAAAATGTCTGATTTCCCTCCTAGGGAAATAGAGAAAAAAGGAGGGAGGATGTGCACGAGGGAGAGAGGAAAGTAGGAGGGAGGGAGAATAAATTGTAGTATTGTAATGCATAAAATTTTAAGAGTTTTATGTATATTATCTATATGGTAATTTCCAGGTTTGTTTTTTACTTTGGTCCTGGCGTGACCTTTGTATATATACTTCCAGATATATATCTAAATTGATTCTCAATACTCAGCTGCTGATCATGCTCACCTAGTAAGCTGTTACGTTTTATAACGCATGGCTGTGCCCTACGGCACAGACTGTACACCCCTTACAGAGCTCCTGTGACCTCACTCATCCCAGTGTATGCTTTTTCCAGGAATAGACATTTGAAAAGAAGCACAGACAAATCAGACACTAGTTTGAAATCAAGCACAGATAGATGAGCCGAAAGTACTGTCACAGACTGTAACTGTTAGAAAGGTTCCTCTTCCCATCCTTTCTTCTTGCTTTCTACTTGAAACTGTTAGTACCGAGTTTTAAAAAACTCCAAGAAAGGAGGAAATAAGACATGCAAGTTTGTGACTTAGAAATATGTTTCTCTCAATACAAAGACGAGGGAAAACTGTATATATCAGTTTTTGTTTGAGCAGTGACAGAAACCTATGTAAATTTGCTTGTACTTTCAGTTGTTTTATTTTTCAAGATAAGTATAACCTTGTTGATAAAATTGGCTTATCAGCTAAATACAAAAAGCATATATATTCATCAGTTTTCTTTTAACTTTTATCAAGAACGATTTTTATTTTGATGTAATTTGCTAAGATTAGGCAAATGTATCGCAATACTCATTTTAATTGTATCTTTATTCTGTTAATTCTTAAATATTATACTATATAGTTAAAAGTGAACTTCTTAAATTATTTGCTTGTATAATTTCCCTAAATGGGAATATTTCTCTCTTTATTTTTCAATTTCTTGATGTAAAAACAATGGGAATAAATTTGAGTCAGTAAGAAAATATAAGTATATTTTCTAATTTACATAAAATTATTGTATTTTTAACTTTAAAGTGACATATGTCATCCTAGTCCATATTGAATTAATATATTTTTCTCTAGGAAAAACATATGAGTAAAAAAAAATCAATAATGTTATCTTCCTCTTATAGGTAGTATCTTTTTTTTCCAAAATATTAACTGACAACTTTTCCTCTGTGCGTCTTTGAAATTTGAAGCTTGAATTCAATTTTTACTGTATTGGAATAGATGCTGTTTCTGTGAAGTATAGAAAGTTTGGGAAGTGGGTGAAAACTATACCTAATTAAACACTGGTAATAAAAATAAATTTTTAGTAAAAGGATTTAATTTAAGAAAAATATTTACAAGTATTTTTAACTTAATGTTATATATACCAAAGGGACAGGATCAGGTTTTTAACATTGTCTTCATTTATATTATGGCATATCAATGTTCATGGACTCCTGCACAATTTATTTGCTGCAAATTTTGAGGGTGCTTCAGAGCATAAGATCAGAGTCTTCAGTTAATTAATCATGGATTGAAAATTTTTATACTTTAATTTACTTGAGTTGACCAAAATCATCAGCATTTTAATTTAATTAGAGGATTATTCCAGCAGGATATTTTAAAAACAATTGTATGCACGTATGAAACATATTGATACTCATGTTCATTTAATTCAATAGGCATTTTTTGTGGATTTTTCTTTTGTTTTATGTTGTATTTATTTTAATATAAAAGGATACTTTATATCCAGCGTACATGAGTATAATTACACATTTTATATGTTGGATATGTGTGTGTGATTGTATGATCTTTTTAAGTGCAGTTGTGAAGAGTCCATGAGTTCTTCAGTGCTGTTAGCTTTAATATTCAATCTTTCCATTTCTTTCAGTTGCTGAGTTCATCTTTACTTCCCCCTTTTCTGAATTAAATCCAGGCCTCAGAAAAATGTCTAATAAATTCATTCACATTAATGTATAAATGACTGATTGCAGATGAAAGTAGAGGTATTTGCATTTGAAAAGAAATATGGGCCTTCAGCTAAACCATTATTTTTCAAATGGTGTTCCATTGAGTTATAACAGCAATTCTTCAGTCTCTATAAGAACTCAGTTAAAATTCATTATTACCATATTTTGGAATAATAATAATAACTGTAATTAAAATACACTAGTAGTGTGTTTTACAAAAATATTTAATCATACAAGTGATCTAAAATCAGTTAATTGTTGCCAGACAAAATTAACTTACTCTCTACCTTTTATGCCTCATCCCCATCTTTCTTCTCAGTAGGTAGATAAATAGCTAGCTAGTTAGCTACCTAGATATAACAGATGATCTAGCTATATAAATAGCTATGTATACATAGGGATATGTAAATAACTGTGATATTAATTGGAAAGTCTATAGCTCTGCAATGGTCATTTGAGTAATAAATACATCTTGCATATGTAATGAGGATAATTTTACATCACCATCACAGCAATGGTGAACCACCGTTGCCATAGAGGGCCAGAAAGCTAGTTCCTTTTTCTTGGCACAAGTAACAACAATGCATAACAGTCAATAAAAGTAAAAATACAGGGCCCTCCCTGATAGTTCTGTGGATTAAAGCACAGCCCTAAGAAGCTAAAGCTACTTCAGCATGAGTTCGATCCCCATCCCTGGAGGTGACCCATATGGCATGGCAGACCTCACCTGACCCATCATCCACTGCTCCCCTCAGGAGTGTACTTTGTTGATCTGCCTGTTCTGCTCCCCACTCTGTCTTTGGTGAATCCTCTCACTGCACCTGTGCCTCTGGTCCATACCCCAGCTATGTATACATACATAAATAAATCTTAAAAAAAAAAAAACAGTGAAAATACCAATCTTTTCCATGTAAATGGGAACCACGGTCAGAAAATTGTTTTCTCATAATTAATTTGCCTTAGTTAAATAGTTCTCAGTAATAATAATAAGCTTGTACTAGCTTATATATCAAGCTCAAGTCTGTGATTTAAACATGCTGATAAAGATCCATATGTGAAGTTGAAATGAAGTTTTAGATATGCAGAACAAAGTAAATTTGTCTAATTGGAACTTTGAATGGACATATGAAACAGCAACAAAGGCCATGTCACAAATTTATAATGATATGATATATAAATATGTATATATATATATATATATATGCAATATATATATATATATATATGGTGACATAGCAGGTTGAAGCACAGCACTATGAAGCTATAGCAGTATGGCAGCCACTGCAGTACAAGTTCAATCCCACCCTGCTGATCATGGCACAGCAGTCCTCTCCTGTATTGCCTGCTGCTCCCCTTACTTAGTCAGCCTGCCTGGTCTGCTCCCTACTCAGTCTCTGGTGAATCTTGTCACCCCCTGAGCCCCTGACCTGTACCCCAGCTCTTATGCATAAGTAAACAAAAATCTTTTTTTTTAATTATATTAAAATGATACCTTTGAAAAGTATTTTAAGTCAGTGAAGACCTCTCAGATATTGTTAGCAGTTTTTACTTATTCCATGGCTTTAGCTTTGAAAATACACGTCAAACTTTACAGTTTCCAGTAATGAGATCACAATGGCCAAATGGGATGTAAAATGTTTACATCAGTGTTCATACTGCTTATAATTACAGTTGCTGTATTCTCTGTGTCAAGATATGCCATAAAACCAAAAAAAAAAATCCAGATCCAATGAAAAATATGATAAGAATGTCAAAATAGTCTGTATTTGAATAACATCTTTATTCTGATGGGTGGACTGTGTTAAAGGTACTGGCAATATAGCCTCTAAAATTTATATGTACATATAAAATTCTAATTTTCTTTTTTGCTTATCTTTTTTAATTAACACTTCATTTTTCAGAAAAAAAAATGAAAAGGTTGACTTCTTTAAAAAGTTTGAAAACAACTTAACAAAAGCCATATACAATTATAGAGTTTCAAACATTTGCCATTAGTTAAGGTAGATACAGCTGAGAGCAGCTGGACTTCCTGCAATTGACTTAGGTTACTGTCTACCACAAAAGGATCCAGCTAGCTAGGTAACCATCATGCAGAAGTTTATTTTTAATACTAATGTATGTCATTCATGAAATATTCAATGATTTCATTCCCATTTATCAATACTAATTCTTTTATTTTGGCAGAATTTTCCAATATGCTATATGCACTCACTCTACTTAGGGAAAATTAAAATGTTTTAAACAATATACAGATGATGATTTTAAGTTTTATAGTCCTTGTATTTACTATTATGGTTGTTTTCTCTTTTATTAAGGGAAACTGTTTTTGAATTAACCATTTTGCTGTAAACTTTATTTTTATTTTTTATTTATTTTTTAGAAGATTTATTTATTTATTCATATAGAGCTGGGGTACAGGCCAGAGATGTGGAGGGTGAGAGGATTCACCAAAGACAGGGAGGAGAGCAGAACAGGCAGATGACGAAGTATACTGCTGAGGGGAGCAGCGGATGGGTCAGGAGAGGTCTGCCACGCCATGTGGATCTCCTCCAGAGCAGGCGGGAATCGAACTCATGCAGAAGTGGCTTAAGCTTCTTAGTGCCGTGCTTTAACCCTCAGCGCCACCAGGGAGGGCCCTAAATTTTATTTTTAATAAGTTAACTGAAATAAAAACCAAAACTAAATAATAATGCAGGAGGTACATGGATGTGACAAACATCATGAAAGTCAGACAAGACTGAAGTTTAGAAAACTACATTAATCTAATGTGCAGCTTTCCCATCTTCTATTCTTTGCATGGCTACATTTGTGAATATGTAGTGTGAATTTGCTATCATTGTATATAAACTTTACTATGTATTATCAGTTGTCTACAATAAGCTTTTCCATACATGCCCCTTCCCAAGCCTATTTGATGTCTGTAACTATCCTAGGAAGATGCAACCCCTTACTCTAGGAGCCAGACAAGCTATTTTACATATGTGATTGATTATCAAGGAATTTCTCAACAATAAGTGACATCATCATCATCATCATCATTTAGAAAACTCTCAGGAGTAGGTAGGAAAAAATAGTCAATCCAAACTAAATGGACACAAAATAATACAAGAATTGATGTCTGTAAAAACTTAGCCAAGGTTTTTTTTCTCTCTGAAGAAGGATAATGGCTTTGATGTCTCAATCTTTAATATAAGCATGGTAAGTTCTGGAAAAGTTAAAATTACACTGTGTGCTTTACATTAATTACTAAGATAGTTGCATAAAGATTATTTAAATAGTAAGACTTGACCACTTTCTATACTTTGTGAAGTATACTTATCTGAAAGTTGATACTAGTGGATATTTGCCATCCATTATTATAAATTTTTTAGACATTTCTGTGGGTTATTTAGGGTAATTTAGAAGGCAGTGTTTTAAGTTGTCTAAATATAACTACAACATTCATTTTAGAGCTGTAGATGATGTATTTGGCATTCAAACACCAGCAAGCATAACAATTTCCAAGCATTTAAAATTCAGTGATTTAAATCAATTAAATTTAGAAACAAGTAAAGGATTCCATGCTAATTATTATACCTGTATGTTAAATCATTTTAAAAAAAAAGATCATGGTATTTGAAATGTTGAATTTCACAAAAATATGTGCATCTACTCACACCATGATATTCTTGTTAGTTGAAAATAGAAAAATCCAAACATTTACTATCTAGTAACCTTTAAGGAATAGTCTGAAAATATCTCTTAATTATGTTTTTAAATACCTCCTTTGAATTCTTCCAGGATGGGTGACACAAATAAGAGCACATACTTTATAAAGCTCTATAAATATCAATATTTTCAGATTTTTTAAATTTGAAGTAACATTGGCTGACAACACTTTATATGATCTAGAGATATAGGTTCTCACCTCTTCAGATGTGAGTTACTATACCACACCCACCGTTCCATCACCCATAGTCCTCCTATTTGCAATTGAAGATTTCATCATCTACCTGAAGTCCTTTTTTTTTTTTAAAGATATGCTTGCAAACATTATGAAATGGTAACAAAAATAACAATATATGACACATTTCTTGCATGGAAAAGTAGGAACATATTTTCAAAATATAAAACCACACATTTTGCCCTTGCTGTCAATGAAAGCATATATATTGCAAAGACATATTTATCAAATTTCTGTTTGGCATGGCACTATAAACATTTCACAAAATTGTTAGGTTCCTAGAAATTTGAAATGCATAAAGCATAAATATCACTAAATTTATATTTCAAGAACAATGAAAACAATAGCTGGCAATATCTCGAGCATGCTTATTTTCCTTTTGGAATACTTTGTGTGGCTAATGTGGTTGCCCTTTTCCATGTTCAGCTGTCAAAGTTTAAAAATCTGGCATTCAGTATAATTCTAGAAACAAAATTTTGCATATGATATGCTTTCAGAAAAAAAAACTGACATGAAATATAGTTATAAAACTTCTTATAATAAATTTTATAAGGCCACAAAACCAATTTAGGTGAAATGTAATGGATTGGTAATCACTTAAGTATAAGAGTGGTATTTTCTAATACATCTAATAGATCATTGATATTAAAGGTTCATCCTTAAAATCAAATTGAAATTATGCAAAACAAGGAGAAACTTGCTTTCACTGAATAGGAAAATTTGAGAAAAACTGGTATTTTTATTTTTTTGTTGTTGTTAGTAGTTACATTTTTTGGACATTATCCAGTCAGTTGATTTCATGGAATTGATACCAATTCATGTAAACCACCAGTCCGTTTTCCCTACATTAAATAATAATTCCTTTGACTTAATAATAAGTTAGTGATTGCGCCCTCCCTAGTGGTGCAAAGGGTTAGGAAGCAGCACTACAAGGGAACTACACCTGCCTCAGAGCAAGTTGGATCCCCGCCCCAGGGGTGATCCACATGGTGTGACAGACCTCTCCTAACCTGCCCACTGCTCCTCTCAGCAGTGTACATTCTCGATGTGCCTCCCACTTTATATCTGGTGAATCCTCTCACCATGCCTGTATCCAAGTTAAAATAATAAATTAGTTCTCTTACTCTTTTGTAAACTGTGGATTTATAGACTCTGGCAGTGTTTGGTGTCTGTTTTGGGCGGTGTCTACTGGCTGTTGTACAGTACAACTGTTAATCAGAATCAGCTGCAGATATAACCCGAATGTTATAAGGTGACAGTCTTAGACTAAATCTCCAATGGTAAACATGAGTTATTTAAATGAGCCCTAGGGAGCTTTTTAGAGAAAGTTCAAATGGCTGATGAATGCCACACTGTTATTCTAATTATCCCATAATATGGTACAAAATAACAATCTCATTTCTTCCTTTTATTTACAAAGCTGCTCCCATTATCATTATATTTTACCTGTTCAAGCTCTGAAAGATTGCTCCTCGTTGAGAGATTCATTAAAAGAGAATAATTATATTATATTTCACAGATTGGCAGAAAGAAAATGTATCTTTGAACAATTCCATTTCCCTGAACAGTTGTTCATTTCAGGGTTGAAGACAGTTCTATTAAGTACCTTCTACCCTTTTTAAACATGTCAAAGCTAACCATTAATATTGAAATTAGTAATTTGGTTCTCATTTAATGAAAGAATCAGGTTTTTTTGTAGAACTTAATTTCTGTGCATGATAAAATACCAGTGTTTCCAAAACATATTGAATAACAAAATATTTTTATGTGCAGTGATTTAAATTCCTACCTCTTCTGATAGTTAAAGCCCTTAGCATATTAACTTTCCCTGCTGATGCTTGAAAATGTATACTTATCTATGCAAAGCACTACATAAATTGCATTTTCTTACCAAATATGTGACATTCAAATTTACAGAGTATTTTTTTTTGTTAGACAAATAGTAGGAGATAGAAATCAACCAATTTCAAAAACACCCTATTTTAAAACTTACCATAATAAAATTTCATGCAATTTGTCATTAAATGTTTTTAAAATTAAAAATGAGAGGCATATGAACAAAAATGTGATATTAATATAAAATAGCTCTGAGACATGTCGCTTAGTTTTGATATGTTGGTACTATGAAATAAACTATTCACTGTCTCGTGGTAATTGAGCACTAATAAAATAATGCATTAATCATAAATAGTTTTGATATTAAGCACTTTATAACCTATGCGTTCTTACACTGTAATCTTTTCTATCATCCAGATCATCTCGTAAGACCATGTTATTTAGGAAGAAAGATGCTACTTGAATTTTTAGAAGACAGCAATGCTATCAAATATAGTGATTTTAAATGTGCATAAGATTTGAAGTATTCTAAGAAATGTGAAGTAAATTAACCTGTATGTCTTTAAAATGTATGTAAATTATGCCAGTATATTAATTAACAGTACTTTGTTGAGATAAAGATTGAACATGAGGTTTTGCACATTTTTGTGGTTAGGTATTTTTTTTAAGATACTTCATTAATACAGTTTCTGTCCTTTTTATTAATGAAAACTGTTTAGAGGATTCTATGAGATCTTCAATTATTTTCAGATGGACTGCTGTTTTGTTAAGACTATTTTAGATTTCCATTGCTTTTTTTTAATTTTCATTTTTACAGTTTGACTTCTGAATATTTTATATGTTACCTTTGTAAACATTACTTTCCATCTAAATGTTTATACACTAGCAAGCAATTAACAAAGAACTACAACATGTGTTTTCATTCTATAGAAAGGAGTGAATATGCTGTTTATGGTAGACAGTGAAATTTCAGTTCTCTGCAAGTCAAGAAACCATTCAATCAGCCAAAGTATTCCAAGCAAGCAAAAATGAAGTAAATGCATTAGTTTTGGCATAAAAGCTGAACTAAAAAAAAACAAACCCTTCTATCCAAAACCCTTGGATAGACTTTAATAAATTATCATATTTACTAGTGAGTACTTAGGTCACTGTTTTGTATGTCTGTTTGTGTGTGTGTGTGCATATGTGTCTGGTTATGTGTGGGGTGGCAGTGTGTGTATTTGCGCATACAAGCTATTTTCCTTTATGGAGAAAGGGATATGTTATACATTATATTACATATACGCTATACATTATAATACCTTATACATGAAAGAAAAATAGCACTTGAATAAAAATTATTTTGGGACCCGCATCAGAAAACCAGAGAACTAAAACATTGCTTTAAAAGAAGAAAAATTTTTATTTTTATAATAGCAGAAGAGAATGTGAGAGAGCAAAGTGTTCTCCAGGTACACATTACCATCCCATTATTGCCAGGAAAAAGGAGGACTAAAACAAGCAGAGGGAATTTCTTTTTTTTCATCTTGTTCTTTTTTCCACTACATTTCACCTTTGATAACATGCATTCTTTAGATTCCGTCACTCCTAGTCCAGTGTGAAGGCCCAGCCTAGAGAGACCTAGCCACAACAGCTAAGCAACTCACTTTCTTGATTGACTTCTTGTAGCACATTTTATATCTATTTGTGTATCAGAAGACAATAGCTTTTTTTTTAAAGATTTATTTATTTATGCATACAGAACTGGGGATAGGCCAGAGGTGCAGGGGCAGTGAGAGGATTCACCAGAGACAGAGTAGGGAGCAGAACAGGCTGAATGACAAAGTACACTGCTGAGGAGAGCATCAGGAGGGTCAGGAAATGTCTGCCGCACCATGTGGGTCACCTTGGGGGTGGGGGTCAAACTCTTGCTGAAGTAGCTTTAGCTTCTTAGTGCTGTGTTTTAATCCGCTGCACCACCAGGGAGGGCCAGAAGACAATAGCTTTTAAAGGTCTAGGGGAAATTTTTGTACTAATACTGTATTGTGTGTGAGATACCTTTAGTTGGCATATTTTCATTGAGATATAATTGACATGTAACAATGCATAAGATTAAGATGTGTACTGTGTTGACTTAGTGCATTTAGAAATGGCAGTATGATGATCAGTATAGGGCTGTCATGTCACGTAGTTGCTCTTTTATTTGTGAGGACAATTGAAATATTGTCTCTCAGTAACTCTGAAGTGTATAATACATTACCATTAACTCTTTAGTTTTTTGTTCTTTTTTTTTTCCTTTTTGGTCTTATGACATTTTATGAGATGGTTGATGAAAAATTTTATTCCGTGGGACAAAAAATGAACATATTTATACCATACTAATTATTTATCTTACACAGAATTTTTTTTTTTTAAAGATTTATTTATTTGTACATACAGAACTGGGGATAGGCCAGAGGTGCAGGGACGGCGAGAGGCTTCACCAGAGACAGAGTGGGGAACAGAACAGGCAGATCGACGAAGTACACTGCTGAGGGGAGCAGCGGGTGGGTCAGGGGAGGTCTGCCACGCCATGTGGTCACCTCCAGGGCAGGCGGGAATCGAGCTCATGCGGAGGCGGTTTTAGATTCTCAGTGCTGTGCTTTAACCCGCTGCGCCACCAGGGAGGGCCCCTCTTACACAGAATTTTTATCTCAATCCAGTTTGCCTTTCTACTACTTTCCTTTCAAATGAGCAATCTCTGAGGGAATTCTTTTCATAGATACTGAGGCCAAATGATAGGCAGGCTTTAGTTTTCTAGACTATAAGCTCATGACTACACGTTGTACAGTACAAAGTGAAAGAAATTAATGACTGCAGGCCACATATTAACTTGGTGATGTCTGTTTCCCAATCTATGGAGATAATCACTTAACTGATTTTTAAATATCCTTATTTATTTTATCAAAATACTCCTCTCAGGTGCTGTCCCCAGTTTCCCCCCACCCCTACCACAGTACCCACAGTCCTTCATCACACTCTACCGCACTCTCCCTCTCCTCCTCCCTACCCCCCATTCTCAACTCTCCCTGTCTTCCACCTCTTACTGCTCCCCTCCTGAATATCTCGGGTCTACAGTCAGCTGTCAAGGATTAGTTTACAGTTAGTTTTTTGGATATCTTTTGTTTGGTTTCTCTATATTTCTGATTTTCTTTAACCCCATGATTTAGATATTTCTATATGTCTCTAATAATTACTACAGAAATGTAACATGGCCTTTTTTCTTCCACCCACCTAAAAATATGCACAAGACTGCCCATTCCAGAAAATGTGAAACACTGACATTTAGCCCAGAGTTGTGAGAGAAGACAGAGTGTACTTCGTCAGTGTGCCTATTCTGCTCCCCACTCTGTCTCTGCTGAATCCTCTCACCGCCCCTGAGTCTCTGGCCTGTACCCCAGTTCTGTATGCACAAATAAATAAATCTTTAAAAAAAATACAACTCTTTCCAGGTGTTGTAATGATTGAAATATTTAATTTATGCTGGTTAACTTATCATCTCACATTCTCATGTGTAACTGTTTTCCTCACAGTGTATCATGGAATACCATGTTTTTCACATCTCCCATCTCTCCCCCTCTTGCAAAGTTTCTAAAGTAGTGGTGGTCACGGTACTGATCTTCCAGTCGCCTCATAAACAAATCACCAGTGACATCCTCCATTTATTTTGCAGAAACCAATTCACCTTAACAACCAGTTCATATTGTACGCACTGCTCTTAAATTTATGTTCCCCTCTTGGTGGTACAATGACTCACTGAACTGTTTATAAGAGCCTTCTCTAAAGTAGGTTGTACCTAAAAGTACAACCTGCCTAACAAGTCAATGACATTGTAAGTTGCTGGAGTGGAAATAAATTGTAAGGGAGCACCAGGGTCAAGTAATAGGCCCTAGCTGGGCTGCAAAACTCTTTCAAAACTGGTGCTGACCATATGCCAATACTTGGCATTAACTGTCAACAAGATTTACAGCCTTTTTACATAAACTCTGTAAGGGAGCAAAGGTGGAACGAGTTATGTGATTTTATTTCAACTTTGGTACTACCTGCTTTGAACACCTCTTTCTAGACATTGGAGCTACAGTGTCATTGCAGTTTGTTCACATATTTTCAGGAAAACTCTTTATATGGTCTCAAGACATTGCATTTTAATTTTATTATTTTGCATATGTTTTTGATCAGTGGTTTTGATGCTACTATTTTTAAATTAAAGTGACAAATTTTCATTGAATTAGGTTATGGGATGCCTAAGGTCCCATAAATTTTAGGAAATATGATCATTGCTCATATTCTCTCACCTGAGAATTTCCGTTGCCTCAAATGTCATTGCTTCATTTTCATAGACAATATCAGATAGATGATGTCTATGAGAATAACGTGTCCCTTTAAAGAGTGGCTTTTGTTGTTCTGCTTCTGTTATTGCTGACCTCGTCTTAAATCTGATGTCATATGAACCCTTCATATGTATGTCCATGTAACTCTTTTCCATAAATGATCAGTGAATAAACAGATTAAACTTTTATTAACACATTTTTCTCAAGCTGACTGTTTTCTTGATTAACTGATGGTTTCTCTCTTTATTAGGGATTGTGTAGGATGGACAAAACTTTACAGATTTAGTAAAGCGGGCTCAGCTCTTTAATTGAGCAAATTGATCACCGTCATTTTCAATCTCTTTTTTTTTCCCCCCCGAAGGCTAGTAGGTAGACTTTTAAGGACTATTTTACAGTGCTCACTATGTATATTTAATGGACAGATAGCAAAGAACAATCATGTAAGGACCAGAAATGTCAATGTGCACACAGGCATTCATTCACTTGCTTAATATGTGCCCATCCAATCTGATTTGTGGCTGTTCTTTTCGTTCATTCCACTCACAACCAGTTGGTCTTTTATCAAATTCACCAAGTATATCATCCCAGAATCCTTGCATTGTTATTTTTCTCTGCCTGCAATCTAAAACATTCTTAACTGAGATCTTCACATAGTTTCAATTCACAGGGCTTCCCCCTCACTTCTTTTAGATCATTATTAAAACTATGCTGTCCTAGAAGAAGCTTTTTCTGAATATCTATAAATTATGTGTCCAATCCCGTTCCCTCTTCCCCATCCCATTATGTGTTATCTGCCTATAAAACCTGAACACTTCAACGAACTCTTAACATTTGTGTAGAAAAGAGCACACACATCATAGATGCACAGTTGATGAGGTTTGATGAAATGTACTAACTGTATTACCACTTTCCCAGAGAAAGAACATGACCACTACCACAAACGAACATGACCACTACCACAAAGACCTCCCAAACCCCCAGGACATGCCTGATATCCTGACTTCCTTTACCATGGACAAACTTTTACTAGTTTTTAAAAAATGTTTATAAATAAATATAAATACATGTAGCATGTATTCACTCTTGTCTGACTTCTTTATTTTCTATATTTATTACTTAATAGTATTTTATCATTTGTATATGTAGTTTTTTTTTTCCAGTGTAGAGCTATTATAAATTTTACTGCTTGAAACATTGTTGTACAGGTCTCTGACATGTATTTATCTATACACTGTGTGTGGGTGTATATTGTATATGTATATTTGAACATGCATATATGTCTTCTGGGTCTAAGCTGAGAAATTTAAATTATTAGTTCATGGGATAGGTCTATATTTAGCTTTAAGTGTTAAAATTAGTTTTGCCAGTTTATACTCAGACAGTGTGAACTTTCACTTGCTCCATTTCCTCACCAGCAGTTTCTGTAATATCTTTTTAATTTACCCCTTCTAGTTTATTGTACTTTAAATAAGCACCTCTTTGATAACAAATGATAAGGAGTACCATTTTATGTGACCAGATTATTTGGATATTAACCTCTATCTGTCAAAATCTCTTAGCTATTTTTATTGGTTTTATTTGTCTACTGATTTTTGAGATCAGTTACTCAGTTGACCAATAGAACTACTTATTTGTAGAGAGGGAACTAGAGTCTTTTGATGTTTCATAGTTTGTCAACATTTATACCCACTGTATTACTTGCCTGCTTGCTTTGAAAATCAGAACTTTTTAATTTTAGCTAATTCTTGTCTCTATTTCTTTTTGACTATAGCTTTTTCATCAGTAATTATTTTTAATCTCTTTTACATCTCCTATATTAATTTTGAGAAACTTATTTAACTATTAGATGCCATTGATTTTTGTAAATAGTTTAAGATAAAAGTCAAGAATCATTGCTTTTATAAAAATATCATTCAGTAAACACAGTCATGTTAACTACTTCTCTCAAAAAATATAAAAAAAAACCACAAGGATTTTGATTGGAATTGAGCTGATGAATTTAGCGGAAATTGATATCTTTCCACAGCTTTCCAATTCATGAACATGCCACATCTTTGAATTTATTATTTTTTTATTTCTCATAAAAATGGTTTATAGTATTCTGCATAGTAGTTATGCTCAGATATTTGATATTAGGATATTTGATTATTTTGGTATCTAAAAATGATATTCTAAGCAATGTGTTCAAAATTGTACTTTCTAATTACCTACTATTGTTATTTAGGTACAAAGCTTTTAAAACCTCTTATTAATTCCAATAGTATAACCAATTCCAGTTGGGTTTTAATATATGCAACCATGCCATATATGGATGAGTCATGGCAGTATCACCACTTTTCTACCCTTAAACCTTTTGTTTTCCTTTTCTTTTTAATTAATAATTAATAAAAGTATTGAAAGTGAACACTGCCATAGGAGGATGGGAAAATAGATTTCAGAATTTCCCCATTTATCTTATGTATGCTGTATACGCCGAAAAATATATCTTTATCAGACTATTTCCCTTTTGTTTCAAGTTTAATTTTCTATTATAGATGAATATTGAATTTTATCAAATTTTTATTGTTGGTTATTGAGAGGACTCTATACATTTTCTTTTTCACTCTCCAAATATAGTCAATTACTTTGGCTAACTTTCATTGTTTAATTAATAAATTTACTTATTTTACCTGAGGTAATGTTGCATTGTTCCCATCAGGTGTTACCACCATATTGCACCTGCTAACACCTCACTCACTCCACCACCACAGATCATATTGTTTCCCCCACTTTCTGTTCTTCTCCTCACTACTTGTGAGGAATGAGAAAGTTAGCTTGGGGAAGATGGAAAAGCACTTTTGAATTACACTGAGACCTCAAAGTGATCCTCCAGGACCTAGAACTATCTCTCTATCTTGAATTGAGCGAAAATGATTGGATGTTGTATATGTTTATCATCCTGTTACTGTATAGGAGGCTCCTGAAGGCTCATATATATGGTCCAGGCAGTTACCTGGAAAAGTTGTCAAAGTCCAGTGAGAGGATCAGCTGTAAAATAAACAGAAGCTTGTATTCCTAGAAGATGGCTGCTTTGGCCATAAAATAAATTTGAGTAGAGCAACTGACTTTGGAATTCACCTACTGATCTTCTCATTCTAATTGTTTCCTATAGATTTACCCAACTAGGGATCACCTCTTTAGGATTCAAGTTAAGCTTTAGTTCTTAGGAAACTTGTGAGAAGCTGATTAATCAGATAGACAGAAGTTACTGTGCAACTGATGATCTCAAAACGACTAACCATTTGCACTCCCCATTCTAAATTACTCTCTTTCAGATACCTTTCCTAGATCGAACAACTTATTTGATGGCATTGCCCTGATCCTGACCTTTGCAAGGACATCACTACTGCACATTTCCATTTATCATTAAAATACTTTATAGAAGCACCACCCTTCCGTGGTGGTGCCAGGGGTTAGGTGTCAGCACTACAAAGCTATCTGCAGCCACTGCAGCCTGAGTTCAATCCCCGGGTAGGGAGTACATGATGCAGCAGATCTCTCCTGCCTTTGCCCACTGCTTCCTCAGCAGTGTATTTCAGCAGATCTGCCTGTTCTGTTCCCTACTATGTCACTGGTGAATCCTCTCACCCCTACACCTTTCGCCTGCACCCCCGCTCTTATATGTATAGATAGGTAAATCTTAAAAAAAAAAAAAAAAGGATATAGAAGTACAAAGATCCAATCCTGAACATCCAGCATATTGTCTCCTGCTCCTATTATGTAGTATTATTCACATCCCTGCTTATGATCAGCACCAATTACCTCTGCCAGCTTGGAGACTCCTTTCTAGCTTCTGGTCTCTTGGCACAAGGATATTACAGAGACTGGGTAGCAGCCAATGCTTAAAGTTCAACGGGATTGTTACTGCAACTCTTGCTGGAAGCATTTTCCCCTTGAATACCAGTATCTCTAGATCTGTAGAGTGTAAAGCTGCAGGGGTGAGAAGCTCATATTCCCAATGTGGGTCAAAAGGAATGATTGTAAATAAGACCATTTATACTTTCTTTCTTTGGTTCTTGGGTTCAGATATTCTACTTACCGGAGCAAAAAATATCAAGTGATGGTTATTAATTTAGAATACATGCTGTGTCTTTAGGGTGGCACCAAACTCTTGTTCACAACTACCTGATTGATAGTTTGGCTGAGTATATTTAAAGGCATTGTGTTTTTCTATCTGTTCAGCATTTTATTGATGGTGTGACTAATAACTAGACCAGTTTATTTCAGAAGACTCTGTCCTCTGCTTTACTTCATTTGCTGAAAGGGGTCTCTTTGCCATCATGTAGTGTTCCTACCAACTAGCTGAGTCATTCAGTCTATCTGGTTTTATCAATGAGTCTATCTACATAGAGGAAGTTTTTTGGCTGGGTGTTGATCTATGACATAGAGATTCTCGATCCCGTTTCTTTAAATCCATGTACAAGCATCTCCTTTGGAACTCCATGTATGGTAAGCATGAGCTAATGCATATCCTTAACTTGGAATTCTTTTTTCAAAAAACTTGACCAGTCATACTTCTCAGAACTTTGCTCCTTTAAAGAATTTCTCCTTAACACCATTCTTAAGATGCATCATAATAAAAGAACAGTCCATTTTTGAGGAACATTAGCAACACATACTATCTAAGAAAAAATGGTTAGATGTTTCCTTTTCCGACATCTGGTCATAAGAGTTGGAGGGAGGAACTGAAGGGCAGTTGCTAGTGTGGCAGTATAGGTCATAGCCACCTTTTCTTGCAACTCTTTGTGCTTTTCAGTATACCTCTCTCCATAGCACAATACTTACTGTTTGGTAAATGGAATTTCTGATGGTCTACCTTGACATCATAGTTAGATGATGGAGTTTCTAGTCCTGTATGTATGTAATTATTTTCCTCAGGCAGACTCAATAGTATATCCATAGATTCAGTTGGATTGTAATATATGCAACCATGCCATATATGCATGATGGCAGTATCATCATTTTTCTACCCTTACATCTCTTGTTTTCCTTTTCTTAGAAATTAAATAAATAATGAATAGAACTTTGAGAGTGGCGCCCACCCTGGTGGCACAAGGGGTTAGGATGCAGCACTGCAAGCCAGCTGCAGCCACTTTAGTGCGAGTTCAATCCCCAGTCCTGGAGGTGAGCCACATGGCGCAGCAGACCTCTCCTGTCTTGCCTGCTGCTCCCCTCACCAGTGTACTTTGTCAGTCTGCCTGTTATGCTCCCAACTCTGTCTCTGGTGAGTCCTCTCACCGCCTCTGCACCTCTGGCCTATACCCTAGTTCTGTACATATAAATAAATAGACTTTTTTTTTTTAAGTATTGAGAGTGAACATAGGAGGATGGAAAAATAGATTCAGAAAACAAAATTGAATCTTTACATCTTTTGTGGCAATTCTAGATTTTCACCTTCACTTAGAATAGGCTGTACATTTTTCCTCACTTCCAAGAGTCATCACAACACTTGTTAATACAATGCCCTGGATTATGTACCAGGGTTTCAAATCGTCTATCACAGGTCAGTATTCCCATATCAGCTAACTGCTGTTCCAGGATTTACATTCTGTCACCTGTTGTCAAGGACTCCTAGGACTTGCACCATGCACACACGTCCAGCTCCTACATATCCCTAATCTTCTTCAATGACAGCCCATCTTCTCCTCTCTACGCAGTCTCACAGTGTTCTCATGTTGTTTATATTGGTATTGGACCCTTATATTGTCTACTTTCCAAAGGGAGTGATGCAGTAAATCCTGAGGGAAGGCAAACATGATCTATCAGAGACCCCTCCCGTTAGGTTTCTACAAATGACTCTTTTGTAAAAAGGTGGAACTGAGTCACTTCTACAGATCCATAGAAAATATAAGGGAGATCTCTGAATTACTTCTTTCCACGTAGCCACATATCACTGTTGCAAAACTCAGAGTTCTGATCATGATATAAGATACCAGATTTTAGGTCTGCTACTTTTATGATTAAGTGTAGTTTCTGATCCTTTGTTCTTCTTGCACTCTAGATCCAGATGATTAGCCTCCTTAAATCTTGCAAAAGAAGCTCTCTTTTTCTTTTTGCCTGGAGTGGTGATTAATCAGTGGGATATTGCTCTCACATAGTTATTTAAAAAATAACAACACTCAAATTGTATTGAAGGTCTACTACATGTTAGCCTAAAGATACCTGGAGAACAAGCAATTTCTGCCTCAAGCAGACTGATTCATTTGATCCTAACAAACGCCCGGAAAGGAAGTACTGTCTTGCCAATTTTTTTTTAAAGATGTATTTATTTATGTATACAGAGCTGGGGTACAGGCCAGAGGAGCAGGGGCAGTGAGAAGATTCACCAGAGACAGAGTGGGGTGTAGAACAAGCAGATGGACGAAGTACACTGCTGAGGAGAGCAGCGGGTGGGTCAGGTCAGGTCTGCCGTGCCATCTGGGTCACCTCTGGGGCTGGGGATCGAATTCATGCTGAAGTAGCTTTAGCTTCTTAGTGTTGTGCTATAACCTGTTGCGCAACCAGGTTGGGCCCTGTTTTGCCCAATTAGATGAGATTAAAAAAAAAAAAGACTATTGATTTATTTATTCATACAAGAACTGGGTTATAGGCCAGAGGTGTGGGGGCAGGGGGTTGAAAGGATTCACCAGAGACAGAATGGAGACCAGAACAGACAGACTGACTGAAATACATTGCTGAGGGGAGAAGCAGGCGAGTCAGGAGAGATCTGCCACACTATGTGGATCTCCTCCCTGGCTGGGAATCAAACTCGTGCTGCAGTAGCTGTGAATTACTTCATAGTTCTGCACTTTAACCCATTGTGCCATCATGGAGGGCCCATAAGGTGAGATTTTAATTGACATTTTTATGAACTTCCTATTCATTTTGAGTAAAACACCTTAAATAGTAACTACATTATTTCAGGTTGCCTCTGCCATTGAAATAACTCTGTTGTATTGCCAAAGCTAATCAATGCTATTAATATAAACCTTTTATAGATTTCATTACATTTAAAAGAGGGCACCATGAGATCGATGGGCAAATTTTATCTTTTTCAAGAAATTTTAAAACACCACAAAATTTCTATTGAAAGTTCACAGAATATTTCTTGTTTTTTGTTTGTTCGTTTGTTTTCTTTTGTTTTTTACTTTTTTTTTTTTAAAGAGGCACAGCACTGAGAAGCTAAAGCCACTTCCACATGAGTTCAAGCCCCTTCTGCCCCAGAGGTGATCCCCATGGCCCAGCAGACCTCTCCTGACCCCCCACCCCCCGTTGCTCCCTTCAGCAGTGTATTTTGATGATCTGCTTGGTCTGCTCCCCACTCTGTCTCTGGTGAGTCCTTCACCCCCCACCCCCCACACCTCTGGCCTGTACCCCAGTTCTGTATGCACAAATAAATATTTTTTACTTATTTATGTGTATAAGAACTGGGGTGTAGGCCAGAGATAAGGGGGGGCAGAGGAGCCACCAGAGACAGAGTGGAAGCAAAGTAGGCAGATTGACTAAAATACACTGCTGAGGGGAGCAGTTGGTGAGACAGAAGTCTGCTGCAACATGTGGGTCACCTCCCTGGCTGGGGATCAGGATTGAACTCTTGCTGCAGTGGCTGGTGCTGACTTTAACCCTTGCACCACCAGAGAGGCCCTCTTTCAATTTCAAAACTGAAAATTAAATGACATCTGTAAAATGTAAGGTCAGTACTAGGGACTATCCTGTTAATGATTATCAAGAAAAATATCAGTGAATTGAACAGTGGCTTGCAATTGAGGAGAAAAACAATCTGTTTAGAGTCTCATGTAAAAACCTAAATGAGCAATTTCTTTTACCAAAGCTCATCTTATTACCTGGCTGGCCTTCTGAGGCAGAAAACTGAATGTTAGTGAATGTTATGTGGCTTAGCACAAATTGGAACTGCAAAATATTGTATATTATGACAAGAAAATCTGGGAATATTGCAGAACTCAAAATGCTCCTAACGGTGCAGTAAAAAAAAAATCTAACATACCACACTATAAAAATAATCTGTCTTACATTAACTGGGTGTAATGATACCATATGTAGAAACCTGTCAGCCTCAGCAAATCTCTAAATAAATAAATGAGTCAAAACTGGAAATAAAAAAGATAATTCATCTGAAAGATGATTTTAACTTGAAAATATGCATACACCTTACATTAACATAAAGAATTACAGTTTGATTTGTGATTTTTAGTTATTTTGGGGAAAACATATTTGGAACTTACGTGTGTGAGCGCACGTGTGACACAGAGAGAGCGAGTGCTCCAAGAGTAAGTGTATGAAATAGCAAACAGGTAACATAAAAAATAAAACCAAATAGTTGAGAAACCCATTTTCCTATCCAAAGTTTCATAAAAACATTGAATTATGCACCTGATAGCTTTTCCCTGATTATATGTGATAGATTTTTCATATAACTTCCATAGTGGCAAAATAAATGTTTATAAGCAAAAAGGTCAAGAAAACACTGCAGCCGCCTCTAGAATCCCTGCACCACACAGCTCCTGGGCCACATTATTTTCGTTTGCAAAGAGATGACCAAGTGTTTCCTTGGAATCAGTGTTCTAGCTAAGTGGAGTTGGCCTTTGGAATTTCTGTCTCTGTGCTGGTTGACTTTCTTTGATACTTGAAAGTTAAGAGTGCCGCAGTAATTCATGATTGTATTTGAACTTGAATACAAACACAGTACAGTTGGATCAAGACCAGGTTGGGCATGAGCAAAGAAACTTCAAACAGCAAAGAAAAAGTTAAGTGGAGAAGCAAACTGAGTTCAGATACTAATAGTAAATATGGCAGGCAAATCATTTTATTTAATGAGGTGGAAAGCGACACAATATCAAAAGAATCAGTAATCAATCCAAAAAAAAATATAGTTTCTAAATTCAAAACCAAATACCTTTTATTATTATAGAAGGGAAAATACAGTGTGTATATTCTTCCTAAGAAAGATACAGTGTGTACATTCACTGTGAAGGGAAAAATAATAACCAAGACATGTGCTTACTTAAAAAGCTTATGCAATTCCTCCAAAAAAAAATAAATGCAATAAATAAATAAATAAATGCAATAATGTTTATCATTACATTATAAGTGAGAATGAATTTTTGTTAGAAAACACTTTGCAATTATGATCTTAAGTAAGGAATTTTATTTTCTTGTTTCATGTCTCTGAAAGAAAAATTCATTTAGGTGGGCCAAAAGTAAATGTCATTTAGAAAACTGACCTGGAAACATATGAAAATTTATGTAAGATAATTTAGATAGCTGGTGTAAATAAATATTCTTATTGGCTAACAACATAGCAAATGATAGCCAAGTTATTTAAGGAGATCTTAGGCATCTCCTACCATCTATAGTATAACAGACTAACTCTTAGAATTTATATAAAGTACCTTCTCAAAGTAACTTATCTTGGCCAATGAATCATCAAGTACTAAGAATAACGACCAAAAAAAAAAAAAAAAAAATGCACTTTCCCTGCTGGATCTTACATTAGAACAAAGATTTTACATTTAGTAAAAGGTAACAAATATTCACCAAAACTTACAAATTCTGTTTCATCATGATGGAAATAAACAAGGTACTATAGAATAATTGGTGACTGGCTTTCAATTAAGAATGAGTAGGCCCTCCCTGGTGGCGCAGTAGGTTAAATTACAACACTGAGAAGCTTAAGCCACTTCAGCATGAGTTCCATCCCCGCCTGCCCTGGAGGTGACCACATGGCATGGCAGACCTTTCCTGACCCGCCCGCTGCTCCCCTCAGCAGTGTACTTCGTCGATCTGCCTGTTCTGCTCCCCACTCTGTCCCTGGTGAATCCTCTCACCCTCCGCATCTCTGGCCTGTACCCCAGTTCTGTATGAATAAATAAATCTTTAAAATAAATAAATAAAATGAGTATTCCAGAAATGCATTTCTGAGTATATGTTGCAGGAAGAGAAGGAAGTTCCAAGAGCAAGGACTGCAGTGGGCAATGTTTTTTTGTTTTTTTTTTTTTTTGTTGTTGTTGTTTTTTGTCTTTTGGGGCACAAATGAAGAACTCTGTGTCATAGTGAAATTAGCAGGAGGAAAGCAGACTGTTCCAGGCCATAAAGGGCTGACAATGGCAGATAATTGGGAGGTTTGCAATGGGGGAGCCACATGAACTTAAACGACACTTAAAATGCTTAGCTACAATCTAGTTCCTATGTAAACAAGTACAAAATATAACTTAATAATGTATCACAAATTAATTACTTACGTAAAAATCACCAAAAAGATATACAATGGCAGCACCCCCAGAAATTTTTCTTATGTTCTCTACCTAAATCCCAATATCTGCTGTCAACCAGAGAAACAATTATCCTGATTTATAAATGTGGTTTTGATTTTTCATCTAATTTTAGCATTGAAGAATATACCCTGAATGTTTTAATTTGGGGGTTGAAACAAACATCATTTAGTATCCATTATGTAAATGGATTCCTTTAGTCCATATTTTGTTAAGAAATTTGCTGTTGTCTTTGACATTAAGTTTCTTTGTATTTTTTACCATGGGCAGTTACAGTGACTGAGAAAATCAAGGAGAGCTACAGTCCCTGTGAGAGTCTTCCTAATTCTGGTGTATTCTTTTTGACAAGGTACTGCCAACCCAGCAAGAAAATGACAGTGTCATTGACACAGTCCCTTATTATGAAAGACATATGGTCGCTATAGTCAGATACCTACTTCTTTAAAACAGACATAGAATGTGTAGTTGCATCTTTATGCATGCTAAGTGAAATCTACTGTGAATTCCAAAATAGCTCTAATTTCCAGTGTCCACAGATATTTCTCAGTCACCAAAATCAGGGCTAAAAGTCTAACAAAGTCATTCTTCACTGTATCAGCCACTCCTCCTGGAACAAATGAAAATCCACAAGACAAAAGTAGTTCACCTACCTGGAGTTGTCTCAACCCCAGTCAGTCACCTGGTGGCCCTTTATTCTTTATTCTTATTTGCTCTTTAAGACTTAAGAGTATATAGATAGATATAGATATAGATATAGATATACACACACACACACATACATATATGTGTGTATGTATAGATAGCTGAATATATTTAAGTAATATGCTTGTTTAATTATAAGTATTAACTATGTTTAGTATTCATATGTATGCATACAATACTCTTTTTTAATCGTCTCTGAAGGGTTTGCCTAAATTACCTAGTTACAATAAGTAAAATCCTCATTATTCATATGTGTAAAAGGTTACTGACTGCCTTGAGGAGAATATATTTAAGCTGTAAGAGTTGAAGACAGCATGTAAATTAGATCAATATTGCTTTTGTCTGCACAATAAATGACTGTGTCTTTGTATATGATAGCTTTGAAGAGGAATTTTTTTTCTTTAGGTGGACATCTTAGAACTTGACAATCATTGGGAATATGTAGGATGTGAGAAAGAGAAGAGTTAAGGACACTGCTATATCAGGAAAATTTTATATAGAATCAACTATTATGACAATAGCTTATAGAATATATATATAAGTTACATATACATACATACATGCATATATACATATGTGTGTGTGTGTGTGTGTATATATATATATATAAAATCTAGATAGATAGATAATACTGTTACTAGGTACCTAATCAAATGATGTCTTTTCCTTTAGGGTTATAGTTTGACATTTGATTTTTAAATATAATCTAAGATTTTGCTAGAATTTCATAAGATTTCACCTACCAAAAAGAGGTACATAAAAAGTGCATTCATGCATTTTTAAAAACTTGGCTATTAAAATCATATCTCGTATATACATTTTATTGCAGATTGTGTGTGCCATATGAATCTCTAGTACTTAATACATTAGGAAATCTAAAATCCAGTAATATCTGCATCTAGTTAAGTATTTCCTCAACAAAGCCCATAGAACTCAAAACAATATCTGTATCTTTAAATCTGTATCCAGTGAATTTCTATGTTAAATCATTGAATTTAACAACCATTTAATCTAATTGACATTAGAGAAAAGTTCATTGTTGATAATACAAATGAGCTGAGAAACTAAAAAAAGAGTAAAGCCATCAAGGAGAGTTATTTCATAATTGTACTGTTGTTAATACTGGATTCTGGATGTCCTAAGGAAAGATATACCTAGATTAAACTCAGGTATAGTAAGTCTTAAAAAAAAAAAATGGAAGGAGTGCACCACCGCCTTGGTGGTGCAATAGCTGCCACAGGTATTCAGTGTGAGCCCCACCCCCAGCCTTGAGGTGATCCAAATGGCTTTGCAGACCTTTCCTGTCTTGTCCGCTGCTCTCCTCAGCAGTGTCCTTCATCAGTCTGTCTGTTCTGCTCCCCACCCTTTCTCTGGTGAATCCTTTCACCACCCCCGCCCTGCACCTCTGGCCTGTACCCCAGTTCTGTGTGAATAAATGAATAAATATAAAAAGAAAAAAGAAATGTAGAAGTGGTAGAGAATAGGCTGTTTTAATTTTTATTTTTAAATGGAGGGATATAATGTAAAATGGAAATGTAAAGAGAATATTATACATTTGACAGAACATATTAAGTTAATAAAATACTTTATCAAATTATTAATGGTATCAGTGAGTTATATCACTGGTGATTTAGAAAATGTCAGATGGACAATCAAGAGAGAAGTAAAATTGGGAGAATTAGGTACACTTTGCTATTATATGGAAGCAATTATAATAATGGTGGTATCTAAAAATAGTAGTAGGCATTTATTGAGTTAATTTTGTTGGGTAATATTTTCATCACATGGACTTGAAAATATTGCTGGATTTGAGAAATTAGAGCTACTTTGGATATACAGTAGGTTTCATATAGCACTCATAAAAATGCAATTACATAGTCCATGTGTGTTCTCAAGAAGTAGCAGTATGAATATAATAACCATATGTCCTGTAGGGATTTTCAAAGACATTGCACCTATGGTTCTAAACACAGGGATTTGAGGCATATTATTAAAGTTTTACTTTTGTTTTGACTCAATGATATTCACAAATATAATGAAAATTATTGATAGATAGTTAACAAAGCTATGGAGGGCACAACCCAAGGAGATGTACGAGGTAGGAGGCATAAAAGGGGTATGGTAGCCTTCAGGTGAGTTGATATCCTATGTTCCATTTCCTCCCTTCCAAAACCCTCCCTTATTACTTTCCTATACCGACAGTCAAACATTGTGACGCAGCTTTTGAGTTACAAAGTGTTATCAGATAGGTATGCATTGTGTGTGTGTGTGTGTGAGAGAGATGTGTTAGGAAGAGAGAGCAGAAAGAGAAACAGACAGAGGTGAGGGGAAGGAAGAAACTAATAAAAGGTAGGGAACATTGTGGTTGTTGATGGCTTAACTTACTCATCAGGGAGCGTATGGCACGCTACACCTCACAATGGCTATCGGTGGAGTGCTGGGAATCTGCTGGCTAGAAGTTATTGAAAATAGTGGATAGCTATCTTTGATTCTCTAATGGATGCATGTGAGTGTGGTAAACAGAATAAAACTCTGTGTTCCCAAGGTGTCCACAACTTAATCTTCAGAATCAGGAATCTGGAAATATGTCATTACATAGCAACGACAAATAAAGTTGTAGATGAAATTAAGTTGCTAATAAAATGACTTTAAAGAGCTCACCCTCGATTAAGTGAGTGGAACCAATGTAATTTCAACGGCCCTTGTAACAGAAGAGGGAAGTAAAAAAGGGAGCATCAGAGGGGTGATTGTGTGAGAAAAGACTGGCTCAGCACTGCTGACTTTGTAAGGGGCATGCGCCAAGCAATGCAGATGGTATCTAGAAGCAGGAAAAGGCTCTGGAATGGATTCTTCCCTAGAGCCTCCAGAAAGGGGCACAACCTGCCAGCACTGATTTTAGCTCAGTGAGACCCATTTGGGCTTTTGTCCTCTAGAAATGAAAGGGAAAAAAAATAAAGGGCTGTTTTAAGCCACTGAGTTTTGCCCATTTGTTTCTGCAACAGAAAACTAGTGAAAGAGGAAAGTAGGAAATAAGATTCTACAAAGTCTAAGAGGAAAGTTATCAAGATTCACCAAAGCAGCATAAGGACATTGAAATCTAATCAAAATGCAGCAGGAAGCCATGGAGGTTTCTAAACTGGATAGTTCTGAGACATAATCTCAGTCAGCTCCATGGAGGATGGAGTATAGGCGTGTCTGCAGGATATCACCTAGAAAAGTATACAGAGAAAAAACAGAAGGGAATCCAATAAGAAGTGAAGAATAGACATAGAAAAACATACCGGAAGGCCAAACCATATGTTGTCATTAGCTATTTTGGGTGTTGACATGACAGATGATTTTATGTGTTTTCTTTCTTTTTTTTTTTTTATACAAGTTCTTTATTGAATACATTATATTGGTGACTTTTCAAAAATAATGATAACTGGCATACCATAAGGGGAATGACACAGCCCAGGTATAAGGCATTCTTATCTTGTGAAGAGAGAATTAAAGAGTGGATGACACCCAAGATGTAATGAAATACAGAAACTGTGGAAAAATTACAGTTTTAACTGTTTACCTCATCTTGGCAGGTATAAATAAAAGCTGGGTATTGAGATATTTTTGTCATGCACCTGTACCTAAGGTAATCTTTTTCTTGATAAGATTTCTGAGTTTTCCTATATTTATTACAGAAACATTACTTCTAGATTATTCAGTAACTTTTGTTTTGCTCAGCATAATACAAATATTAAACTAAAACTGTCCAGATCCCTAAATAACAATATTGCTAATAAATTATAAAGAAAATTTTTTAAACATACTCAAAAGACATCAGTAGGTGTCTACTGAAATTGTTGTTTTATTTTCTCTTTATGTTTTCTCTTTCTCACCTAAGAATTTTTTTTAAAACAGCGATGTGAGGTCTGTGCATCTCTGTTTTGATCATACAGAAAGGGCAGAACACCAAATGACTCCTCTCCCATCTGGCTTTTTTCATCATGTAGAGATGGCCTAACATGAAACCAAAGCTCTGCATATTTAAATTGTTATTTCTTTAATGAATTAGTAACTGCTGTCAAAACCTACCTTTCTAAGAAACTTGCTTTCAAAACCAGAAACCTCTCATTTCATGGTTTGAAATCTAATAACAGGTGGGCAGAGGTGCTAAGTGCAGAAAGTTTAAATGGCTCTCTTACCATCACTGCACAATCCCGCCATCAGTAAGACCAACCAGGATCTGAATTGGAATGAGCTGTTTAATAAAATGTTCTCTCACCTGCTGGTTTATGGATTGATACTCCCAAAGAGGGAATAGTATAGATCTGTCTAAAAATTGGTTTCCAATTTAGGGGTTCCAAAAACACTGTTAAAAATGCTTTTCATATTGTGACAATTTATTTAAAAAACAAACAAATGAACAGGTTTGAATTGTAGTCAACCCAAGATATGAATATAAGCAAACAGACTTCAGCTGACACAGAATGGGAGTATTGCTGCAATACTTTTCACAGTTTGAATACACTTTAAAATACTGTGAAAAGGCAGCCACACCGTGTTCCACATTCTGAGTTAGTGCTGACGGAGCATCGCCATTTTGTAAAGAGAAGACACAGCAGGAGGGAGAAAAGACAACATGAATGAATCATGTCATATTTACCATAGATGAAAATCTAGTGAATACAAGAACTCACAGTGAGGGTCTCTTGAATTTAAACACTTTAATTAATACCTTCTGAAAAGATTTTCACAACTGTTTCTTTGAAACCAAAACTATTAAATGAAAATAACTTTCCACAAACAACTTGTCATAATTTCTACTGCTTTCCATAGAATTGATAAACATAACATTCAAACTTCAAAGCAAGCATTTGTCCCACAGAGATTGTGCCTCTTTTGTAAAGAAATTGAAAAGGACATAAATAGTAGATGCTACAAATAATTTCCAGAAGTTTTCTCTATCTGAAACTCCTGAGATTAGCTCGTGGCTCTCTATACCAGTGTTGCTTTGTTGTCTAAAATGACATTATGGTCTGCTGCTTAGAGAAGCAAAATGTTTTGGGCAACAAGATCTTTGTTGCCTACTATGAGGGTTTGTGATTTTCACTGGTAATGGCAGAATTTTTTGCTTACATTGAATAATTCACCTGGATGCATTCCTGCTAGTTCATATTTAGAAATCAACACAAAATTTTCTGAGAATATTTTTCCCCCCATGGGACAACAGCAATGAGGTTTATTTAACAAACAGGGGAGCAAAGAGTTAAGAGAATAGTTTTAAAGTTAGAACTTTTATCTAATTTCTATAAAAATGCTTACCCTGAATGTTTTTTTTTTACCCAAAACACAATGGCAAAGAGAAAAGTTTCAAGTTTGTAATAGGCCAGATCATTTTGGTTCCCCTGACTACAGATTCCTTACAAGACAGTTAGGAGAATTCACTCTAAGGTGGAGCTAAGATTCCTAACCAAACCAAAATAGGATTACAAAGGAAGGAACCAAAATCTGAAAACAGTTTAGGACCCCTTTTACATCATGGCTACTTGAGACATAAAAGAATTTTTTTTTCTGTTTATCTGAGCCAGAATAAAAAAGCTGCCAGCATTTATAAGTTAGAAAATTGCTTGATATTTCATCTCTTTATGTTTCACAATAAGTGGTATTTATCTGCTTTAAAGATGATACAGTATTCTGGCACTTCCGCCCTGTTAGGGAGGGCACTTTAGGGGTGACACAGTGGATCTGTTACTGTAGTCATCTTGTTTGTTCTTGAAGTTTTGGCCCATCCCCATGTCCATTAGACTAATATACCATGTTTTAGTCCATAATAGCATACAGTTCCTCTATCATATGCCCTGACATTGTAGTTCCTTCCTAAACTACATTTTTGTCACTAAACATGTTCTCCTGATTAGAGATTTAGATTTGCTCATATAACCTATTGCCTCACCCCACCAGTGTGGCATGGGATTCATTTTGCCCAGATGTATTTGGACATAAGTAATTGGGTCTCCCCTGGGAAGAACCTATCAGAACCCCTATGTAGGAGTCCTCCCTGGTGGCGCAATGGGTTAGGGCACAGCACTGCAAGCTAGCCGCAGCCGCTTCAGTGCAAGTTCAATCACTGCCATGAAGGTAACCCACATGGCACAGCAGACCTCTCCTGTCTCGCCCACTGCTCCCCTCAGCAGTGTACTTTCTGAATCTACCTGTTCTGCTCCCCACATTGTATCTGGTGAATCCTCTTACCATGCCTGTACCCTAGTTCCGTATGCATAAATAAATAAAATTAAAAAAAAAAAAAAAGAATCCCTATATCGTTCCCCCCATCCCCCACAACACAGCAACTAGCAACTAGCACTAGATTAAAGGAAGTATGCAACCTTCTGAAAGCTCATCTTGGACATGTAGTATGTATGAAAATTAAAACTATATTTGGTGGTTATGAGCCACCAAGATGTTAGCTTCTTTGTGCAACAGAGTAACCTATCCTGTCTCAGCTGCCATTATGTTCATTATAATGTTCATTTTCTCATAGTTTCTAGGTTTTCTGAGGCCTAAGTAAAGTCCAAGAAGTTATATTTACACTGGATGTTCAAATTACAAATGACTAAATAACATTCAGTGAGTGAATCTTTGGGATTCAATTTCATGTATATCACATAAAGGACTATGAGTTTTTATTCTTCTATTTTCCAAACTCTATCTTGGAATTCAATGTGTTGAACATCTGAGGCTGCTAGAGAAAAGCTAGCCAGCTTTTCAATCAGAAACTGTGCTGCCCTTTGGGGTGAGCCCAAAGCCTCCCTTTCCTGCTGCGTGGCTGTGAGAAAAGCAAGGAGGTAATTCTGAGTCTTCACACTGATGGTTCCATGTTGGTGTGATAAAGCCAGACTCATGAAAGTGCTTGAAGTATTTTGGATTGGAATATAGCATTTGACTTTGTACATTTCTGGAAAATGAATTAATGAGTTTATAGTTCTGGTTCACCATCCTACAGTAACAAGCATAAAGGACAGAAAAATACAGCTGTGTTTTCCTTGGTAATAATCATATCAGATTCACAAAGTGTCACTTGCCTTACAGCAAGATACTTGCTTCAAAGAGGCTAAAGGTTTGTTTCTCTAACCACACTACACATCTAGAATTGCTTTCATTAGATTTTTTTTACCATTTTTCTATTTATTTTTGCTTTGTTTTTAAAGTATAGAATTAAAGAACCTTTTTCAATAAATCTAAGATAGTGATTTCACAGTAGTTTAATATTCATTATGGTAAATTAGTGTGACTTAGAAATTTATAAATCACTTATAACAAAAATATTTGCTAATTTAATCTGTTATTAACCCATGTCTGTCATCTTCAGAATAGTTTATAAATAGCGTGGCATGTTTAATTTTTTTAAATCGGATTTTAGTATACTATATACTGCCATACTTATACAAATACACTAATTTTTTCAAAAATTTCTGAAATATAGTCAGATACAGATACCTTTGCTTCAATATTAAGTATTTTATTAATAGGCCTCCACTGCATTTCTCCACTTACTGTCAAGATTCATTGTATTTATCCCATTCACAACAGTTTTCCTCTTCTACTACAATGAAAAAAAGTAAACATTAGGTAAATACTGTTTCATTTGGTAAATAACTTACTTCACAGTCATTTATAAAATACGTAGAATAAATATCGAGTATAACATCAAATCTATGTTCAAATCCAGAGTCATTTTAAAGCTTGAATCTATAATAAATAGTAAGTCTGAAGAAAATTAGGAGAAATCTGTTCTTAGCTTCTGAAGAACTAAGCCAAAGAACAGCATGCTACAAACAGTATTCCAGAACTCTTGTCATTGTCACATCTCTCTGTATCACTGTATGTGCTAAGAGCTGGGTCTCAGCCAAAACTTGTGGATGCTGTCGCAAGCCTTGCATTCGGGAGCAGCAGTGCATATGGGTGTGGGCTGTTCTTTCTGATAGCAAAACCGGGTTGACCCACCATAACACATCAAGGAGCTTCCTGTTTGGTTACGTCTGTCTGTGTGGAGGTTTCCAGCTGGTCTATTTGGATGCTTTCATGTAAACAATGAAAACATTGAGGGAATTGCCCATGGAATCTGACTAACAACCAAAGGCTAACTTTGGGTAATCTACATGGACAAAATGATGAAGGTAAAAAGACTAGGATGAAGGGATGCTAAATGGATTGCAAAAAAAAAAAAAAGGAAATACAGCTTAAAATTTTGTACAGAGGAAAATAGATGAGGGTAATTGTAAAAAGTGCAAGGGGTAGTTTATTCCTGGGAATATGTAATTGGTCCGAAGTAAATAACAGCAATTATCAGTTAGGTCTAACTGCTAGTATATATCCATGCAATCAATATCTGAGTAAGTTCTTCTCAATTTAGGAGTTTAAATTTAGTGTATGAACTCAGTGCATGACAAGCAGCAGAGGTGTGGCACAGAATATTACTAAGCGTGGTATAACTCCCTCAGGCCAACTCAGTCTAGGGCTATCGAAAATAGAGAGATAGACCTCACAACATGTCAGGATTTTTTAATACTCTCAAATCTGCTCAGCCAGTTCAAGGAATGTAAGGTATAATTTCTTACATGTTTGCAAACATGATCTTCCTGATGCAGACATACTTGCATTTCCTTTACTCTGATCCTAATAACATAATAATCTTAAAAAAGAGGTTTTAGCTAAGAAGCACTCTGTGATTCCTGAAGTGGAATTGCCCCTCACTGCCTTGCTATTTCCCTTCCATTAGATGCTGCAGTATATCCAAGTAGACCAATGTGGAAATAAGGAAACACCACTGTAAAAAATTCTATTTTGAATTCTCACCTGTCAGAAGCATTTCATAGTTGCTTTTGGAAATCAGATTGTAGTTTTCCCTGATACTATTAAGGTCCCTTAGATCTAAGCATATTTATGAAGCATCAAATGATAATTTGGCACCATATTCTAGAAGGTCCTACTATAGTATGCACATGTCAAAGATCTTGTTCCACTATTTGGGTTAAAAAGATGCTTCACTAAAGATTAGATTGAAGGGTAGCAGTTGTCACTGTATTCCTGTTGATGATCTAATGCTGCATTGACTATCAGCACTAACTACATACTCACAATGCCTCAGTTCCATTATCAGTCATGTAGAGTATGCAATAAAAGTAGGTTAAAAAAAATAAACAGTAGGAAAATGTCTGCATAGTAACTTGACATATATTTCTTTTTTGTTAGCAAATGCTAACATAATGCCAATAATGTACAATGACTTAAAAGTTCCTATAAATCTTACTTCAAAAAGAATCAATATAAGAAAAGATGGTGTAACTAGCCTTAACTTCATTGAATTAGACCTGATCATTACAGAAGAGAAACACAATCCATTCAAACATCTTCACAGAACAAGTGGCAGAGGAACCAGTATAGTCTCAAAACCTATGATTGTCTTTTTTATTTTGTTAGACATATTTAACATACTAAGAATCTAACTTTTATTCATGTCATATTTGAATTTTAGAATCTGTAGTTTCTTAGTAATCCATTCTGCCATAATATGAAGTTAGCAATCTGTTTTTCTAATGGGCATAAGTAATATATTTTAAATCATAGTGACAATTTTAATACTGAAAGACATGGTAGAGATCACGTGATCCCACCTCCCCTCACACCCAACACACCAAAAATAAATAGCTTTTAACTATCCATATGTGTATATAACACTATATATGAAAGTGTGACAAATAGGAAAAGTAATATATGTCTGTAAGAGGCTAATATGTTCCTTGCAAGAGGAGAATATGTTGTTGGTGCCTTTTTGTCCATTGAAACATTTTTCTAACAATGTCTCAAGTTTCTGGCACAAATTTTATATTTCTAATAATAACTAAAATATGTTAAGTTATAATATGCTTATGTATTTATAACTGCAGTTTTTGAAACACAGTCTGGAATCTTAGAAATTATCCAGACAGTTAATGTTCAGTGAACTTATGAAAGTTTCTTACCCAGAAAGATTTGGGGAAAAAATACATTTTACAATATATTTAAAATACTATAAAAGTGAAACTTTAGGGTAATGACCAAGTCAATTATAAGGAAACTTTTCCATGGTATGAACATTTACCCAACTCACAATCCTGATATTGTCCCCTTTTTTGAAGGTCAGTAGTCAGCATAAGAGATTATGAAATACAATTCAACTTTTGGTTGCTCTGGTATCTTTTAGTGTTACATGACAGTGTTCAAGTAATACTTTATAATAGTCTTTCACTATTTAAATCTATATGCCATAAAATTCATATTGTCACCATGTTAATTTGAGAAACTATATATTTCCTTAAGTTTACCAGTTACAGGTACTCTGTACTCTGCCTTTCCAAGGTATTATGCCTCATTGTAGTGCAGCATAGTTTTAGAATGGATAGAAAGTGATACTGCCCAACTCTGGGCAAAACTGGCCCATAGGTGTTGTCTATTATATAAGATAGATTTCATGGAGGATTTCCCATGTTGGGCATAGAGAATGTTCCACTGGAAACTAATTATAAATAATATCTGACACTGCAGACTGTGTGATTCAGTAGACAAGGAGGTTTCCAGCATCTGATTATAGTCACCTTCTAAAGTAAATTTAACAACAACAACAAAAAACTATATTGGTCTACTGATGCATATAATTTCTAGTAATACAGAAAAGAAAATCCAAAACATATTCCCCTTTAAAAAAAATCACAAAAAGATGTAACATGTAAGTGTTTCAAATTACTCTAGAAATTCTCACTGTCATTAGTACTATTAAGGTCAAGGATTTCTCATCCATTTCTCACTAAATGTGAATTTATGGCATAAATGTGTTCTTTGTTTCTCTAAAGTCTTTATATGACATCATCCCACATACATGTACACCCTAAAATATATATATCCAATTGATTTCAAAAATAAAGTGCTTTTGATAGTTATCCTTTGGCACATATAGATGCACACCAGGTATACTGTGTGAGTTATCAGATGTTGTTTGAGATAACCATCAGTGAGATCTGCCCAGTGGGGTCACCATACAATAAGTGGTCTACAACTTTCATCTGAAAATAATGTTCTCCTCAGAAAAAAATGTGAATTTGAGCTCTTTGTTCTTATTCAGGCTACTGTACTTGGAGTGACTTTGAGAAAATGAATAGGATGAGCAACTTAAACACCCAATAAAAAAGCATCTCATCTATGAGACATTTACTTACTATACCCTTCACACCGCTTTGCAACATTAGCTCTTCTCAGTCCCTCTAGAATAGCAAGAATTATGGTACAAGCAGTCAATGACTTGCCTCTGGATAGAGTAAGGTTCATAACTTACTCAGGAACTACACAGTATATTTTAGGAGCTTGGCTAGATTAGGGTATAAAAATGGCCCAATCAAAAAAATATGCTAGGAATTAGGATTAAATTATGTTACTTGTGATTCAATAGAAAACAGTTATAACCTCTAACACTGAAAAAAGAATAGCTAAACTGAGAAAGAATACCTCAAAAGAAAACTTCCCAACTCATTTTTTTTCCAAAATTATGTTAAAAAATTAATATTCTGTTCTTTCATCTATATCTGGAAGATTATAATAGTAGTCTACATGTTTTGGTTATTGTACTAATAAGAGAAGCCATATGAAAGATCTCAATGGAGTTGCCATTGTATATTTTCTAAGTTTTAATGATTGTTATTTTTGTAATATTAAAAAAAATGTAGGATTAATTCAGATTAGATGATCTAGGTATAATCCCTCTAATGATTTCATCTCCATCCTCTAATGTTTCTAATATTATTGATATACAAACATAAATTGGAATAGTACTCTGTATATACCACTTCAAAATTTTAACTTCTAAACACATCCTGGGTATTTCCAAAATGCTATAAATATATATCTTTAAAGAATTACAATGGCATTATAATATTCTATCATGTAGATATACTTTGATTTTTCATGTTTCATCATCTCTATTTTCAGATATACTTTTTAAAAAATATAAAATGTTAAGAAATTGTTTATTTATTAGAAGATGTCCACTTAAGGGAAGTGAATAGGATGCAAGAAAACAAATATTTATATAATTCAGTAAAAATAATAAACAGTTATGCTTGCATATATTATAGAAAATGAGGAGATGTGGGATATTCATCAAAAAAAAAAACTATCACTAAAAGTGAACCTATAGTACTTAGTGGGGACAGAACACATTTAACTTTGCTAAATTAGAAATTAGTAAACATCACAATAATATGAGCTTATATCATTATTTTTTATTAAAATTATTTTTGGTATACTAAAAGATCTGGCACTACACTTATGAGACTTAAAATTGTGAATATTTCAGGACTTTTTGACTTATATTCATAAAGAATACAATGAAATGATTATCAATTAAGAATTAAAAGCTGGCCTGTAAGTAACATGACCAAATGACAACTTCCAACTTGAATTGTCCTAGATTCTATTAGTCTCATCATCATTTTGAACTAGCTTAGGAAACGTGTTTCCAAACTAATCGAATTCTGATAATCTGTTTCTGGTAGGGCATAATTGACATTGTAGATTTCCTAAGGACTATTAAGAATCCCTGTTTGATTTTATTAAGAGACACTATATGTTTTAGCTGTTTCTTTCTTTTATCAAATGTAGAGGAAGCATGGTCCTTCCAGCAGGCAGAGACTCTGTGAATTGAAACTATTAAAATTTCCACACATGGATGCCATCTGACTCATTCTACACATGCTGCAATTAAGTGTTTGCTAAATGTTGCTTTCCTCTCTGTGAATGAAAAGCAATTAGAGGGGAAAATGTGGAAAGATTTAAGTGTAAGCCTGGTTTAGCTGAAGAAATAAGCTCATTTTGAATTATGACCAAGGATCTTTTGTTCTATTGTTGAGGGGGGAAAAATGGTCATAATTAAACATTCTATCAACAAGTTTTCATGCAAAGACTTTTATTGAGTGACACGCTGGTGTCAGGGCCTGTGATGATACTTTGGAAAATAAATACCTATAAGGTATGGTACCTAAAAATGAGACTATAAAGCACATTTAAAACCAGAGCAAGACAAAGAAAAATTATAATACAATGTAGATAAACATAGTCACTATGTCCAAAGCAATGGTAACATAAAAAGTATTAATTACTTCTTTTAGCCCAAGGAGATGGAACTGGTGGTGTTTTATTTGTTTTGTTTTGTTTTGTTTTGTTTTGTTTTGTTTTGTTTTGTTTTGTTTTGTTTTGTTTTGTTTTAGAATGAAAAATGTATCTAGGTCAATGGAGACCATAAAAAAGTAGAAGAAACTGGTTTTGTAACACAAGCATACATCTGCACATACACGCACACATAGAAACAATGTAGTATGAGAAACTCAAGTCTGATGTTAATGAGCAAAGGTACCAAGTGACAAAGATATTATAAGGGCATTCTTAAAGTGTACTATACACTGTGCTGACAAATCTGTATTTTAGATACCTGGGAATTGTTGAAATTTTTAGTAAGAAGTAATTGGAAAAGCTTGTGTTTTAGTAAGAAAACTCTAGCTGGGTATATGAAGATAAAAGTAGTTGTCAAGAAGAAAAGTAAGGTAAAATTTAGAAACTGTTGCCACATATAGAACTGATCATACCAAAGCAAGGAAACTCCTACAAATAAAAGAATGTGAAACATGAAATTGTGACATTCTTCTGAGGCACTATTCTAGAGTATGCAGGCAGTCATAATCATGTGAGTTCTTACCTTCTACCTCAAATTGTTACAGAGAAGAGAGGAGCACCCCAGAACCCTCAAGCCTGCCTGCTTTAAATAGGTTCTGCCCCTCTGCCACATCAAGACAAAAGATACAGACTTTCATGTAAAGAAACTTGAGTACAATTAGTAAACTATATATATAAAAAAAAAAAGAATATAGTTTCTAAATCAAGCACCCAAAGTTACCCATCCACTCATGGGATTGACCCAGAGCAAGGCCCAAAAGCCTGCCAAAAGTCTAAAGCACCTTCGGGTGGGGAGCCATACAAAAGGGTCAGAAACAGCCAGAAAGTCTGGGAGGAAAAGAGCAAAATCAAAGTCAAGATAAACACTGCCACAGGGTCTCTCACCCACACCTGCTTCAGCCACTCCAGGGCCAAAAGGCAGGTGCAGTTTCTTCACATGTCTCTTCTCCTTGTGCTTCCTCCAGGTCTTCCTTATGCTCTGCATCATGCTTTCTTCCTTCTCCAGTCTCCTCTCCAGCTTCCTTTCCTCCCTCCTTAGCTCCACCCTGCTTTTGGATGGAACAGGGAACCTAGAAACTCCCCTTTTCCTAGGTACTACCCTGTTATAAAATCTTAGACTCTTCGTCCAGCTGAGCATGTAAATTATGACATTCTTATATTAGCCAAAGCCCCTCCAAAGTCTCCAAAAGGGGGTATTATTGTTGAGGAATAGGGCACTTTTTTTAAAGATTTATTTTTTTATACATACAGAACTGGGATACAGGCCAGAGGTGCAGGGGTGGTGAGAAGATTCACCAGAGACAGAATGGGGAGCAGAGGCCGACTAATGAAGGACACTGCTGAGGGGAGCAGTAGGCCTGACAGTAGAGGTCTGCCATGGCATGTGGGTCAGCTCCCTGGCCAGCATTGAACTCTCCTAAAGTAGCATGCTAGTTTCATAGTGCTGAGCTCCAACCTGTTGTGCCACCATGGAGAGCCCTGCAGGGTTCTCTTGACAAAGCTATGAAGTATTAAGTCTTCTTATGATGATTAAGATCCTTCTTCAAAAAAATTCTGTCAGTAAAATTTTTAAATAATCTACATATTATCATATATCTCTGGGTGCAGTGAAAACATAATATGTTGATGTTTAATTTGCACATATACACACTTCACTGAGAACAAGTAAAAAGGTGGGGGAGAAGAAGGAGGGAAGGAGGGGTAAGAAAAAAGAGAAAGGAAAAGAAAGGAACAGCAGGGGAGAATGAGGGGTACCTGTCAAAAAGGGAGGGAAGGAGCACAGGAACTGTGGTGATGGATCCCAGCTGTTATGGTGCTGAGAGACTATATCTGAGGGAGAAATCAAGTACTGTCCAAACGTAGCAACAATAAAAGAAAATAAATTTAATTAACAATATAAAAAGAGGGCCCTCCCTGGCAGTGCAGCGTGTTAAAGACAGCACTAAGAACTCACAGCATGAGTTCGATCCCTGCCCAGGAGGTGACCCACTTGACCCGGCAGACCTCTCCTGACCCACCCACTGCTCCCCTCAGCAGTGTATTTCATCAGTCAGCCTGTTCAGCTCCCCACTCTGCCTCTGGTGAATCTTCTCACTGCCCCTGCACCTCTGGCCTGTACCCAAGTTCTATCTATATAAATAAATCTTTTTAAAAGTATATATAAAAGGCCCTCGCTGGTGGCACAGCGGGTTAAAGCACAGCGCTGAGAATCTAAAGCCGCTTCCGCATGAGTTCGATTCCCGCCTGCCCCAGAGGTGACCACATGGCGTGGCAGACCTCTCCTGACCTGCCCGCTGCTCCCCTCAGCAGTGTACTTCGTCCATCTGCCTATTCTGCTCCCCACTCTGTCTCTGGTGAAGCCTCTCGCCGCCCCTGAGCCTCTGGCCTGTACCCCAGTTCTGTATGCACAAATAAATAAATCTTAAAAAAAAATTAATTAAAAAAAAAGTATATATAAAAAAAAAAGAGGGAAGTGAGGGAGGGAGGATTAAGTGAGAGCACTTACTAGTAACTGACACCTAAAATGCATGTGAACGTCAGTTTCATGTTCTCATTCTGTTGTCACATCTGAAATAAGATTGCCAAACACAACTGATGCAATCATCAGGGAATTGCTTGCATAGCTCCTTCAAAGACTTAAATCTCAATAGGAAAATGATTAGAAAATGTTTTTCTGATCTAAATATTTAAGTGTTTTCATCGTTTCTAGTCATCTATACAGATTTAGAGAACACATTCCTTCTCGCCTATGAGACACTACTTTCAACTTACAATTTTACACATACATATGTGTAATAATACATGTAATTGAATATGGCAGTAATAATCCCTGACTTTCATATAAAGCTTTACACCATTAAAGAACTTCATTACCGTGAATCTGTGCCTTACCAACCTTATTGTGATGTTAGAAAGTTACATGTAATTTCATATTTTTCAATTCACAGGCCATTAATTCATCTCTCTCCAAATAAAACATGCTATCATGTGTCATTTCTGACATAAATAACAATAAACAAGAGTTATTTGGATTTTTAAGTTTCATTGCTACCCTCCAAATCAGTTAAATCACATAAGCACATATTTTACTGTATGCTTGAATTCTTGTTTTAAGTCAAAGCATCAAGGACAGTTTAAAGCAAAAGACATGTACATTTTTTACTTGCACATAAAACAAATATGGTTGTCTGTTTGACCTTTCAATAGCCCAACTAGGTAAAAGCACAAAGTGTCTCTTCTGCTTTCCCTAAACATTAGTAAAATGTTGGGTTTGGGTACTAAGTAAGAAAGAATATTGTTAGGCTATGGAAAATCATGGTTTGCCATTACCCCACACCCTCTCCATACACCCTCACTGGCACCAGCAAACACACAATGTTCACGAAAAAATTTACTGGAATCTATTTTCCTTTTTCCCCTTTAATTCCCAACTAAAAGCTTTTGTGTTAAGGTATTCAAGCCTAAGAAATTCCTATATATTTTTCTTTTTTTGGTAGGACTCTTTTACAGGGCAGTCGGCCATGTGTTTTTCTATTATTTTAGAATGGTAATGTTTTCACTTTAAATGATGCTTCCTTTGACCCCCCAAAAGCACCATTGTCTGCCTGAGATCCTTGGTTCACTAGCTTTTAGCCCCTAATAAATTAGTAATGGAACAGAATAGGAGGTTTTGTGGCTCCTATGTCCTATTATTAAATTGTGGTTTGGTGCTAAAATGTTTACACCACAGCCTTTGTAATGACAGGTAACTGACTAATTGAACCAGACTCAATAAAATCACAGGGCTACAGTAGCTTCAGATTCTTTGGTCTAGTCATCTCATGTTTTCAAGGAAGTCTGAGCCTTGCAAATTAAAAGACGCACAAGATTGTGCAAACAACAAGCAATGTGGCTTGGCCATGAGATCTGTTCCTCATGTTACTTCTCTCTAAATAAAAGTTCCAGTATCTGTTAAGACATTAAAGAAAATGTATTTATACTTAGCTGTTTAAAAAACAAAAAAGTTCTGAGAGTCTTATAAAAATGTTTTAAATAATCTGAAACAGCTTTTAAAACTTTGGGGTTGATTCCTAATTTTTTTGGTTAGTCATAGAAAAACCGATGTTTCTATAGAATTCTTTTCAAATTTGCCTCTATAAGTTTTCCCCCTCAAAGTGTGCATCCATATTATATCAGTGACTATGTTATCAGTTCTGTAAGGTAGTTAAGAAAGATATCTGTTTACCTTATTCTCATGTGAGCCACGGCTATCTGTGTAGACTTTTTGTTTTTAAGATTTATTTATTTGTCCATACAGAACTGGGGTACAGGCCAGAGGTGCAGGTGCGATAAGAGGATTCACCAGAGACAAAGTGGGGAGCAGAACAGGCCGACTGATGAAGTACACTGCTGAGGGGAGCAGCAGGCATGTCAGGAGAGGTCTGCCAAGCCATGTGGGTCACCTCCAGGGCGGAGATCGAACTCATGCTAAAGTAGCTTTCGCTTTGTAGTACTGTGCTTTAGCCTTGCGCCACCAGGGAGGGCCCCATGTGTTGACATTTTTTAAAGTTACCTTTCTGTCTTATGTTTCACTTATTTGATTACATGTTACATTTGTCCTGTTAACCAGTAAAATCTTTTTAAGTCAAGAAAAATTAAGTATTTTTCTAGATCCCACAATTCGAAAAAATGGCTTCATTGAAAATTAGACCTTCAACATGTTTAGTAAATGAACAAATGAACTTCTTTTTAGCATGAGAAAATATACTTATAAAAATATTTCTCTAATGGTCATAGGAAAATTTGTCAAAGAGATGGAACTGAAATATTGTTTTCATATTTATTCACCTGTTTTTTATATACTGTACTTGTGCAAAGATTCAGAAAACCTTCCTTCTAAGAGAACTAGATTTGCCACAACCCTTCCTGAAGATTATGCTCTGCAACCCCTGTGGCCTCCTGTCCAACCAGAGCTAATTGGCTGGAAGGATGGGAGAATCCCCAAGCCAGATTCCATGCCGCAAACAGAGATAGGCTGAGCAGAGATTTAGCAGATGAAATGCTTGTATAAAAGGAAATTACAACAGGCCAAATGCTAGCTAAGCTTGTAAGGGAGCAGAAAGTATGAATAAGCAGAAGAGCCTAGTTGAGGCAGAAATAGGAAATATAGCACACGTGCACTAAAATAAGGAAATGATCTGACTGAGAGACAGAAAAATGCAGACAGTGAGAAAAGCCATAAACTGGACTGTATCACCTTTGTCGGTTTTAGTTTTCTGCTTCCACTATCATCCTCAAGCTTCTTGAAAGTGAAACTCCTTTCCCATGAAGAAAATGGAAGAATATCCTCACTTGGTAATAACAACAATACAAATCTTATAATAAACTTAGTGGCAGGCATAGGAATGCATGACCCAAGATTCAGAAAGGTTAATATAATTCCACCTCTCCATGGTGCCTGTCTATTAATTCTCTATCTTGTGGAGTGTTAAAGGATAAGGATTTTTAGTACAGGTAATTAAGTTTTGCTACCTATTTAAAGAAAATATTCTCTAAGTCTTCTCTATGTAGTTGACTTTAACATTTATTTTTGATTCATATCATGTTCCATTATTTCTTAGGCATGCAAACAAAATTTCCCTAACAAATAAAAGAAAGAGGACAAATGGATTGCATATAAATAGGAAGTTTCTAAATCCATAAACTGCAATTCAATATTGGTTGTTCAGTGCTTTGCACTGTTTCTTCTGATCTAGCTAATACCTTGACCAGAATGGCTCCCATGATGCCAGAATATGAAGTTGCATTTTGAGAAGATACATTTGATTTTTCTAAGAGTGAGAGTTAGAGAAATGAGAATTCAGAAAAACGTACCTAAAAAACTAACATTCAGAAATACTTAGTAACTGACCCAAGTCATGAAATGTGTGTGAGACCTGAATTATGTCTAATTAGAGACCAAACGTACCAATGAGGTTGACTGTTGATGAGTTTTGGAGCCTGCCTGTGCTGGCCTTAAAATGGGTCCAAAATTTCTTTAATATTGCTCCCAATAAGAGTAAGAATCCAATAACCCTCTCTTTGAATGTAGCATGGTGACTCACTTCTAATGAATGGATTAAACTGCAAGTTGTGGTGTGTGATTGTAGAAAGTAGATTGTTGAAAGCTTCTTCACTTCTCCATGATGAGGTGCCTTGCTCTGCCCCATCATGAGGGCACTTTGGTACCCCCCATTGAGACATTTATATAAATCTCTACAAGGAACTGAGGCTTGTGGCAACAGCCAGTGAGAGTTTAAGACCTCCAGCCAGGAGCCCTGTGAGTGAGCCTACATAGAAGCAGATCAGCCCCAAGCAAACCTTCAGATGTTTGGTGACAGCTTAGCTGCTACCTCGTGAAACATACTAACTCAGAATCATCCTATATTCCACTCCCAGTTCCTAAAATATAGTAACTCAGTTCATACATGCTTGCTATCTTAAGCTGCTCAGTTTAAATGCTGTTACCCATAATAGATAACTAATATACCACTATCCTTATATCCTACATATTTACCATTAAAGTGAGTTACTTAATGTTCCAATATCCAAATTATTTTCAGTAACTTGTTTCCCTATTTTTTATTTATGAAAATGTTCAGTGTGAGTTATAAATATGCTATACTTTTTTTGAGGAAAGTCTTTTTCAGTTTTATTGTAAACAATCACATTTATGAAAGAAGTACAATAAGTTGTATTGTGTGGGTCATGCAAAGGAAGTAACCCCTCTGGATTCTTCTAGAATGGCAAATAATCAAATAAACATCATACAGAATGATAAGAGAAAAATCCATAGAGAAGTTCAATAATAGCATGTATCCCTACTATACAATGGGAGAGACCCACCTTGATTGAGTAATTGATGACATCATATGGCATCTTAAGTAACTTTACTGGGTCAAAGGAGGTTAAGGAAGAAAATAAAAGTCACTTCAGCCATTTATTGGAGAAAACAGAGGCATTCCTTCTCCAGGGAAAATAGACAAGAGGACAAAGTTGTATTGGGATAGAGAAAAATTTAGATATAAACATCAAAAGTAACTTGTACCCAGCCTTCAAAGGCTCTGCATGTAATAAACCCTAGGAAATTCCACAAATAGAATGTTGAGTTGTCCAATTATTTCACAGAATCATTCTTTAAGTCCAATTAGGCATTTGTGTCCAATTCCTGGGGGCTTCTTGCACATGGATGCAAAGGTAAGCCTGTAATGTATGAGCAGTTTCTATGGAAACAAAAGAAAGAGGTTAAAGGTTAAAAGAAACCCTAAGTCCAGTTGGGAGTTCTGAGGGAAACAAGTGAGAAGATTTCTAAATATCTGGGGTCTGAGTATCCTCAGGTGCGTTGAGAGCAGTGAGTACTTTCCTCACTTGCAGTTCAATGTCTTCAGGTACCAGGGAGACCAGCAACTGTCATTTTGAAGCCCAGCCATTTTGGACACTTCTCTGAAACGGATGAAGTTTTTATCTCTGATTTTCTCCATCTCTGTTTTTTAAATATGTTCTACTTTGTAAAGCTTAAATGAGTTAAATTGGTCAGTCAACAAAAGATGTACAGACTTTTCCTTATAGGAAAAAGCAAAACTAACTTTTTCCAAAACCGATTAGCAATGCTAGGAATCCCCAAAGATATTCCACATTCTCTTCCATATTTATTTTACTCATGTCCTAAATTGCAGTAGTTTCACTTTTAAATTCTAAAAGAAACCAAATGGAACAATAATGTCTTGTTTTTACATTGTTATTCTGCAGATTCTTTGGGCACATCGTCATATGCTGCATTCTAAATCAATAATCTTGCATATGCTTGAAGTATCTCTGTGTATTTATATATATATATATATATATATATGAATACTGAAATGCGTATGTTGTTTTTCATTCCATTTTTGTTTTATTTATTTGTTGCTATTGTAGATTGATTCTTCCCCAGAAGCAGCTGCCTGTGGGTGGTGGATGAATTTACTGCTTATCTTACAGAATCTTTATAAGACGATTTAAAAAGCACTTTCTAATCTGGTGATGTAAGAGAAGTATGTAGTGTGTGTGTGTGTGTGTGTGTGTGTGTGTGTGTGTGTTATCTTATTGTTTAAGGTATATGTTTAAGTTTAAACATCAGATAGTTCAACTCACTGGTTAGAATAACTAACAAAGCAGACTTACCTCTTGAATCAATATAAAAAGCAGGTACTGGGCCCTCCCTGGTGGCGCAGCAGGTTAAAGCACAGCACTAAGAAGCTTAAGCCACTTCTGCATGAGTTCGAGCCCACCTGCCCAGAGGAGATCCACATGGCGAGGCAGACCTCTCCTGACCCACCCGCTGCTCTCCTCAGCAGTGTACTTCGAAGATCTGCCTGTTCTGCTCCCCTCTCTGTCTCTGGTGAATCCTCTCACCCTCCGCATCTCTGGCCTATACCCCAGTTCTATATGAATAAATAAATAAATCTTTAAAAAAAAAAAAAAGTAGGTACTACTTGACTGTCAGGTCTGACTTTTTTCTTTAGTCCTGGAATTACAGATTAATAGTTGCAACAGGTCTATGTATTTTTCTGAGTCGCTTTTGTGATATTCAGATGTGTATCCCATTGTAACCTAGATAGCAGAATGGTTCTGAAAAAACTTGAGGAAACACAAAATGGAGTGTCAAACCAGAGAAGTACATCATTTACCCTGTGTCCTGATTATGTACTACATAACAAACCACTCAAATCTTAAAGGTTAAAAAAGCAAGTATTCGTTATAACTTAAGATTCTGGGAGTCAGTAATTTGGTAGGTGATTCTTCTAAACCCTCTAGCCTGACTGGGTTCACTTGATGATATTCAGCTTGGCATCTTCGTGCAGAAAGCTAAAGCCTGGCTTGAGCTGAAAATGAAAAGCCAGGTTGACCAGGTCCATCTGCTTCTCCATGTAGGTCCTAGAGACTGAAGTCAGAAACTGCCTCCGCGCCTCAGGTTTGGTCCAGAAATTGGAACAACAATGTCATTTCTTTTCTTAAAAATCTGAGAACCTTTTAAACCTTAGTAGGAAAAACACTGAAGAACTTGAGGTATCACTCCCTAGAAGACACATAGAGACACACATAAATATGTAGCATATATTGCCAATGTCTCCATTGAGAAGCTAACTTGATCATCTCTACTTCAAATCAAACTGGCTTTAAAATAGATGGCAATGTTCATGTGACAAAAAAATTAAAACACAAAAACTTCAGTTACAGTGATGCACATCAGTTTGTTTAGGTTTTCCATAATCTAAATGTAGTAAAAGACAAGTTATGAGTCTGGATCAAAACGAATAACCTTGTTCATTTAGTTAAACAAGTGTACACTCCTTTGTGTCATAAAAGGCAATTTAGCCATTAAAATAATCAGAAGGCAAAATATGTAAGGATATAAACTGATAGAGTGCAGTGTTGTCATTTAATTTTGAGTGTTTTTGGGCATATAGTGGTAGATATATTTTAGTACATTGGTATTTAGGATCTCAATCAAAATACATGAAAGGTCAGACACACAGAAGCAGACTCCTCTTTACCTGTAACAGCAAAATGACATCATCTCTAGCCTTAGTAACTACAAACATTTTTCAGAGACAGTGATTTATGGTTGCTCTTCTAAGAATTAGTCGATATATTAGCTTTCTTTAAAATATACAGCTGCAGCAGCAAGCCACATATATTTTATTTGGCCTTCCTAATTTTCTCTGAGTTCTAGGAGCTATGGATTTTTGAAATATTTGGCTGAAACTCAAAGTGAAAAATCATTTTAAAAAATAGAAAAGCATTTCATTCTTTTTAAAAATGCTAAAAATATATGATGCAAAATGTCATAGTTTGGCTGTAATAGCAAAATTCTTAGAATCAATCAGTCAAAAATAACTGTGTTATTTAGGCGCAATTTGAAGGCATACAAACTAAAAACAGTATTTTAAAATCATCTATAAGAGCTTGATGGCTTCTCTATATACTGATAGCTACTAGCTTTGTAAAAATAACAATTGAATGAGCCCAATGACTAGACCACCATAGAAAAGGCTGCCTTTTATTTAGCAGTAACTTGCAGTCTATCACATCTACCTATTTAGTTTGGGTCAAGAACAATAAAAACAACCCCCAACTCCCCTATTTTACCACAGATCTCACTATATAATCCCCTGTAATAAAAGCAAGAAATAAACTAAAACACTAATATTTTCCAAATTGAGAGGTATTTGATGTATACTTTGCCAGAATGAAAATATTTGGAAAAAGTGTTTCACCTGGTCACTCATTTATTTTTATCCCTTCATTTATTCAGAATATCTTTAGAAAAAACCTATGCTCTTGCCTTCAGTAAACTAAGAATCAAGAGGAATGATAGATAGACATGAATGGGCAGTTATAACTTAAGAAACTCACTCACTGGGGCAAGAATGGGATGTAATAGCATCCTTGGATTGCACATCTAACTCAGTCTTGCAAAAGTAGAGAGAGATTTTCTAAAACAAGTACCAGAAGGATATTTGAGGATTAACTTCACCAAGGACAAATGTGAAAAACATAATAGAAAGTACGGAATATGAAAAGGTTAGGCTAGAAATAATATGTTAGTTGGCATAATTAGCAAAGTATGGGGAAAGTAGCAAAGGAATATGGTTTTAAGTGGTAAGATGAGAAATATTTTAACTGATTCTACTAAGAAAAAAGAACTTTTTTAAACAAAATACGAGAGGAAAGGAAGCTTTCTAAACATAGTGAAGAGTCCCTAAAATTAAAAAAACATATGCAAACTGGTAAGACCAAAGAGTTAAGTGTGAACTAAATCATGAAGTCCCAGGGTGAAAATGAAAAATTCTATCCAATGCTTAGTGAACAACATTGAGTTATTTAAATTTGACATGATCAGAATTCTTTTTAGAGTGATCTCTGACTTGGAGGAAAAAAATGAATTGGAGGCTGTCATATAAATTTGAATGAGGGCTGGGGAAGCTAAAAAAAAAAAAAAAAAAGATCCAGTTTTCACTAACAGTTTTTTCAGTCTGTATCAGAAAGTCAGTAGTACATATTTTTGGTTGGGCTGATACTATAGAACTCAACTTCTGGTAATGTTTCAGTTTTAGTTATTTACTGTATGATAAAGCATCCCATATTTTAGAGGATTAAGCCAACAATGACATTTTGTTCCCTCATAATGTATTTTTTTTATTTACTGGGGTCACATTGGCAGTTCTCTACTCCTAGTGATGGTGACTATGGCTGTGCTCAGCAGGACACACAATTGGGCCACACTGCCCAGGCTGGCTCAGTCACACAGCTGCACCTCTACTGGGCATGTGTACACCTTGCCCTTTCTGTGCATGAAGTCATGAGACTCTCACCCTCCATGTGACCTCTGTAAAGGTCACTCAGGAAGAAGAGTTAAACTTCAGTTATGGTAACTTAGGGCTCCAAAGAATACAAAAGTAGTAACTACTTAGTTTACTTGGTTTTCTTGGCCCTTTTTCATTGCTGATCTGTATCATCCTAAAATGTAAACCTTTCCTCCCAGTGAGGTCTTTAACTATAATCAAGACTTGAGAATACTGTTTCCAGATCCCTGCTTGGAAAATAGATGTCTCACAAACCCACAACTGAGGATTCTGCAAGCAGATGTTTTGTTTTGTCTTTGAATTTACTTATCATAGAAACAAAGGCTAACCTGGAGCTTGTGTTATATTTCAGAGAGATTTCTGATAGAATGTGTAAATACTCAGAAATTGGACTTTTCACGGTTTGCTCCCTTCTCATTGAGTCATCCTATAGGTGAAAGATGTTAAAGTTAAGTCAGGGGCTCGGTGGAGAAATTTTCTTGTAAATCAATCATTAAAATAGATATAGTAGAGTTCCTCATTTAAAGGCTAAACAATAGAAAGCTTAAGTAGTTCCTTAAAGACTAAATAGCAAGCTTAAGCAAAATTCCTTTTTAAACACTGAAAAATTGAAAGCTTAAGATAGTAGAGTGATGATATTTAGGTTTTCCTCCGGGCAGTAAAAGAACTCTGGTTATTTTTTAACATGTTATAGTACTGCCTTGTTTTACAATATTGATTTTTCTATAACAGCCAATTGCTTTTATTAATCAGCCAATTGTAAAATTCAGGAGGAAATTCAGGAGGAATTTCCTGCCCTGGGTCAGTGCCTGCTTGCCTGGGCCATGCAGTGCCTTATGAGGCTAAGGCAATCCAGTTGTAAACTGATGGTTGCTCAGAATATTTTGATATTATGATTATACAGAAAAGGGAGGTTGTAACATAAGTTAGCATGGAAATTCGGATTTTTCAGAGCTTTTCCCTTCCATCTGGAATTTGTCAGTCGACAGAAGTTGCATAACTTGTGTCACCCACTCCTTCACCTCATAAGTAGAAATTCAGTGAATCTATCCTGGTCACAAGGAACTTTATGAATGTAGATGATGGATGATCTGGATAACTTAAAAATAGAACTTTATTCCCTCTAAAACCAAACTTCAAAACCATATAGACCTTTCCACTACATAAATGTTGATAGCTCCACAAAAATATTTTATTCTTCAGATTCCATTTGCCCTGCACATGTATTCTCCCTTCCTCCAAAAACATTGCTATGATAGTAATGATCTCATATTTGATTGTAGATCTACAGCATATTAATTTGCATATAAAATAAAGGGTTATTGAGGCTTAAGAGAGAACCTAATGCCTTTTAAAAATTATTGCCAAAGGGATAAAAGAAACTCATGGCATAATTTCCAAGGACTATAATCCCCAAATTAAACAGATTTTTACCCTTAATTCCATGAACCCATAATCTCAAATTAATCAATTCTCAACCTTCTTTATTAGAAACCATTGAAAATAAGGAATCTTGAATTCCTGCTGGTGAACACAGGTCAGGAAGAATTTTCTGGAGAGCAGATATCTGAACTGACTCCAAATAGATACATATGATTTGTCCCAGACATAAAATGGTAGAGGTAAGGAGAGCATGAGGAAAGATCTGGAAACAGGAGAAAATTACTTGTTCCAGGAAGAGCAGTCTTATAGTAGGGAAGTGAGTTGTTGATCTGGATAGAATAGCATATGCTGAATTTTAAGGAGAGAAATAGATGTTAAAAATGAAAGTACATTTCAGTCTCACTTATTCCCCAAATATTTAGAGAGAGATATAGCTATAGTGTAGTAGACATTTTAGTCTTGAGGACACTTTTTAGTGATAATTACCATGCTATCTCCTTTTGTAGGGTTGCAAACTCACAGTTTACTCAGGTATGTAGAAAATATTTATCTTATCAATAATTAAATCAAATTTACTTTCAGCTGAGTAAACAATGCAGGAAAATATAGTCCAACTTAATTTAAAATGTGCCATGCTTTGAATTGCTCTACATGAATCTCTTGATATAGATAAAATGTGTAGCTCCACACAGTTCTTAGCCCCCTGCCCCATCCTATTTCTTCCATCTTGTCATGTTCATCTGTGATCTAAGGGGTATTGCCCATGTAATCTCAGGATTGAGAAGGAAAATCTGACTTGTTGTATAACTTGGTTGCCAGGGAAATAACCCTTGACTAGCTTGCTACTTCTTATCCAGTAGGTACTCTAAGCTATAATCTGATAACATTTAATGTGATATGACTGGTCAGAATTGGTGCAGCCAGAATTCTGAGTCTGTCATCCCAAACCTATGTCCTATCTGAGTATTTTACTTTCATCAGTTTGAACTCTCCTTTGCAATAGCGCCCTGGTATTTCTCTGACTCTGAGTTGAAAACATTTCTTGGACTGTAAAAGCATTCCAGCCACAACAAGGAGGTGAGTGAGTAACAATTTCTCCACACCAACAAAAATTCTGTGACACATTAGTGTGTCCAAGAATTTAACTTCATGCATGTCAGCTCTGACACTGTGTGTCTGGAGACCACATCATATTCCATAGAAAAAGGGTTCAGTCTCCCAAAACTGCTCTCCTCTTCAACTCCAGTCCCAACCCCTGCCCTGTGCTTCTAACCACCTGGTTATAGCTTACAGGTCCCCATAAACCTTGTTCTTAGACTCTGGGTGCCAATCTCAAGCCCAGTGATTGCCTGAGTTTTGGACCTACTGGCTATAAATCAAAGTTCAATCAATTTGTTAGAATGACTCATAGAAACCAGGAAGCACAGTTACTCATTAAGTTACTACAGAGGGTATAACTCAGGAAGTGGTTATTGTGTGAGGTAAGGGGGAAGAGGGCTGATCTTCATGTCACCTCCAAGTGAGCTATTCTGGCACCTCTGCATGTTCATCCAGCTCAAAGCTTTCAAATCCTGTGCTCTTGGGTTTTTATGGGTTCTTCATTACTTAGCTATGATTAACTCACTGGCCATTGCCAGTTGAATTCATTCCTCATCCTCTCCCTTCCAAGAGATCCTGGGGAGGGGGAGGTTAGAAGTACCAACCCTTTAATTTCATGGTTGGTTCTGGGGACAACCAGCCCCCATCTTTAGGTACTTCCAAAAAATCAAAAAACACCTTAATAATTTTCAGCACATAAGAAATGACAACAGTTTAGGGAGCTGTGGGCCTGGAACTTTAGATGAAGCCTAAATGTGTATGAAAAGTACATTTTAGTTGGCTAAATGACATTTTTTCAGTGAACCACAGTATCAAACACAATAAGTACTCTATACATCTGGGTTTTAGCCATGCCCAGGGTAAAAGAGATGGCCAACAAAAAAGGTAAACTTTGACCATACTCCATTGGACTATTGTTTTCCTTTGCTAGGCTGAAAATTCAACTGCTGTATTATCCTCTGGGGAACTCTTACCGCCCAAAACTGTCTTCCTGTACTATTTCTTCATCTAACCTAAGACCAGAAAGTAAAATCTATGTTATAAATTATTCACCACAGAACTTGGGATTTATTTAAAATTTTCTATAGTTTATAAAGCATATTTTACAAAATGTAATCTTATTTTCACATTTGCTTCACAAAGTGTTAGAATAGGGAGTTTTATAGAAAGAATTTATTCTTTGTGTTTTCAAGGACTTTTAACAAAGAGAATAAAATATTTAAGTTGTTGGAATATTATATATGTAGTAGAAAAGGAATCAGATTGATAGGAGTATTGAATTCAGGTACATGAAATGCAAAAACACCAACAACAATTCATTGTATCTCCTTTAAAACTTCAAAAATGGTATCCTATGTTTTATTCTAGCAGCACTAGCTATAGAAAAGATATTTTGGTTTCTTTCTTACTCCCATTTTAAGAAAGAAGACATTGCTCAATCCTAGTTTATATTTGGTCATGTACACTTCATACATTAAATTTGAAAATAGGTAAGTTAATTTGTAAATGATATCTTCTTTGTACAGATTCATTTTGATAAGCTTTTGCTTCATTTAAAACCTAGAACCTTTGCAATTTCTCTCCAAATCCTTTTCTCAAAGGTAGTAGAATATGCAGCAACATCAAAGGACCACATTTGAATTCTGTAGAATAAAGGTTCACATCCATGATGTTGAGCATCAAGAGGAACCTGTGACTGAAAAGTAAAGACAAATGTCCTTGAAACACACATATATGCCCACATGCTGCTATCTTTCCACCAAAAGAGAACCCAGGCAAGTAGTGAGAACTTTGCTTTCATTGGATTAGATTCATTTCATTTTCATTGTATTTCAGATAAAATTATGGTCACACTTTTTATAGTAAAATATGTTTATTCCTAATTAAGCATATCAAGTTAGTCACTGAAAAGCCAAAAAAACAAACTCAACTGAACTCTAGGGTAAACAGATGTGTCTGAAACATCACCACAGGGGATATGAAAGCTAAAGTTTATAGAGAATATGTTATTTGTTTGAAATAAATCATGCCAGCACACAGGTATTTCTGCATAAAACTATGAAAGAGTTATCTGTACATTATTCAAACTCTTATTTGAAAAGTAAGCAATCCTGCCTAAACACTTGTTTTATTTCTATATCAAAACATTTATATGCAACTATTTTTTTCACTGATATGACAGATTTATGCCACTGTAATATTTGGCTAAATTATTTTGGCATTGGGTAATATAACACATTAAAGAAAAGAATGAAAACAATTGCCTGCGTAATTTAAAGCAGTTAAAACATGGTTAAGAACATCTAACACTTGCCCACCCATTTCTTTACTTTTTTATATTCTGTATGTTTAAATACAGCCATTCTAAAGAGGCTTTGACATTAATTAAGTTAATGTGATCGAGTCACTAGCTACAGTTAATGAATAAAAGTCCCATGCTTATATTTAATGATTTTCCTGACTTTTGGATTGTGTTAAATATATAATTGACATTATTTCCCTTTGTATGGTGTAGACAATTTTAATGTGCAGTATATCATCTCTTATTGTGGGCTTAAAGCAAATTTTAATCATAACCACACCAGAACTAAAGTTAATATTTTGGTTAGTAGTAAGATTCACTAAAAATGAAATGTTACTGTAATTCCGTGATATTAAATAGCACACTTAGGCCAAAGTGTTGCTAAAATTAACTCAAAGTGCCCAGTCGCCTGAACTTTAATGAGCTTTATTCTCACTCTTAATTATATGGGTTGAAAGTTCCTAACCTAATGGGTGTAATAAGAAATAAAAGCTAGAGAGGCCACCTTATTTTGTTAGTTGTAAGAATGCTTATTGTTTTATGATGAAAACTATCTAAGAGTTCTTTATAATTCTTCAGTATCACGAAAACAACAGTCCCCTCTAGCTAGAGCCCATTGGCTTGAACTGCTGGATGATCACCAGCAGGGTTTCATTTCAAGCTTGCTAACACAAAATAGTAACTGGAAAGCAATTTGTCTCACTTTTTTTCTTAGTAAAATCATGATGGAAAACTGTTCACCTGGGAAAATCCAAATCCTTATCATAAACATAATGCTGCTTATAAGGAATACTAATGATATACTTTATGAATTTTAATTTCTGTTTGGAAGTCAGCAAGTGTGCATTCTATAAATGTAAACCATCTGTTGGCACCTCCTAAAAGACTAGATTTCAGTCCATCCCAACATGAATTATTTATTTTGATGGATTTCTTTCCTAAGCAAATTCAAGGTTTTTGTGTACGAGCGTGTTTGTGTGTGTGTATGTGTATGCGTGTGTGTTAATCTGTTTTTAATCTGCAATAAAGTTTCAAAGTTCAGGACATACATAATTGCAAACCAAGAAGATTAAATTGTTCAACAATTTGAAATGTGTTTATTTTACATAATAAGATGCCTGTGAAATTAAGAAACTATTTAACATTAGATCACAGGTTAAAAGGGAAATGGGAGGAAACACAAGGAAAACTTTTTGTAAATTAATGTCTCCAAGACATCAAAAGTTCCTAGTATAAACTGGCAAGGTGGAACCCATAGCTATGTGTTGAGGACACTACATTCACCTTAGTTATACGTCAGCTAAAATGATAGCAGACGTTTTAAATGTATCTAGATGAACATTTACTAGATTTTGACAAATGCAGCAACTCTCCTCGGCTTTAACAGACCTTGTTACATTGTGAATAAAGCATTTAAAAAAAAATTCTGGTTCATAAACATTAAAATGTTATTATGTGTCAGATGTTTACTAAACATTGTAAACATTTATATAATTTAAATTTAAATTATAACTTTAAATTTAACTTTCTGTGGAATTTCTTAATAGGCAAAATAGTGCAGTTGAGTGTCTCTGCTACTCCACTCCAGGAATAAAAAGATGTTGTCCAAGGAATTTTTGAAATGAGGTTCAAGGTTTGAACACTTTTTTCACAGGATAGTTGCTTTGAACTTGTTGGCCAAATTCCATTAATACATCTGACTTCCACACTGTAAATTAGAGCAGGACTTGAACCATGTTTGAAGATAAAAAATTTCTTGTTTAATACAAGTCCCTCCCACTAAAAATTTAAAAGATACTGATTGTCTAGGGTTACAATTTTTTAGAGGCGTGGGTCCTAGTTGGAACAGCACTTACCCTAGAGCTAAGGATTCTTTTTTTTTTTTTTTTTTTTTCCATTCCCGTAGATGGTCATTATTCCATCTTGTAGCATGGGCAAATTAAATCAACTGTGAAAAGTCTGTTACTCTTTGCTCCAAAGCCCAAGTTCCTGCTGTACATAGACTTGATTGTGCGTATGTGTATTTCCATAACACTTGTTGCCATTGGAGAACTCCAGCTGCAGCCCCATCTCTGGAGTTGTCCCCTCCCATCCCTTTTACCCTCCAGCAATTTTTGTTCTCTTGCATTCAGGCAAATTTGAACTGATTAAATGTCCTTGGATTATGCAAGGAAGCTATAAGACAAAGTGGCGGAGAATATCCTGTTGCCTTTCACTCTATTCAGCTTTCTGTGGCCTGTGGAAATTTATCTTTAGTTTTTACCCCAGACAAGGAAATCTAAACTATTTAATACAGAGTTTTGATTGATGTTTTACTGTTAAAAAAAAAAAAAGTTAATGCTCCCTGGAAGAATCTGTTTTCTCTTCTTATCCAAAATATCATCCCCAAAATGACTACCCTTTTCCTCCCTAATCTACATACATAGTCTTAATATTGAACATTAAAAATTAAATACAAATACATTGAGTAAATGGTATCATAAAATCCTTTGGTTTGCTAAAAAATAAAGTGAATTGAACAGGATTAATGTTAAGCTTTTTCATGAGCCTTAAAAGCAAGTACTCTTACTAACATTTATACATACACACACACACGTGATATGTTTAAGTCATATTCTGCTGGTTCATTTGGTTATTCTACTCATAGATTATTCCAAATAAAGAATACTGTTACTTCACATTGACATCTTTTAAAGTCTGCTTTCTAAATTACAAACAGTATCATCTGTGTTTTTATTAGGGAGGAAATGATAAGTGTGGTTAGGGCTCAGATAACTTAAAACCTAGACCCAGTGTGAGCTGTTCTCATCATTTAATTGAAACAGACAGAAATAGAGCAATCAGAGGAAATTATTTGATCCTAGTCTTTGCACAATGATCTTGACTCATTTCTTTTCCTCGGGTTTTCATGATGCTACTACTACCTTGTCCATTATAGATTTAATGTATACTTCACATCTATCCACTCCTTTTCTATCCAGTAATGGGGACACCAAAATATGTCTTCATGGCTCTTATGGCAAGAGCTCTGAAAGTTGGGTCAAAGTTTCTGTTGATAGGTGAAATCCTCTCTACACAGGCTTGGAAATTATGAGAAAATCTAATCTCAGTACATCTTTTTTTCTTTTTGAAGGCTGGATTTAAATCTGCATACCTTTATTTTCTAGTAAATTCCCTAACGGCCCTTCCTCTGTGTTCCCGGAGCCTTCCTCTTTTCCCTCAACCTTCCTAATCTATTTAAAATGGCAAATAAAGGTACCAGGGGAAATTGTACAGCCATCCTGTGTCTCCCCTATGTGTATAGGAGTTTTATCTGTTAGTATTAAATGTCATTTGTGGCTTTTCATCTTCTCATTCAGTCTAATGCTTGTTTGATTGTCACCCTAAAAGAACTAAGAGGGATATGAGAGATTTCCTTTGTGCCCAGTGCTATTTATATCCTAATAAGACACCCATTCTCTCTCAAATAAACCATTGTAGTATCCAATTTACCTCCCAAAGTTCAATCTGGCCATATTCCACTCATGATCACCACAAAGCCAGAACAAACTTTTAAAGTAGATCATTTGTCCTCTTAAATGATGGCTAGGAAATAACCCCCTCAAAAAAAAAAATTGCGTTCTAAATATCCATGCATTTGGAGAATTTTAAATGTCAAAATAAAATTAAGAAAACACTAGGATGCAATGAAACAGAAGCGCATACACATTAAGACTTTGTTTCAGTTCAAATGATATTTAGAGAGAAAATTAATAGCCATAATGTATGTACTAAGAAAGAAAGTAAAGATTAATGAGTCAAGAAATCAACTCAGAATGTTAGAAAAAATAGTTGATCAAGTGCAAAAATATGAAAAGGCAGAAATAATATGAAAGGTCAGAATGTTAGCATGTGATCAAATGGTATCCTGGGTCCCCCAAACTTGCATACTCTAAAGGGATTCTGCCTTCTGTGTATACAAAGCCAAACAAACAGAATGTTAGCATGAAAGAACTTTGATAGAATTAGTGTTCATAGAGAGAGAAGAAAGGAGATCAGTTTTCCAATAAAGCAAAACTACTCCTTCCTTCATAGATAAAAGCCAAGTCAAATAGGGTTAGTCTGAAGCAGAGCCACTGAGGCTGAAAACTTCGCCCAGAATCTAAGGCATCTTCTGTCAGGGAACCAGGGGACGGTGATGTGAGGGGGCAGGTAAGTCTAGGTGAAAGGGACAAAGTTACAGTATAAGTCAGGTAATAGTCACCATTATAAGCTGCCCCATTGGCCTCTCAGCCATGTGTCTCAAGTGTCTCTACATTTCTCTCCTCTCCATCTATCCATCCAGGTCTTCTTCCCTGCAAATCAGGCGGTCAAAGCAAGAACTCTCCCCCTTTTATTCCTTCTTCCCTGAAAGCCCATGTTCCTTTCATATTTTATAGTTCATCTGTCCACACAGCCCTGTCCAATGGGAATAGGAAATGTGGTACCTCCCCCTTTTATGGAAATGTCTCTGTAGCAAGAGTATAGGTTAAATAATAGAAATCAGAGATGAAACATAATCAAATGAACATGTTTGTTGAAACTAATGACAAAACAAATTGCTGAAATTGAGAATAAATTATTAATTAGGGATGAGCAGAATTTTGAGCAAACATTATAATAAAGAGATGAAATAAAATTTCTAGAATATTGACTTTTTCTATAAGTCTTCAAAAAGTCATGGGAAGAAGGACTGAGATAAACATGTATTAAATGTTTTTATCAAGCAAAGGATCTGGTAAAAACTGTTAACAGATCAGACCCTCTCTCACTAGTTCTAGGTGAGTCTACATGCCACAAATGCAAAGAAAGGGGCTTTGTTTCATTTTAAAAATTCTTGTAACCAGATACCCATAATCTCTGGACATTCCTCCTCCCTTAACCTCAGCAAGGCTGCTACCAGCTATGGTTCCCTGGACCCAACAAGACTACCAGCCTATCTTGACAAGAGTGCAGTTTGGGCTGATCTTAATCCTCCCCTTTTATTTCTGGCTTTAGGGTTCAAAAAATGGACCAATCATTTTCTAGCAAAATAGAGTAATCTGGTGCAGGCAAAGCAGACCAATCAGATTCAAGCCCTCTTTGTTAGAATTATTCAGATTGAACATGAGAAATACACTGATTTGTGCTAAATGATCCAGTCAGTCACTTAGGGTTGAACATGATCCAATCAGGCTTTGGGTGGGGGAACCCTGAAAGAGGATATAAGGACAGTAGGAGTCAGCTAGGTCATGTTGTTCCTGACCCAGGAAGAAGGAAGAAGACTCCAGCAACAAATTTCTGAAGAAAGAAGGGAAGATAAAGACCTTCGCATGGCCCACTGCACATGTCTCTGGCCGGCCCTCCAATGTTGTCTGAAAGGAGCACAATAGGCCTTGGCCTGGTGTCTCAAGGAGCTATTGAGCTATCATTTTCTTCCAATAGCTCACAGAGCTGTTAATACTGGTATGTCTGACATGAATTCCTGGTGTCTGGTGGTGACTGGCACTATTGGCCAGTGCTACTCAGCATGGCTAACAGGTGACTGGCACTCTGTAGCCAGGTCGCCTCTGTTTGCTGCCCACATCTGATCACTGGGCACTACCTCCTGGTGCTGTTGCTTTTTGTGCTCTCCAATCCAGCCTCTGGTGCTATCTAGCCCAGTCTTCAGACTACTGATTATGTCTGCCTACGTGCCTTCTCACTGGCCCTGCTTGTGAGTACTTGTGAATACATCCACCTGCCATTGTGAGCTGGATCCTGGCACATTGCTTGTGAATGTGCCGTGAACTCCAGGATCTTGTTTACAGGACAGCACTATCTTGCACAAGAGGCCTTTGATTGGGATTTCTGAGCACTGTGGACACTCTCTGGGATGGTAAATAGCCAGCCACTTGTGGACTTAGAAACTCCTTATTTCCTGTTTATTAAATAAAACTCATTGTTGTTTTCCCCTGAGTCTGGGTGGTCTTGCAATTGAGTACACAAGTGAAAATGCACAGATAGTGACCTTCCCTCTACCTTGGCACTATTCTTTGACCCTCTGTAGCAAGCACTGGTTCGTTCTAACCAGCAAGGTAAAGGAGAGGGACAACTAGCAAGGGAAAAGGAGAAGGTCCAGTTACTGGTCAATAGTGACAAAGACTTGCAGTATTAGGAGATGGCAAGTTGCTACAGAGGCCTGCCATTTAGGCCCTGGGGAGGGGACCAAGGCCCAGGTGTAAAAAGAGTGAGTCCATTTCTCTTACTTCCTTTGAAAGGTTCTCCAAAAAATGACTGCTCAGCTCCACCCCTTTCCAGTGGTCTCTTCTCTCAGAATGTCAAGGGCATAGTTCCAACCACAACACTGAGCAGGAATGTCCTCTCGAGCGTGGGTGGGGCAAGCAACCAGGGACAGAGTTCAACCCTTGTCCTTCTCACTACTTCAACATCATTTCTCACCGTCCATCTCACTTGCTGGTACAGACTCAGTCAAGTGAGAGGACATGGTCTAAGCCTAAATGTGATTTACAAAAGAGAGAGTTGCAAAAGGGAAAGTGTAGTAGTAGTCACAGCAACAGCGCTGAAAGTCAAGCTGATAAAGGAAACAAAGGGAAGAAAAGCTGGGTGAACAGTCCAGCCAAGAAGGACTTTTTCACAAACTGCAGTGACTGAATCAGTGTTAAGTTCAGAGACTAGAAGTGCCCACATTATCATTTTGTGCACAAGGAAGTCTTTGGCAAGAACATTATATTAAATTATATTAATCATGTTTTTTCAAAAAGATTTATTTGTGCATACAGAACTGGGGTACAAGCCAGAGGTGGTTAAAGGATTCACCAGAGACAGAGTGGGGAACAGAACAGGCCGACTGATGAAGGGCACTGCTGAGGGGAGCAGCGGGCGGGGTCAGGAGAAGTCTGCAGTGCCATGTGGAACACCTCTGGGGCTGGGGATCGAACTCATGCTGAAGTGGCTTTAGTTTTTTAGTGCTGTGCTTTTAACCAGCTGTGCCACCAGGGAGGACCCATTAGTCATGATTTTTAACCTTTGTGATAGTATAGAAAGCTTGAAAAACCTCTGTATATTATTCCAGTATTATAGTTTTCTGAAAAGATTCAAATCATTATTCTTTTTTTTTTTTCTTCTCACTAATTAGGGGCCAAGGGAGATGCTTAGAGGAGAGTGAAATGTCTTTAATTGAATTCAATATCTTGATCTTTATCATCATAAGAATATACACATATTGACTCTGCTGATTGCATTATGTGTACTAGCAATAGGAGGGTGATTAATATTAAAATATTTTAATCATTAAAACATCCCTAATTAAATTATTTTTCTAAGAATTAAACTGGGAGTGTTTTCATTTTTGTTGCAACATTTATATCTTTCAATAACCCTTTTCAAGTTAGTTAGAAATAATTCTTAACCAACCATTGAGAAACTATCAATATAAGGCTCATTTAATTGGTTTGATACCAAACTTAGGCTTGATAACTTTGTACTCCACATTTGTCTTTTCATTCATAGTCCTCTCTCCTGACATGTTTCAATCTTTACTGGAAAAGTTTGTGAATTTTTTGTTATTATTAATGTAATGAATTCAATGTGGGGGACTTCCTTCAAATTGTATTGCCTGCCCTGCCACTTGAAAAAGCCCTGGGTTTTACATTTCTCAGTTCTTAGAAACATTGTTCATTCTAGAGAGAGACACAGAGAGAGGGAGGGAAAGGTTGTTCAAACATACAAAGAAACACAAGAATATAGACAAAACCATTTCAAAAGAACCCAAAATCAATTCTGTGTTCCACCTGATAGTATAAGCAGGTATCACGCTTTCATTTCATATCTTGGCTCCATCCCTGTTTATGTTGTAGCCTCAGAAATCCCCTCTGCATTTCATATTTTGCATCTATAAATGTAGTGCTAGTCACAGCTGATCTTATTCTCCTTATTCCTCCTGCCCTCCTCCCTTCTTTCTCTCCTTCCTCCCCCACTCCTTCTCCTGCTTCTTTCCTTCCCTCCTCTTCCTTCTTCTTTAGAAATTTACATCAATTAGTGTGAATTGAACAAGTTACTGAGTCTCTCCAGTATTGTTAGAGAAATGTTTATCACTGATATTGGTGCTAGTCCATAAGCAAACCAAGATTTTTTTCTCCAATCCTCATGTATTTAGCAGCCACATTTGTTCTCCAGATATATATAGGATTTTCCCCATGTGGTCTTATTAAATTGGCCATAACTGATACCAAGCAAGGATTAGTACTTAAAACAAAGGCACAGGTCTGTACTGGGCAAAGCAACAGGCTACGTAAGCAGCCTAACATAAGGATACTGCCAAACAGGCGTATCTACTTCAAAAGGCGTCTAATTTACCTACATGATCTTTCCTTCTGTTCAGTTTGAAAGGAAGAGAGAGGAGCAAAGTCAGTCAAAAGAGAATGAGAAAACTCCAGTCATAAATATGGTAGAGTCAGATTGCATCCATAGAGTGGATGTGTACTTTTTTTTTTTACATCATTCTTCATTTTATGCATTTTTTCATCTCAGTTGTAATCCCCATGGGCTTCCCACCACTAGTTCACCCGTGTGACATCACCACAGTCCCATGCACTCTTCCATCCCAGATCCAATCCCATTCTCCCGTGTGTACTTTTGAGAGAGGAACAAAGAAAGAAGTTGTAATTGTCAACTCCAAGCAGATTTAACAAAGTGTTAAAAAAAAAAAAATGAAGGATGTTATAATGAATATATTTTTAAAAATTCATCCCCGTCACAGTTTTTAATATTCTAGTGCCACGGGGTGGGGGGGGGGTAGGATTAGTTGCTGGTGAGCAACTAATGATCAGACATAAGATCATTAAGAGTAGAGAGTGCTGTAGCTATTTCAATGATTAATAGTCAATTATTAAGACAACCTGTTACAGGTCCTCCCTAGTGGGTTAACAATGTGTTAAAGTGCAGCACTATGAAGCTGTTTGCAGCCACTGAGGCAAGAGTTTGATCCCCTGACAGGGAGCTGATCAGCAGTGTATTTCAGTCAGTCTGCCTCTTTTGCTCCCCACTCTGTCTTTGGCGAGTTCTCTCAAACCCCCCCTCCCATGTCTGATCTTTACCCCAGTTCTTGTTAGCATAAATAAATAAATCTTAAAAAAAAAGAGAGAGAGAGAGAGACTAGATATTGTGGACCATCAAGAAAATGTTAGACCATTCAGTGCGACCGCCCAGAGCCAGACAAAGGAGACCCAAAGGAAGACAGACATAAAACTAGGGGACTGATCTCTGAGGCACTGAGCCACACTTCTTCATTCCTGGTCCCTTAAAGAAAATTAATTTTAAAATCTACTGGCAGTGTTCCTTAGAATTATAATTGCTTTTCTAGTTTTGTGGAGAATTAGATGCCATTCTTAGCAGTGAAAATGGATTCAGGTACTTTCAACACAGTTGACATGCAGTTTGGCACAGTGTCTCAGTGTGGCTACAGAAGCTAGACCACCTGCTTGTGAATTCTGCCTTCTCCACTTACCAGCTGTGTGATAGTGGGCAAAGTACTTAACATGCCTGTTCCCCAGGGCCCTAGTCTGCAAAATAGCATTGGTATCTAAACACATAACAGAAATGTACTGTTAAATGTGAAGCACACTGAGCAGCAAATAATCACCACTCAGTAAATACTAGCCAATATTATTAAATTTAATTTTTATGATATACTGATATGGAAAGAACTTATTCATTGTTACATCTAGTCCATGAGCTGACTGAAGTCTTCATGAACAATGGAGAAAAACCAGCTAAGAAATGTCCCTTCTTTTCTTACAGAAAGCCAACTTAAAACCAGAATGCCAGTTGTTTTTTACAATGAGATAGGATCAACAAATCTATTTTCACTTTGATCTAGCCAGCCCGTTCACTTCATGAAGACATGTTAAATAGAAGGTAAAATTACTACATTTTTTGTTGATAAATTTGTACCTTAATTAAAATAGCCTCAGGTACTCTTATCTTTTATACTGTCAGTCTTACCAAGAAAATCACAATGTTTGAACACTGGGGGGCCTTATGAATACCACCCACCACTCGCCCCAGCACCTGCTTCTAGAATTCTTTCCGCATTTTGTCTGCATACCTGGCTTACTGATCTCCCTTCTTTAGTTCTGGGGTCTTTCCCCAACATGTGCACTGTGATAAAACATGTCATGTTTTCTGTGTTTTTTCTTAATTCTAGTCAAATTCTTTTCTGACATTACCCCTGTAATAATCATAACTGGAGTTTGGGGTCTTAGCGATAGGATGTTGACATGGTAGATACACATTTATTATTCCCAGGGATTATTGCAGTGTGTGTGTGTGTGTGTGTGTGTTTACCTAGTATAGGTAAATATGAAGGCTAAATCAATTTCCAATTTGTGGAAGACTCTTCTACAACATTTATATGAATCTCATTCCTTCTTCCATTCAGAAGCATTTCCATACCTGTCTCCCAATGGATGAGTTACAAGGAGTAAATTAGGTAATAAGAGGCATGAACTACTCGTGAGTGGTAGCAACACTGTGCTAGATTTTATGAAGAATTAATTTTGAGAAAACTCTTAACAAACAAATACCCTGGTGCTGTGTAAATTCATCCCTACACCCCTTTCCTCTAGTTTTTTAACTTTCATCTCACTAGTCAAGATTTAAGCCCAGTTCTGTCTCCTCAATCTTCATTTTGCCAGAAATCACCTTATTCCTTTATATGATATTAAGTACCTGAAAAATCTATCTCATCTCCTCAGCACTTTCCTCTATCCTCCACATTTCTCATGTCCTTCAAATCTTCTCTAAGAACTCACACCTGTAGAAGGAAATGATCAATAATAGAAATTTAGAATTATTTAGCAGTCTTCAACTCCTTCATTTAATAAATAAATGTTAAGAGATTTGACTAATAGCAAATAGAATAGATAGGAGTAGGTAGGTTATTATGAATCCCAGATTAGTTTCTAATTGTGGCAATGGCTGAAGAAACAAAAAGGACAAAATGAAGGTCACTTTGTTGGAAGAACAAACAATATTGTGGACTAACTTGAGGAAGAGGCTGTAGTCAAAGGCAGTATAATCTTTATCAGAGTGTCATGTTGACATCAAGAAGGGAGGTTTTTATTTGTCAGATGCAATATACTAAGGAAATTATCTAACTTGACTATTGATGTCTGAACAAGGTATTTGAGAAGCAATGTGCTTTACTAAGTGTATACAATGTGCAAATACTAAGTGTATACAAATACTAAAAACAGAAATGTGGTTCCTCTACATTTGTATGTGTCTCAGCTTAATGAAATAGGAGTTCCAATGTATGACTCTGACTTTTAAAAGTAAAAATCAAGGTATGTGAGTTAGTTATATGATATAAAAAATAAAAGAAACATGTTGCTTTTCACTGATAAAGACCTGAAATATTTATAGTAGTGCTATAATGCATATGTCACACACACAAAAAAAGACAAGTTGACATATTAACACCCATGTGGAGCTAGAAATTAAAAATTCAATCGGTTGAATTCTGGCAATTCTATCCCTGTGTTGGTTGTTCCTCATCACTATTTTCATCTTAATCACCTTTTGAGATTTGTCTGTCCTGAAGCATCTACAGTAGAAGTTCAATTCCACTAAAATTAGCAACATACTCCCAGATTGGAGTAGCTGGGTCACATTCGCATAGTACTATATTAGAGGTCTACTTGGGTCCCACATATTAACAGGCCGAGGGCATAGCCTTAACAACTTTTATATAACCTTTGAGGAATAAGAAAATTTCCCATTAATTCTCTCCTCTTCGATTTTTTTTCTTTATTTCCCTCATTGTCTAAGAAATAAATTGCCTAGCAATAGACGTAATGCATTTGTTCATGGACTTTCTTTTGTTTACATTTAATATCTGAAACTGCCTTTTCCTAGGAAAAAAATCATTCAGTTACTGTAATTCTGTCCTTTTATCATATCTCTTGCAACCTCTAATCTTTGTACTATCACTTATATAAAGAAATGTGCATATGCTTCCTACTTACCCGAGTTGAAATTCTAAATATTTGCAGTATTTCAGGGATACCCAGAGAAAGCTTCATAAACTTAAGAGAAAAAAGGTTTTCATATATTTGGATGTGGTTTTTGTATATTTACTGCTCCTGACACTTCTATTGAATTTAGAAGCACTAACATCATCTTCAGTTATTATTATTGACTTGGAAGTTATGAAGGGTAGCGTTGCATTTAAGAACCATGACCTCTCTCTGAGGTCACCAATTAAATTTTATGACTTACCTTATGAAAAGCTGGAGTCAAAAAAGCAACAGAATAACTTTTTCTCCCTTCAGGTTGTAATATAATTTATGAACAACCGTCAGGATTTGCTCAAAGTATTTCCACAATGTAAGATATTGCTTTGAAGGGCCTGGGTGGCACTACTGGATAAATTCTGACCTAGATTCCTAAGAGAACCAAGGCTCCCAGCTCTCTGCTCCTTCTCAGACAAACAGTAATCTGATTCTCAAGCACAGAAAACTGTCACAATTTGTGACTGCTCCTGCGAGTGAAATAAGCGAAGCCAAAGTAGAGACAGAATTACCTCTTATCTCTCAGAAAGTCACTCTTGAGGTCACTTTCAGGACCATAAGGACATTGCCCTACTGTTTCTTTGCCCTGTTAGGCCCTTCAGTTTAGCTGATTTATCCATCTTAGCACGCACCCTGCTCCAGTCTTTCATCCTACACTGGGTAAGATCAAGACTGGTAACCTACCAGACTGGTTTCTATGAAGGAAAATTATGTCAGACTCAAGGCAGGTCAGGCATTGACAGAACCAAATAAAATCAGCTTAGGTTTTCACATCCATCACCTATCATCTGCCTAGTAAATATGGACCAAAGAAAACATTGATTTGCTCCACATTGGTCTTTGAGAGATATGTTAAAACATATAAATGACTGCAGGTCAGTAACCTAATGCAATTAATTTGGTCTATGATCTCAACAAGTTATATTTCTTACTTCTAAAAATAATTTACTGCAAGGAATTTTCATTATACTTTATATATGATCACTAATTAGTACTTATTTTGTAATATGTGTAAACTTGTTTTCCAGTCTTTATATTTCCCCCTGGACTTTGTGTGTTGTGTTATATCTCTGCTGCTATTATCCTTTCTGTTCTGTGTCTGCACACTGTTCTCAAAATATATTTTTAAGTTCCCTGAAGTTCAGGAAAATCAGTTTTACTTGTTCATTTTAATCTGCTTTTCAACACTTGGGTAAAAGTCAACCAGTTAAAACAAAGCATTTTCAAATTTCAGTTCAATTTTTGAAAAGTCTTTTAGTTTGCACTATTTTGTGTGAAGTGTTTATACCTACTTAAAAGTCAGCTTATTTCTTAAAGACAATTTTAGAACATGCATAATCAGTATGTGATACTACTGATATGCTATTTTTCATAAGCTGTAGGAGTTGGATTTAGGAATATAATATTTATATATTTAATTTTAACATATTAGATTTATTTAGGACCCTTTCTCAGATGGTCAGACTACTCAAAATTTTGATAACCTTTGTACAATTATAAATCTCAATGAGATAAAATACTAAGGTAAAAATCTCAGGTAGGAGAAATTCTTTGTTTGAACTACCAAATACAAATCAGATTGCTAGATTTTATCATGTGAACTTTTATCTGATATGCAGTATCCATAGAAATTATTAATATAATTTATAATGCTAATAATAGTGAATGTTCATTCAATACAGAGAGGGAATAGAGAGAATAGGAAACCCCCATATATTTTATTAATACTCCTGAAGACTAAGTCTAGGTCAGAACATAATTGAAGTTACTTCTGGACCATTTCTTGATGGTTCTTGAGTTTCTGAGCAAGACATTTATGAGCGTGAGTCAGAAAAGGGAACAAAGTGGACAAAGTGGACAAAGGTCACATGGACTTAAAATCAGATCTATTACCATATGTATGTGACTTAGATTCTTCCTGGATAGTTTGTGAAATGATCAACCGAGTGATTCTGCAAATTAAGTAAGGCACGCATATGAAAATTTCAGAAAGTTCTGTGACAAGTATTTTTTAACAGCCATCTAGTACTCTTTCTAAACTATGGACATTTACTGAAGATGTCACTTAACCCATTAAGAATTAAATACTTAGTGGCTTAAAGGCAACAATGAAAAGCAAGATGTCAGAACAGAAGGCAACTTTTTTCTGTCTTTAATGCTATAAGTAAATAGGAGATCCAAATGGCAGCAGCTTAACCCTTTCACCAGGGATCTTTCTTTAGGATAGGGAACAAAAGGTAAGGGGCACTTTTTGACATTTCTGAATGAAGCAATTGAAAGAGAGAGGAAGTTTATTTTTTTATGAGTCATCTTATGCTACAGTAGCAGCTCTGATAATAAGGAAGCTGAAATCTAGGTTGCTAAGGAGAATCCTGGATGATTTGTACCAAAATAAATCATTTTTCCATTTATCACTTAATGATATCTGAACTACCACAATGACAACTGTTCAAATTACTAAACAATTGTTTGATCATTGGCACACTGTTTTGGGTACAATCCAAATGACTTGTTAAGATTCAGTTTCATTAAGTATCCCATACAAGTACTACACAGTTATCAAAGAAAAATCTTTTTTAAATGGAAGTTAGACTTTGGAGGATTGCTTTGTTGTTCTTTTATAGCTGTGGAGTATAAGATATTGAAATGAGTAAAGGTAACAATGAAATCTCTTTAACAGAAAAATACTTTCTGATTAATGGCAATATATTGGGCAATATGTAGATGATGAAGCAAATATATACCTGTAGCTTCATTGTGTCTCTTCTCCATTTCTAAACTTTTTTCCCTCCCATTAACATAACAAACAATATTTGTATACAATGAGTGGTGAAGAAATAAAACCAAATTATTTTTAATTATATCAATATATGAATAATTAAGCACATATATCTTTACAGATCTTTAAACTCCAAACCCATATTAATCCACTTTACCAACTAAACCCTGTTCCATTATAACCAGTCTAGCTGGAGGGATGCTTTCATCATCAGTGATCCAATTCAGCATTATCTTGGTAATCATAACGTATCTTAACGTATCTTAATAATGGGAGGTTTTGTCATATAATGACAGAATTAATGCTGTTTTAAATATGAGTAGTTCTTTTGGCTTCTAAAACCATGAACATTTTGCATCATTCAGATGAAAACCCATGCCCTAGTCAAAATCAATTCTACATGTTACTTTCAACATTTTAAATTCAGCCAAATCTAAATAGTACAGAAGAATTTATCATGATATTCATTGTTTCTTTTATTGTGCTTTTCAAACTTAAGATATATTTTCATGATTAATAGATTCTACATTTGAAGGAATAACACTGTACTTGCTTCTGAATGGTTCTTTGTGTGTTCATAGTTCTCAAGGCTTAATCAACAAATGAGTAAGTATCTATATGAAAGTAGCCAGTATTGCTGATCACCTACAAATCATCTCATGTAAATTTACAAAGGGTTCACCAAGAAACACATATCCTAAATACATGAGCTTATCCACATATATTTCTTTTCATTCTTTAGTTTTAATTATATTAATTAATATTGAGTGCATTAATATTAATGTATATATTGCCTAAGAATGATATTTTTGCACTCAACCTAGTATTTGAATCAGATGCTTAAGAAGTAGTATAGTTTGCCAAAACAAGAATTATTCAGATACAACTGAAATCTTCGGGCGTATTCTTGAGTTATTAGCAGTACTTCAAGACAGCATCAGCCCTTTGCTATAGAAGGAAGAAGAGTTATGTTCTGGGCTAGTAGACCATAATTGCCAATAGAGTCTTCATTAAATTTGGGAATAGTCAAAAGCCATGTCACACAAAACTATGTTTACATACTCTAAAGTCCCCAAGTTATGCCCCACCATGCCCCCAGGAAGTCAGGAAAACTCTATCACAAGGATTCTTCATACCTGGCTGGATAAATGCAGATTACAATCTAGGCTAAGCAAACATTGATCTTTTAACCTTAACACATCATTTCACATAGTTGCATTCCTTTTTTTAGTCTTAAAATGAAGCCCTAATTATCTACCTAGAAAGACCAGAGGACATAGTGAATGAGGAAACACATGATAAAATTAGGAGATGTGCTGTATAAACATAAGAAATTACTGACTCTTGCTTGAGATTTTTGGTATCAAAATGTGTGGTCTACAAAAAATTGCCAAAAATTACAAGGCAGCATGCCAGGTAAAGATCAAACAGTAGTGAACCATTTTAGAAACATTGTCTAACTCAATTTTCTCAAATTTTCAAATTTATCATACCTATGAGCTTTAAACTTTCCTAAATACCCTTTGCCATATTTTGAAACTTTTTTAAATCAGCAGTAACATTCGTAGAGCTGTAAAAACATGATGTTTCAACTGTACTTGTTTTTATAAGCTTTGTACCCTTTTCTTGGTTTTATTGCCAAACAACCCATGGAAACAAAAGATGTAGAAAAGATATGAAAGGAAGTAACAACTGCAGAGCAGTTATCCTGTAGATGAATAATAGACAAGTACATAAACAGATGCAAAGCTAACACGGATGCAAAATGAATGAGAGGAAACAAATAGCAAAAGCAGTTACAAAGTCAGGCATTGGGAGTGGCCATTCATCTTTCTCCCTTGGAAGATGCTCTGTTGCTGACAACACAAAATCCCTCTTCACTATAATATAATCATTGCTTTCTATGTCTCTATCGCCTTTTGAGAAGTTAAGAAAAAAAGAAATTAACATTTGTTTAGGCCCTAAGATAAAACCCTAAGATTTTCTTAACCTGTGTTTCTATAATACTTAAGTAGACACTTGAAATTTAATTACCATATATGTGAATATAATATATAGTATATCAGCTAATATTTTCTTCAAATAGCATTTCACTGCTGCTTTGCTATATGTTCTTAATAGGAACTACGTGTTATAGTTTCTGAGTTCACCCTTTCTACATTTAAGCCTTTATAAATAAGCATAATTCTGATTTTACGCGTTGCAATCATAACCATCATTTCCATATATTGAATGTCTCCTGTGTACATTTCACATGGATTTTAAATTTTCTCTTTTTCACTTCCTAGAGGGTCTTCAACTAGTATAATCATTCAAGTTGTTAAATTTATTTCCACACCTGAACTTAGTATCTACCTATTTCCCTAACACTGTCAAAGTTTACAGTAAAAGATACAGCTACAGTGCAATTGAATAAATAAAATGAGAATAAGGGGCCCAAATTGAAAAGTTTAAAATGGTAGAAAGTTGAAGATGAAAAATTCTGTAAATTCCTACCACTATATGATGAACTCAATTTCGTAAAGTTTTATCATTATGAAGTTAGTCACATGACTTGGGTCCTTCTGTATAGCTACACATCATTGTACCACCCACCTCTCCCTATATTTCATTTTGGTGTCACAGATAGAAACGAACACAAAGGATATGGTTATCTTTGTGGTCGTTGTGGTGTGGCATGGTAGAAACACCTGAAGAGGGTGATTCTGTACCTCTAAATCATATACAGTGTTATAAATTACTATTGCCAAAAAAAAAAAATAGGAGAAGAAATCAAGAGGGATGTTACAGGTTTGGGGGCATTCTAGGATTTCCTAGACAGGAACAATCATGCTGAGAATTTTTACACCTTTCAGTCAAATCTAAGGAATAGCGCTTGGGGTTTGGGGGGCCAGGGAGGCTAACCCACCATCACCCTGACACCCAACATTGATAATATTGCCTATAGTTTACCTATTGTATTAAACTTCTCTGCTGCACACAGAGGATAAAAACATTAATCCTCTGTTCTGTACGATCTTGAAAATGGTGATTGTTGCAGAGTTTCAGTCTTATAAATCAGAAGCTATGCTCCAAGAAAGATTATTATAGCTGAGCCCCAGTTTAACCCTAACATTCCTAGAAACCAACTCAAAAAAACTGGTTTTTATTAATTCCTATTTCTGATAAAAAAAAAATAGTTCGAGTTTCATAAACCTGAGAGATATTTACCTTATTGATTATGGAGAAAATATCAACCAATTTAGTAATCTGATATCTTATTCAAAGTGTGTTACCATGAAAATTATTATTTTAGGGGTCAACTACATATATGCTAGTAAAAAAAAAATAAGTCTTAATAATTCCTGTGAAGGAGCCCAGAATTCTTGATTATAGTTTGTGTTTAAAAAAATTAATACAGAATGACTAACAATAAGTACACTACAAAGTTTATCAAGAAAAATATATATGTGAAAGGAAAAAAGGAAGCTTTTTCTTTAGATCACCTTATAAGGGTGAACTTAAAATAGTGGTAATTTCCAGGGTTTTTTGCTATGTTAGTGATGCATTGTGAGATCTTATTTTATACCTCAGGAAATCACTGTTGATCCTCCATGTAACTGATTCTGTTGTTATCACTTTTTCTGATTTTTATTCAAAATATCCTGGGCAAATTGCATGTGCTTTATATAAATTTAAAACCAAATGACATATTTTTTAAAATCTTGAACAGTTTTAAGTTATCATAAATAATGAGGTATATACATATTTATATTTATTCAAGACATTTGCTAACATTGGTGGCTGCAAAGGTTTATTAGTGGATTTGAATGTATTACCTTGAAGAATTAAATCCTCCATTCATTAGCACTCTCATAGCTGGCCACTTGAAGGGGAGAAAACACAACATATAAAATCAAAAAGTAATTGAAAAGGAAGAGGAAGAAAGGAAGGGAAGGAGGGAGGGAAGGAAAGAAGAGCAAGAACTATCTGAGCATCACATTCATATCCCTGGTGCTTGTTCCAGTAGAGGCAACTTCAACTCTACTGTTATATGCATACATAAGTAATGTAGATAAACACTTACACATGTCTAAATATTTGTATGTGCTTGTGAATGTATTTTTAAATAATCATGAGTGATTAATGCAGAAAAGTATTAGGTGAGTAAAATGCTTACTGCAGAACATGAGTTGTCACTTTGGCAGTGAACTTTAGTTATGAAAAGAGACTAAAGGGGGCAAATCTCAGAAAGCTGTTTTTCTACACTTTAAGCTGATCACTAGCTTTAGTGAGCTGGATTGACTTATTGGTCTTGACCACACTTCCAAAAGATTGAGAAAATGATGCTGTAGATATTTTTTTTTTTAAGATTTATTTATTTGTGCATACAGAACCGGGGTACAGGCCAGAGATTCAGGGGCGGCAAAAGACTTCACCAGAGACAGAGTGGTGAGCAGAACAGGCAGACCAACGAAGTACACTGCTGAGGGGAGCAGCGGGCGGGTCAGGAGAGGTCTGCCACACCATGTGGTCACCTCCCGGGGCAGGTGGGAAATCAAACTCATGAGGAAGTGATTTCAGCTTCTTAGTGCAGTGCTTTAACCCATTGCGCCACCAGGGAGGGCCGTGATGCTATAGATATTACATAGAGATTTAGGAAAGGAACAAAGAGGTCAGGAGAAAAAAACACTGAATATCAAGTTGTGAAACTGTTTACTCTTCTACGTGCTTATTTTCACTAAATATTTTACACTTAATCTCATTTGTTTTGAGATTTGATCAAGCTACTAGTATTTCTGAGGTAAGAACTGAATTGGCTGAATATACTAATTTATTGGTTATTAACTATTTCAGAAAAAGGAAGAATCACTTCTTTCCATTTGCAATTTAAAGTCAGGAAAAGATTTAGAAAATCTTACATACTTTATTTTATTCTTTCAGATGACGATTTCTCACTATTCATCTCTAAAATTATTTGATTAAAATCATAGAACTATGTGACATCTACCAGTGTAAAATTTAATTTTTATTGAACTCCCAAATTGTACTTTTATTAAAATATATATTATTTCATTTTTCTTTTTTCCTTCTTCAGTATGATTTTTTAACTATATATTCTGGAAGATGTTATAATTGAAAGTCCTGGGGTCCACTTAACTTTGGCAGTGTTTTCCCAACTTGGGGAAAGAAATAATAACTTATTATTTCTTACCTTCCCTAATTGAGCTGAATACTGTGATCTTCCTAAGAAAATTTCTCTACCTTCCTTGCGCATTTGGGACTTAATCCAATGCCTTTTCTTTGGACAGTTACTTGTTCTGATCCTTAGTTAAATTGCATGATTCATTTGTCTTATTGTTTCTTTCAAATAACACCTACCACTGGAAAAGTCTGGAACTGTGAAATAGGTACATTACCCTTTAAATTCTCTTTTTAAATTCAGAGATAAAATGCACATTTTACAGTAACTTTTGACAAAAAGTAAGTGAATCAGCTTATTCTTTAAATGTTATTTTAAAACTCAGCCTGAACTAGTAGTGGCATAAGTTGTGTATGCCTGTTGTGTGCAGCATGTGTGTCCAGATAAGTGTGGACATTGAAGAGGGAAACACTTCAGAAATGTGGTTTGCTATTTATGCATATTGCTTATATTACCATAAAATTTTATAGCTTCATTTAACAACCAGATTGGCTTTGGAAATCTAAATATTAATATTTTGTCTTTTAAGTATTCAAGGATAGATTAAGTTTTACCAGAGAAATCGAAACAGAGTTAGATAAAGAAAATTGGTTGGCATTTTCAGTAAGCTTAATTGTTTAGTGGTGCTTTACTTCACATGTCCTGATTACACTTTTAGCAAATATCACGTACAATATGCTGCAATGATTTTGCTAAAAGATTTTATTTCTAAAATGACATGGATCCTGATTTCCCAAGGAATAGTGATTAAATATTAGCACTCTACATCACTGATGTTGATCAAAACCTCTGCTAAAATGGGTATCACTATGTATTATGATATAGGGCCCCATTTCTGAAATCCTTCTCTGTTGTACAGAATGACAGTTTCGTTTCTTAATATCAAATTCTTTTGCCTGTTCCAAGCAAAACAGATGGTTAAGATAATTATAATGGAAATGACATGCTAAGAAAACTGTGGAGAAACCATTCCATTCTTTTATCTTTTCTTTTTTCTCTTTCTAAATTCAGTGGTTAATGGTGTGAGACAATGAACAAAACACGCAAGTCAAGAAAAGACAGTTCTACCCTTGACTGTGAAGATGACTTCTGTGACTCAGACCATGTCACTTGAGCTCTCTTGAGTCTTAGTTTATACTTCTGTAAAATCAAAGTGGGGGGGGGGCTGTTTTACCTTGTTGGCCCTCCAGTAATCAAGTTGAACCTCACAATCCACCTGGGAAAAACTTGCTGGAATAAGAGGAGAATTTCCCTTGAGCTATAGTAGAGAGGGTTCCTTCAAAATCAAACCCAAGTTACTTTTTTGTTGACCAAAAGATTTTTATGCAAAAGACATTTCAAATGAGTTTAAAACAGAGAGCAGAAATGAATCTCAAATGCCTAACGTATGCTTTTTCAGCACTTTCTAGCAATTATGACAATTTAGGTGGTTATGTAAATTACACAATTCTTGTAAAATGACATAATTATGAAATGTTGGGGCAGAAACAGAAAAGGATTACATTGCTTTAAAGTGAATACTGAAATGATATCAGATTGGGAATACACCCCCTCCACCCTGGATTTTAATATTGCCAGTGGAAAAGTATTATCAGAAAATAACTTTCCGAGGACATAAGTGTTAATAAAACTGACTGTGTGGCATAATTAATGAGACTATTTTGGACTGATTTACATAGTTTGTATTAATATTATTAAATCTATATTTACATAAATAATCCATTCAGAGAAAACTATTTTCCAAAAATATTCTTTATTTTAGCAATTAATTTGACATTTGGAATGTTTAAGTCACATTAAAAAGATTCATTAGATAATTCACATCTCATTGTAGTTTATGTTTTTGAAAAGAAAAGGAATACTTTATTGGGCAGATGTTGCTAAGATAGGTGTAAGTAACTTAAGAATCATAAAAATGTATTTGTGTAAGTGAATCATATTTGGAGAATAGTGTATATGTGTTTTTAAATCTGTACTTAATATCTTATTCTCCATTCTGCAGTCAGTTAACAATGACAAGGATATCTGTACCTGTGTTTGGGAGGGAAATATGGGTTTTTTCCCCCCTATTTATGTAGTATGTTAGATTTGAAAGTCCAATGCAAAGTTCTTTCTTTTTCTCCACGTTGTACAATTTTATCACAAGAATGATATAAGGGTGATCATTTAGATAGTGGTTAATGGCTCACAGGAACTGTTACTTGTCTTAGTAAAATACCAGGGAGATACAATGTATTTCAGGCACTTGGGGTTTCTTTTGTGGAACCCAGAATAGGTGCATTTATCACCCTGAGGGTCACAGTTAAAATTGCCTGTACAGCTCTTTGCTTAGATGAATGTAATTGTGGGGAATGGCTTTCTTTCCAGCTCTTTCTTCTTTTGGGGGCTGGAGGGTCAGGAAGGAGTGGGAACTGGAAGGGAGAGATGTGGGGTCACTCCTCTTTCCATTGATCAGTGGTACACCTCACTCGCTTTCCTCATACATTGGTTCTTATTTCTTGACATTTAGTTCTTAATCATATAGAGGATTTGCCTCTGGATTACCTGCTCCCCTCCCACCTCGCCATAGCTGATGCCTAATGTTTCAGGCAATGATCATCACCTTTAGGCAATTTATAAAAGTGCATAGAAAAAATTTTTAATGGATACAAGAGAATTCCTGCTTAATTACCTTCATCACAGGGACTCAGTCATGCTCCTCTGAGTAAGAGAAGTGTTATTACTGAACAGTATGGACCTCCAGTGGGGAATGATTTCTGCAGCCACACCCTCTCACATTTGCTAAGGTAAAAAATAGAACAAGTGAGGACATTTACCTGGCTAAATCCACAAGTCAGAGTGGTGAAAAATATGGCCTGGGGCTCAGAGGGACTTCAAAAGGGAAATTCTGGAACTCAATTTATGGAAAGAAGAAAAGACATTGGCATGAATTTTTGCATTACAAAATAGCAAATATGAACATCCTCCCTTGGCTAAGTTATAAAGTACAAAGAAAAAGAAAGAGTGACTTTTACATGGCTCTTGACTCAGAGTTACTTCAGATGGCCGCATGGTCACTTGTTGACCAGATCAGGGCAGAGAATTGTCTGAAAAAAATGTGTTTCCTCACTACTTCCTCTCTATGTTCCTCCTTTATCTGCCTGCACATCGCTTAAGGCAAGCTTTTTTTACACATAAGAGTTGCTTTGTCGCCAGTCCCCTTCATGTATTCCCTTGTCTTCTAACTCTAGCCAAGACACCTCAAGAAATCATTCCTCCTTTCTACAGCATGGATAATAAGCTTGAATTGTCTTTGTAAAGCAAAAGACAAAATGCTATTTTTTAAGTGATCAGCAGATTTTTCCTGTTTCTCTGGATGTAGCTGAGATGTTAAGATGGCTGGAGTTTGGGAATTGAAATATTAGGAGTCATAAAACAATTTGCTTATAAGGTGAAGTCTGAAATTTATCCTCAAAGCAGTCACACCCAGTTTTCTGGCAGTGGCCATATTCATGTGCACACTAAGTACCTCTCCATGCTTTGAGACAAACACTGAACCAGTAAAATATCATTTATAGTAATTTTTACATTTTCCAATTAGTAATATATTTCAGGTGCTTCCTTAAAAGAATGGTGCCTTTTAAGAGTGCATCACATTTTTGAAAAATATACATGTTCAGGACATACCTAATCTAATAGGAGAGAAAGGAAGACTTCCCTGAGGTTTTTGGATTATTCAGGAAATAAGAGGAGGGTCATTGTCCAGACAGTTATAATAGCATGTGACAGAGCTGTAGTACATAGAGGAAGCTGGGTCTTTACAGGAATTGAAATAGGAAAGTCAACTTCAAAGGGAATGAGCAGAGATAACCCTACTGGAGGATGATCTACTGATCTAGCAAGTTTGTTCTGAAAGTTAAGTAACATTTTAAAATATTCTTGAACCTGTTGCTGTAATAAAAATGACTAAGTTGTTACTGCTACAGTAATTCTCTGGTTATGCTGGTTTTTCATTTGAAATAGTTTAATTACTCAATGTCATTAATTTCCACTCCTTTTAATAAAAATAAATATTTGTTCCAAAGCAAACTTCAGTTTTTAATTTTTATTAAAGATTTATTTATTTACTTATGCATACAATGCTGAAGTACAGGTCAGAGGTGCAGGGGTGGTGAGATGATTCACCAGAGAGAGTGGGGAGCAGAACTAGCAGATGGACGAAGTACACTGCTGAGGGGAGCAGCAGGCAGATCAGGAGAGGTCTGCCCGCCATGTGGATCACCTTCAGGGTGGGGATCAAACTCACACTGAAGTGGCCATGGCTTGGCTTTGCAGTGTAGTACTTCAACCTGCTGTATCTCCAGACCGGGCCCACAGACTTCATTTATAGCACTGTATGTGCCTTAGGAGTATAAGTTTGCACCTCTGTAAATAGATGTTACCACATCACGCCTATCGCCAAAGCAGCAAAATCTACCACCATAGTCCATAGCTCCCCGTTTCAGCCCCATTCCCCCCACACTTCTTCCAGTTGTCTCAGTTCTGGAATCAAGTTTCCAGTGTTTGTTTTGTTTTAGCTTTGTCTGTTCTTTTCTTTTGTCTCTTTATATTCCACAAGTAAAGTCATCCTATATTTGTCTTTCTCCTGATTGTTTTCCCTTACCACGATCCTCACTGACTCCCTCCACATTACTGCAAATGAAAGTGTTCCATCTTTTTTGATAGTTGCTTATTCCTTTATTCTAAATTTGTGGAAGATTTTTTTTATTTTACAGATTTTTGACTTTTGATTACACCTAATGATTATTCAATGGTTGACTTTTCAACATGACAGTTTTATAATATATACATCATTTTTTCAGACTTTCTCCCCCATTCTAATGCCTTCCTCTCAACCCCCAAAAAAGAAATGCCACTAAGTGTCTAGAACATAAGATATATTACATTGACATTACTTTTAAGCAAAAATGCATCCACAAATTCATGAGAAGTCAAATGTAGTTAAAGAAATCATATGGGATTAATTTGAACTGTGTAAATTTACCAAATGAGGGGATGAAGAAGCCTCCTTTATAGCACTTCAATCTGATCCTGCTCTGAGGTAATCTCCTATTGAGCATTTGTTTTACCTGAACATGTTTTCTGTTTCCTAGCCTATAGCTTTATTTTTTTTTTTTTTAAGATTTATTTATTTGTGTATACAGAGCTGGGGTACAAGCCAGAGGCTCAGGGATGGCGAAAGGCTTCACCAGAGACAGAGCGGGGAGCAGAACAGGCAGATCGACGAGGTACACTGCTGAGGGGAGCAGCAGGCGGGTCAGGAGAGGTCTGCCACGCCATGTGGTCACCTCCGGGGCAGGCGGGAATCGAACTCATGCGGAAGTGGCTTTAGCTTCTCAGTGCAGTGCTTTAACCCGCTATGCCACCAGGGAGGGCCCCTATAGCTTTATTTTTTAAGCAGTTTTATTGTAGAGTTTTGGGCTTACAATAAAAATAAAGACACAGATTCCCCATACATTAACTCCTCGCCCTCCACATACACACACACATAGGCAGAGCCTCTTCCTTGATCAACATTCTCACCAGAGTGATGGATGTATATATTACAATTGATGAACTCGCATTAATACATCATAATCAACCAAAGTTTACATTAGTAGCAATTTTATTTTATATTCTGTAGATTTAGACAATTGTATACTATGAATGCATCCATCGTTATTATACATAATTTTATTGCCACAATATAACCTCTGTGCTCCACCAATTCAACAATCCTTAATTCAGTAATCCCTTCTTAACCCTGGAGACCACTGATCTTTTTACTGTCTACATAGTTTTCGCTTTTTCAGAATACCATAAAGTGTGTAATCTTTTCAGATTATTTCTTCATATAGAGTATATATGCATTTTATATTTATACCTAAGTATTTTATTTTTAGGGGTTTTGATGCAAAATATAATTTGTTTTTCTTGATATTCTATTTTTTTATTTTTAATATTTTATGTCTTTTGAAGTATTTCTTTTTCATCTTCTTGTTAATTTTTTGACAATATTGGATTAACTGAAATATAGGATAATTATGTGTGGTCACTATAGCTCTCCCACCACCAGAGCACTGATAGAGCTAATTTGTTTTTAATTTTAAACCCACCAGTTTATTTTTGGTATATAGAAAAGCAATTGACTTGTTATAGTGTCCTACAAATTTGTTATAGTCACTAGTTAGTTCCTGGAGTATTTTTGTCAGTTGTTTCAGATTTTTTTCCAGAGATGATCATGTCATGAGAACAATGGCAGTTTTATGTCTTCCTTCCCTATCTGTATAGCATTTATTTTTCTTTTCCTGCTTTATTGCATTAGTAAGAACTTCCAGTGTGATGTTGATAAGGAGTGGTGAAAGAATATAGTTTTTCCTTTACCTGATGTTAGTGGAAAATTTTCAGTTTCTCGCCATCATGTGTCATATTACTGTAGTGATCTTTTTGGGGATGAGGGAGGTAGATTATCAAGTTTAGAAAACTCCCTTTTATACCTAATACAAAAAGTACCTTTTTCAAGAATGGGTGTTGAGTTTTGTCTGATGCTTTCTCTACATTTATTGATATGTTTGTAGGATTCTCTTTTTTGGTGTTAGCTTATGGAATGAAATAATTGATTTTCAAATGTTACATGACAGAGGTTGAGTATTTATTATCCCTGAAATCCGAACTGTACTTTATATTCCTTCTATCATTTCTGTGATTGCCACAAATGACAGAGCTATTTGTCAGTGTCATGTTTGTGCCCATCCACTTTTATAAGCAAAAAACTTTTCATTTGTGGGCAACTCTGTATGGTCATTATCACCCTGCACCCAGTGTATGACATGCCTGGTAATATATTTTACTCTGTGAGTGTGTGTGTTTGCACACATGCCTTCATGTGTCATCAGCATAGTTCCACAGAGGTTTTTGGGATATTCATAGAAATTCAGTATTTTTTAAAATGAGAGTTTCTGGTGTCACAGAAACAATAATGTGGTGAAACTCCAACCACAACACTGGCCACTTAAAAGGTTATAGTATTAAAATAAGAGTGGGTACATTTCTGCATTACTTTAGAGCATGTAGACATGAGAAGTGGCCTGTGCATCAGAGTAGGTCCAAGAACAATTTAGTCTTTGTCCTTCAGTGTTGTCAGCATTTATCACTATTTCTCTCAAATTGAGGAAATACTCCATTGCATGCACTGCAGCTGTTTCTGTCCTGTGGTCTATCAAGCAAATGGGCATCAATTGTGAAATAAAATAAAAATAAATTACAAATAACCCTGTCATCACTGGAATTAATGAGTCATAGAAGCTGATGACATAATAACCTTTGTCTTCAAAGCCAGATATTCTCTTTGATGCTGAATTGATTTCTCTGAACCTAAGAATAAGAGTGGCTAAATCATTCTGTGCAGCAGCTAGTTCAGCATAGACAATGACTTAATAAATGTTGTCTTAATTGATTATATTCTTCGCAAACATACCTAACAAGAACTGATCTTTGCTAAATTATTTCACATTTTTTCAGTAGCACACATAGTCATCCAGAATTCTGCAAATCTTGGTTTTCTCTTTTTTTTTTAAGTGATTTTCTGTTGTTTAGTTTTTAAGATTTATTTATTTAGATATACAGAAATGAGGTATAGGCCAGAGGTTCAGGGGTAGTGAGAAGATTCACCAGAGACAGAATGTGGAGCAGAACAGGCAGATCAATGAAGTACACTGCTGAGAAGAGCAGCGGACGGGTCTGCTGCACCATGTGGGTCACCTCCAGGGCTGGGGATTGAACTCCCATTGAAGCGGCTGCAGCTAGCTTACAGTGCTGCATCCTAACTTGCGCCACCAGGGAGAACCGGTTTTCTCTTTAATAAAATAGAGGAATCTCATGTACAAGAAGTGAAAGAAAGGAGGTCAAAGTTGCAGAACTTCAATATTTAAGTGTCCTATTATTTTTTCTCACTACCTATTTTATGAAATGGTGGTAAATGTTATACAGCTATGTATGTCACCATCATAAATTTTTGTTCTGTGTTCTAATATGTTTTAGTATTTTCATAGTTCTCTTATCATCTATTCCACAATAAAGAATTGAACCAATAAAACACTGGTCACTGCCTAGCTTCTCTGTGCCTCCTTCCATCTCTCCCCTCCTTGTGTAGACCAGGATCAAACCCAGTGAACCTGATGTATTACATACTGGAAATAGAGTCTAGTCAACTCATTTCTTGGAGAATTTACCCTAGAAAAACCTTTTTGGTTACTTTTTATTATAGTGTATTATTATTATTTTTCTTTTTAAGGACTTATTCATTTATGCACACAGAACTGGGCACAGGCCAGAAGTGCAGGGGTGGTGAGAAGATTCACCAGAGACAAGTGGGGAGCAGAACAGGCAGACTGATGAAGTACACTGCTGAGGGGGGCAGCGGGCGGGTCAGGAGAGGTCTGCTGCACCATGTGAGTCACCTCCGGGTCAGGGATCAAACTCATGCTGAAGTGGCTTTAAGCTTCTTGGTGCTGTGCTTTAACCCACTGTGCCATCAAGGAGGGCCCTATAGTGTAGTCTTTTATTTGCATTGGATAGTCTTGTTTGGCTATTTGCTTCTGGATTTCTCTAGTAGCTTATACATTTAGGAAATGTTGAAACTCACTTAGCCATTAAAAAATTAAGAAAAGGGAACTTTCCCATATAAATCTAGTTTCAGTTTCTATTGTGGTATGCATGAGATAGTGATACTACACACATACATATATACATATACATATACATATACACACTTACACATATATTCTCAGACACTTCAAAATTATATTTTCTAGACAGAAGTTATACCAGGGTCATGAAAAAGCAAAGTAGAATCCAAAGTAGAATATGGAATATGGACTAAAATTTTAGCTAACAATAGTCTAACCTTGGACTTCTGACTAAATAGCTGTAGGCCCTTACAGGCCCTTACAAATTTTCTAGGCCTCATCTTTCCCAATTTCAAAATGAAATGTTTTTAAATCACATGACCTATAAGCTTTAAAATTTACAATTCTAAATAAATGTTAAAAGGAGCAGAAATTCCTTAACTAAAAAGATGATCATAAGCATAAATTTCAATGCTCTATTATGTTTTTCACATATGACTCACTTTATGTATTATAAATAAAACAGTTGGATATTGATAAATATTTGTTAACTAACTGGACAATTTGGCCAGCATAGATTAGTGAACTGTGTAATTCAGCATGGCATTTGTACATATTATAAGATAAATATGAAAATATTTATAATTTGTTCTACAGTCTTTATCTATAATTTGTCCAAGGAAAATAATCATGAGGTTAAAATTTTAAAGAAAAATCAAAATACCCACTTAAAGTAGTTAAATCTATAAGTGCTTTAATTAAAAATATAATTTATAGCAATCATCTTTCCTCTTTATCAGCTTTTTTGTAATTCCCATTTCAAACCTAGATAATCTAGTTGCTTTTAAAAAGTCTTAGAGTCAGAAAGAGAGAAAATATCTATTTTGCTTATATATAATCCACTTAACAGCACATGCCAGATGGTGTTTCATATCAGGTCAGAAATAATGAAGGAATCTGGCTTTAAATCTGAGAAAAAATGAGTAACTAGGGATTTCATATTTGTAATGGCATTTTTCTCTGAAATTCAACCATTTGTAATCATTTCTGATGTGCTTCTGTCTCTGTGTGTGGATTTATTTTTACTTATTTCACTTCTATTATACCTTGTTGGGATTCTGAAAGGTTATTTATGATGTGATTGGACATTTTCTCAATTCTTGGATCTCTATTACCAAGTAATAATTTGACCTTCAGATATTTCAAGCTGAAATATAGTAACTAGTCTAGAAAATAAAAAAATCAATGATTTATAGGGAGGGAAAAATAAATAGAAATTCTGTTAAGTATGGGGAAGAGTAATTTTTTAATTCATTTCAAGAAACTAATTATAAGAATAAATGATCTGAATTATTCCATTAAAATAAATTATTTTTATGTAACAATAGCACATTCTATAAGCATATACACGACTCACTTTAAAGAATAAAATTAGACTGATGTATTATAGGAAAAGCAGACAATTAACTCCTAATTAATCTACTCATTTTTATTGTTGTTTTGATTCCTACCTACACTTTCTCTTAATATATGAAATGATGGTCTCTGTCATTAGTTGACTTGATCAGAACTAATTCATCTTGATCTTGTCACTTTCTATTTAATGTCTAGCTATTAGCTACTTAGTGCTTTGTCCTTGACTAGATCCAAACTACAAAGAGGATAACATTTTAAGAAATGCGTGTGGCTGAATCACGTAAATCCAGGCCCCATTCCAAAAAAAGTCCAGGTTATACTTCCAGCATGATAGCATAAGAAACTCTGCAAACTCACTCCCTAGTGAGATAGGTAAATATTATTAACAAGGAATAAAAAGTCTCTCTAAATGGTCCTAGGGAAACATCCAATCTTTAAGCAGAGCCATCCCCAGTGGCACAGCCGGTTAAAACACAGCACTAAGAGGGCCCTCCCTGGTGGCGCAGCGGGTTAAAGCACTGCACTGAGAAGCTTAAACCACTTCCACATGAGTTCGATTCCCGCCTGCCCCGGAGGAGTCCACATGGCGTGGCAGACCTCTCCTGACTCGC
>NW_004567106.1:17806416-17890332 GCF_000260355.1 Condylura cristata | reverse complement strand
TGTACCCCAGTTCTGTATGAATAAATAAATAAATCTTAAAAAAGAAAAAAAAAAAAAAAACACAGCACTAAGAAGCTAAAGCAACTTCAGCATGAGTTCTATCCCCCCGCCCTGGAGGTGATCCACTTGGTCCGGGAGACCTCTCCTGACCCACCCGCTGCTCCCTTCAGCAGTGTACTTCTGCTCCCTACTTTGTCTCTGGTGAATCCTCTCACCCACCACACCTCTGGCCTGTACCCCAGTTCTGTATGCATAAATAAATAAAAATCTTTTTAAAAAATGACTCTAAGCAAGGTAGACGTGAGTCATATAATGAATAAATTAAGAACAATCTGGCAAAATTACCGTGGCCCTCTGATCAATTGAGTCCTCAGCTCCTAGAATGGCAGTGGTACTAGACTGAATGTGCTGTTATGCCCCTCCTTGCTCCAGAGCTGTAATTTTGGGTTTTCAGTGGGGGGAAAAACAAGTTATAAATACATAACTCCATTTCTCTTCCCCCAGAAACTGATTTTATTTACAGTAGAATGTGAAGAAGATCAAGGTAACTGGCACTATCAAAAACAGTCATGAGTATGGTGGTAGACACAATTGGAAGAAGACAGGTAGAGTTATTAGAAATGTAGGTTAAAGCTGTAAGCTGGCTACTTTGCTGGAGAAAATGAACTATAGAACTGGGAAGTGCCTTCCTGAGATCACAACCCCTTTCAAACTCTGATATCAATAACAGTCTCTTCAAATTTGATTGAATATGTCAAAAAAATTATCTCCCAGAGCATTATTGACAGCAAGAGAAAAATAAACCCACAAGGGTTTATAGAGTTAGTTTTAGTAAGAGAAAGAGTCAGTAAGAGTCTTGCAAAAATCTTTATCATCCCAGGGGTAACTGCGGGTGAATCCATATTACAGAGATTTGGAGTGGGGTATTAATTATGGGATAGGCTTTACCAAAATAATCAATAAACAGGTACACAAATAAATAGTAATAACAAGACCCAAGGTGGGAGTAGGTAACCAGAAATGCCAAAACTTTTTATCTGAAGTGTCAAAAGCAGACAATAAGATAATGAAATGGCAGAGAAACAAAATAGTGTATGATCTGTACAAAAGGTAGGGAAATCAGACAATAGAAGCTGCTTGTGAATAAATTATATCCATCTATCAGTCTATCAGTATACGTATATATAGAGAGATGAGTAGTATTTAATTGTGCATGCCATATTTTCTTTATTTAGTCATCATTAGTTAGGCCCTTGTTTTCATAGCCTGACTACTAAAATATATTTATATTGCATCTATATCTGTATCTGACTTTTCAATTTTTATTTTAGTCTTTGCATGTATATCTAAGAGTATAATTGCTGTATTATATGGTAGATGTATTTAATGCTTTGAGAAACCTCCATACAGGTTTTCATAATGGCTGTCCAAGTTTACATTGTCACCAATTGTGTATGAGGGATTCCTATTTCTGTACATCTTTGTAAACACTTGTTCTGGTCTTTTTGATAGGGGCTATTTTCACAAGTATGAGATAACATCTCATTGTGGTTTTGATTTGCATTTTCCTGATAATAGTTGGTAATGAGCATTTCTCATATGCCTGTTGGCCATCTGTATGTATTCTTTGGGAAAGTGTCTACTAACAATGTTTGTCCTTGAACACATAATATCTTTTCATTTCTTTTTTTATTCTATTTCTTTTAAAAATGTCTAATAGTTTTCATTGTATAAGTCTGTTGTCTCCTTTGTTAAATTTATTCTTAGATGTTTAATTCTTTTTGATGCAAGTATAAATGGGATTGAGATTGTTTTCATTCTCTTCTAGTTCATTATTTGCATATAGCAGCAACAGATTTTTGTATATTGATTTTGTAACCTGTTACTTTACTGAGTCATTGTCTCTGACAGTCTTGTGATGGAGTCTTTAGGGTTTTCTATGTATATTATCATGCCTTCTGCAAATAGTGATAGCTGTACTTCCTTTTCATTTTGAATTATTTTTATTCCCTTTTTATTTTTTTAACTGCTTTGATTGGGAAACCCAATACTCTGTTGTATAATAGCAGTGATAGTACCCTCATTTTGTACCTGATATTAAAGGAAAAGCTTTCAGTTTTACACACTGAATATATGTTAGCTGTAGCTTTGTCCTAGATGGCTTTTATTGTGTCCCTATGTTCCTGCTAGCCCCACTTTTGGGAGTTTTATCATAAATGGATATTGAACCCTGCCAAATGTTTTTCCTGCATCTATTGGTATGGTCACATAACTTCATCCCTTTGTTGATGTGGTATATTGCATTCATTAATTTACATATGATGAGCCATTCTTGCATATTTGGAATAAATCCCTGTGGGTCATATTGTATGGGTGATCCTTACTAAGATATTTTTTTGAGAATTGTTTCATCTATTTTTATGAGAGATATTGATCTATAGTTACCCTGTTTTGTGATGTTCTATTACATGTCTGGTATCAGAATATAGTTGGCTTCATAAAAAGTGTTTAGAAGCAATTCGTTGTCCTCACGTTTTTGGAAGAGTTTAAGATAAATAAGTATTAGCTCATCCTGGAGGTTTAGTTGGCCTCACTAATGAACACTCTAGTGCTGAATATTTGTTATATTGGGAGACTTGATTATTATTTCAGTTTCCTTGCTTGTTGAAACAAATTTAGACAGCATCATATAAAGATTGAAGTTGGGCCCTTACTTCAGAGAGCAAAATCATCTCAAAAAGATTCAAAGACATAAACGTAAGATCCAACATTATAAAAATTTTAGACAAAAAAAATATTTCTTTTATATTTTTACTGTTATATATATATATATAGTAAAAAATTTTTTTGAGGTAATGTTGACTTACATCATTATTTGCATTCTGGGAGTATAGGACCCCATCCCCCTTCAAGTATTATTACCATGGTATATACCCAGCACCAAAGGACCAGTAATTTACCGTCTGAATTAACAATACTCCATTCCCACTTTGTTCTCACTTTTCCCCTGACACTCCCCTCTGGAGTCCTCATTTATTTTATTAGTTTTCAAAGGTTAGATTTTGTTTGGCTTTACTATACTTTAAATTTCTTTATATTCCACTTATAAGAGACAACATCTGATATTTTTCTTTCTTCTTCTGACTTACTACTAGAATCCCTTCCAGCTCCATCCATATTTCTGCAAATGGCATATTTGTCCTTTTTGAACACTGACTAGTATTCTATTGTATATAAGTAGCACACCTTCTGATCCACTCATCTGATTTTGGGCATTTAGCTTGTTTCTATATGATGGCTGTTATAAGCAGTGCTGCTATGAATATAGGCATGCAAATTTCTCTTGAAATTAGTGTTTTTGGAGATATCTAGAAGTGGAATTGCTGGGCCATATGGCAGATTGATTTTTAATCTTTAGAGAATTAAATATTTTACTTAAGGGTTCAAACAGTCCACATTCCACCAGCAATGCAAGAGCAGTCTTTTTTCTCTACATCATCACCTGTTGTTTCTGGCTTTTTGACATGGCCCATGCTCACACAAGAGTGAAGTGGCAACTCATTATTGTTTTGATTTGCATTTCCCTAACCATAAATGATGGTGAACATTTTCTCTTGTGCTTGTTGACCATCTCTGTATTTTCCTTGAAGAATGTCTATTTAGCTTTATTGCCTTTTTTTTTAAGATTTATTTATTTATGCATACAGAACTAGGGTACAGGGCAGAGGTGCAGGGGCAGTGAGAGGCCTCACCAGAGACGCAGTGGGGAGCAGAACAGGTAGATTGACTGATATATAATGCTGAGGGGAGCAGTGGGCGAGACAGGAGAGGTCTGTTGCACCATGTGAATCACCTTCGGGCCTGGGATGGAACTCCCACTGAGACAGCTATGGCTCACTTGCAGTGCTGCATCCTAATGCTCTGCACTGCCAGGGAGGGCCTTATTTGGTTTTGTTGTTGTTGTTTTTGTTGAATTATATGAGCTTTTGTAAGTTTTTTATATCAACCCTTTGTCTGATACATGGTGTATATATGTTTTGTGGCATTCTCAAGTTTTCTTTTCATTTCTTAATTATGATTTCTTTCACTGTATACAAGCTTTTACTTTAGTGTAGTCCCAATTGTTTATATTCTCTTTTGCTTTCCTTACTGTTGGAAACAGATTTGCAGTCACCACCGAAATTTAAATCAAGAAGTTTTTGCCTATATTAGAATAAATATCATGACCTTGATTCAGTGTTAGATCTTTACATATGATATGATATAAATGTCATGACCAAAAAAAGAAAAACATAGAAGTTAGACTACACCAAATTAAAAATGTATGCTTCAAAGGATACAATCAACTAAAAAGAAGTGTAAAATCACTATTAATGAGGATGTAAATCAATGGTATATCAGTGAAAAAAATTAAATGTGAAAAGACAATATGCAGATGAGGAGAAATGAAAAAATCTGATAAGGGCATTATATGTACAATTTAGAAATAACCTTTATGAATCAATAACAAAGAGATAAGTAACCCAATTCAAACATGGAAAAAGTACCCCCAGTTCTTGTGCATAAATAAATAAATCTGTAAAAACAAAAACAAAAAAGAACAAAAATTCTGAGTAGATTTTTTTCCAAAAAAGATACACAAATAAGCATCTGCAAAAGTGCTTATTATCATTAGCCAGAAGGTATATGTAAATCAAATAACAATTAAATAATACTCCACACCCATTATGATAGCTAGAATCAAAAATTCAGATAAGAACGATTGTTAACAATGGTATAGCGAAATGATAACATTTATACCTTGTTAACTGGATTGTAATAAAGTACTGACATATTGGAAAACAGTCTAGCATTTCCTCAAATGGTTAAACACAACTAGCGTATGCTCCCACAATTCCACTCCTATGTAAATATCCAAGAAAAATGAAATCATATGTTCATACACTTTTATATCACTGTTAGTAGCAGCATCATTCCACCTTTGTAAAAAGGTGGAAATAACCAATAAATGAAAAGATAAGCAAAATATACTATAATCATACAGAGGATTATTAATTATCCATAAAAATGGATGAACTATTGACAAATGCTACACCATAGATGAACCTTAAAAACATGGTACTAAGTGACAAATTCAGATGGAAAAAAATAATGTACAAAATGATGTAAAAATAAACTGTTATAAATTTAAAAAAAAATCATTGTACTAAGTGAAAGAAGCAAATCATGCATAATGGGTTACATTTGTATGAAATGTCCAGAATAGGAAGTAGATTAGTAATCTGTCAGTAGATAACCAAATTGGGGATTGTCTAGGGGACTATATCCAAAGGATAGGGTATCATTGAAAAGATGAAAATTATCTAAAATTTACTGTGGTGTTGTTGCACATATTGGTGAGCCTATTGAAAAGCTATGTCTAATAGTACACAGTAAGCGGGTGAATTATATTCCAACAAAACTTTAAAAAATAAAAAAGTGTGTCCTAAGAATGGTAGTTTAACTTCTTCTTCAAATAAGATAATGTAATAGCTTAGACTAAAATGTTCATAAATGGGCAAAGTATGATCTGCTCCCCCCTACCTTCCTTCAAGCTACATCTTACTCATTATGGGCAAAAGTCACTTCCAAAGCAGAGCAGGTCTTTATTTCCCTTAATATATTTGGCCTTTGCTCACGTCATAGTTCAGCAAGAGCTTTTGCTCACTGCCATCTTAGACCATCTTAGAGCAAATATTGTGTTTTTTACAATTTTTATTAGCATGATATATATTTATTAAATACTTTTGCAACATGCTTTCTGAATTGAATACATAGAGTAATCATGACTAAGATATTAACTCTTTTTAAAAACTATGACCTTGTAAATATAACTTCAAATGTCATGACAAAGTTAGACTAGAGATAAAATTCATTATCTATTTGTAAAAGAATTTAATTCTTCATTTCCTCTGAATAAACCAGTACATTTTTTTTCTGTCTGCTACATTGAACATATTAATATTAGAATAACTCATATTTAAAATGATTAATCTTCTTCATTCAAATTCTTTTTGAAGACTGCTGTCTTATGTCCACAAAACTATGTCTAATAAATGCATGTATATATATTTTATATAACTCTACCCTACCATGTACAATTCAGTTCAGTTCAAAGCAAAAGGAAATCTAAATACTTGTTTACTGGATGCAGGATTAATAGGAAACACATTAAACATGTCATCTAAGATCATTTGAAGAGGGCTGTTAACTAAAGGATTTATTAAAAGCTATGGGCAGAACCAAGCAGTCACAGGCAGGGAGTTGTCACCACTTAGATTTCGGTGGTTGAAGGGTAGGAAAGGGAAAAGGAAGGTGGGGGGAGGAGGGAAGAGAGTGAATCAACTCTTGAGAGAAGATAACTTTCTGGTCAAGGGCCAGTCTACCTAGTAAGCCTGTGAGGCACAGGGAGAGGAAGGAACAGCTTGAGTTCTGTGTGGAACATTTTCATACAAGTATGTCTGTGGAAGCATAATGACAGTCATCCATTCCTGCATCCCTCTTGTTCTTTGTTTTGTGATCTTTTCTGCTATTTTACATTTATGCCATAAGTAGGTCTCATATTTTTAATAAGGCAGTTCATCACAGACTTTTATATAAATCTGGCATAATTAACTCTTTCAGGGGCTGACAATGGTCCCAAAAGCTTTGTAATAAGGTGGACTGCTGTTCCAGACTACAGAGAATAATTTTATTTTTGAGATAATAGCTTCTCTTAAAGTTTAATGAAAATGTAGAAAGTGGAATTATAGAGGTTGCAACTAATGCAATAACTTCAGAGATTTGGCATTGAGAAAAAAAAATATGTGTATGAAGGAGCAAGCAAAAATCTAAAGGTAAATTTCATTTAAGCTAGAGAAAATAAGTAGACTGTTCTTTACAATTACTAATATTATTATTGGAAAACATATTACTTAAAAATAAAACTTTGAAATATTATCATTTTGTATAATCTAATCTCCAAATAGTACTGTAGAAGCCTCATGTATATCCCTTAGAAGTATAATAAATTTTGGATCTTAAAGGGACCTTAGAGATCTTCTAGCCCTTTATCTTGTCATTTGATGTATCATTTGGGAGGTAAAGAAAAAAGTGATTTTCTCAGGTTATTCAAGTTTTCACTTAATGGGAATGATGAAAGATAATGCCAGGTAAGAGTTTTAGAAGATTTTTTAAAGCAATATATTTGTGTGATTCTTATTAATGTGGATATTTATATGTATTTTGAAGGGCTGAAAGCAAGTCCAGATGATATACATCTACTTGTTTTCAACCCTTCAAAACTCTAGTACAAGGTTTGGCACATAGTAAAGGCTGGATATTTGTGAGTGGACAAGCAAATAAGCTTAAAGAAATAATTTTCAGGCCTTATGTGCATAGTGATACATATATTGAGAGAAGTAACTGGGTAGTGTTTCAAAACAAAAATGTTTTTAAATATTTGATTTTTTAAATAAAAGGTAAATCTTTTTTTCATATACCTATAATTTCAGTGCACCAAGAATTGACATAACTAGCCATCTTCTTGCACAAGGGTTCATGACCATAATCAGAATGGCTGCTTGCATATGCTAGCTGCAGAGTTAATTAATTAGATCTTTTCATTAATTCTCTATTTTTCTCAGCTATAAAATGCTATTAATACTAGGGTTCATTTTATTAGGTTATCTGAGATAAAACAAAACACAGACACATTAGTAGCATTTATTAAATGTTCAAAATATTAATGATAATTGTTATGTTGTTATTGCCATTCTCACTATTCTGGACTCTAACATGTAAAAATTTTTATGAAGTTTGAGCAAACAGGAACTTGCCTGAAAAAAAAAATGGAAGAGGAAGAATTTTATGTTTATTAAGGGGCCCTATACTTTGTGAGTTCCTTTATTATATGGTGCCTATTTTACCCCTAAGAAAACAAATTCAAAAGTTTTCATTTTCTCCCACATTTGTCATGACTCTTTGTCCTGCATACACATATGTAATGCAGGTTATAATATTCCCCTCTTATTGGATTGTTTATATTTGCCCTAGCTTACCATATTCTTCTTGTTTTCTTTACATGGAAATTGTTGCCATACTCCTCAACCACCAAGCAAGGGTCCACATTTTTCTTAAGACTACTCAATGCAGGCGCTCCCTGGTGGAGCAACAGGTTAGGACACAGCACTGCAAGCTAGCGCAGCTGCTTCAGTGAGAGTTCAATTCCCGGCCCTGGAGGTGACTGACCCACATGGTGCAGCAGACTGGCAGACCTCTCCTAACCTTCCTGCTGTTCCCCTCAGCAGTGTACTTCGTCACTCTTCCTGTTCTGCCCACCCCCCACTCTGTCTCTGGTGAATCCTCTCACCACCCCTGCACTTCTGGCTTGTACCCTGTACCCCAGTTCTGTATGCATAAATACATCTTAATTTTTTTTTATTTAGAAAAGACTGCTCAATGTAATCACTAAGCCTTACGTTCATGCTTTTGTCTTATTATCATCATAGTGAAGATAAGTGCTTACACGTTCATCCTGCCTTTCTTCCATGACTCCTTTGCTTATCTAACAGCACCCTGGCACACAGATAGAGCCTAATAAAGGTTGAGTGTGAGGTGAGGCAAAGGAGTACATTAGGGGAGGGAGAGGTAAAGGCTAACGCTCATGAGTACCCAACATAACGCCCCCTGTTCTCTGATTTATTTCCTTAGGTCTTACTCATTTGAAATTAGTTGAGGTAACACAAAGAAGCAGTTCAAATACTTGCCATTCTGTTGGTATTTTCAAAATTGTGCTCTCTCCGTACTGGTAGAATCAGGCTCTACATTTAGGACTTTATTAAATGTTTCCTTGGTAATTATGTGATAGAAGAAAGCAAAAGTGGGGACAAGACAATTTATTTAGGAAAAAAATTCTAATAGAGAAAATCGTTATTGCAGAAAAGAATTTTCTTATTTCTGTTGCATTGTATGACCAAAACCATGTTTTTCACTTATTTCCAATAATTAATTATTAAGAGTATAAAGAATATCATCTTAGTATAGCAACAAACTTCCTCATTGATAATTAATAATTAATTAATAATTAATAATAATAATTAATAATTATTAATTTCTTTGAGAAAAATGAATTCACAATAGCAAAAGGAATTTGAATTTAAAAGTGAATGAACTTTACTGATCAAAGTAAGAACAGTTGAAAATTATGTTTATTGTAGGAAGACTGTTTCCAAGCAGGAACATGTGACTGTATCTCCATTTTAGAAAGGCTAAGAAAGTATGTGGTAACAAATTAGGGTGCCGGTACAGTTCTTTGGACTAGTGATAGCAAGAATGAATAAAAGTAGAAGTTTGAGAAGTACTTGGAAAGATCAAATAGAGAGTGAGACAGGAAGAAATATGTTCAACCACACTATGCTCATAATATTGAAGATATAAACTGAAACAATAAGGTACCACTTTCCTCCTATTTTACTAGAAACAAAAGGAAAATTTTATTGCTATCAATGAGGAAGTTTGTTGCTATACTAAGATGATATTCTTTATACTCTTATATGAAAATAAAAGTTGTCTGACCATTGTCATATTTTGATGAACTCTGGTGGAAGACACAAAAGCGCTGGGTTAGAGATGGAGTATAACTTATTATTTATAACAATAGCAGTGTCCATAATATTAACTTTTTGGCACTGATTCCCCAACCCCCAATTCCCAGAACATAACCCAGAGAGGGCTAGATAAATTTTTTTTTTAAGATTTATTTATTTATTCATACAGAACTGGGGTACAGGTCAGAGATGCGGAGGGTAAGAGGATTCACCAGAGACAGAGAGGGGTGCAGGACAGGCAGATCGACGAAATACACTGCTGAGGGGAACAGCGGGCGGGTCAAGAGAGATCTGCCTCGCCATGTGGATCTCTTCCGGGGCAGGTGGGGATAGAACTGATGCGGAAGTGGCTTAAGCTTTTTAGTGCAGTGCTTTAACCCGCTGGACCACCAAGGAGGGCCTGGGCTAGATAAATTTTATCTGTGCAGAAGATGAGCGAAAAAGAGTGCTGAGTTTAAGGGAAACCTTCTTGTACCATAGAATAAATATTCATTTCTTTGTTTCTGAAGGGAGACATCCTATTTTCTAACAGTATTTGTAATATATTCTGGAATAAGATTGTGCAAATAAGGGACAGGCAATGCCTTACTTGCTAGATATGCAGAAATGTACAAATTCAGGAAGAGTTATGTTCTATTATTATAATATAATCTGGTAATATCTTTTAAAATCACTTTCCTCGACCTTGAGAAACACTCCTAGGGCTCTAAGTATAAAACCAAATGTAGATGATTTTTACTGCCCCACTGTAATAGAAAAAGTCTTGGTTTCAAAATGTTTGTCTTTGACCCTTTGTTTTCTCTGTATTGCACATGTAAATGACACCATCCACTATTTATCTTTCTTCCTCTGGCTTATTTTTCATAGCATAATCCTTTACACCTCCACCCATAGAGCCCCAAGTGGCATGAGTTTATCCTTTTTAATCACCAAGTAGTATTCCATTGTGTGTAAATACCACATCTTCTTGATACATTCATCTGGTTTTGGGCAGCTGGGTGGTTTCTATAGCTTGATTATAGTAACAAGTGCTTCAGTAAACATAAGAGTGCAATTTTCCTTTTGAATTAGTGTTTTTGTATTCTTTAGGTAGATACCCATCAGTGGAATGGCTGGATCGTATGGCAGATTCATTTTTAATCTTATCAAAATCTCCAGACAGTTTTTCTTTTAGGAACAGCTTAATTCTTTTTTTCTTCACATCCTACTCAGCATTGTTGTTTCTGGTCTTTTTTAGATAGACCATTGTCATGTGAATAAGGTAATATCTCATGGTGGTTCTGATTGTATTTCCCACATAATTGATGATAAATATTTTTTTCAGTGGCTATGTTTTTCTTGGAGAAGTATCTTCTTAACTCTCCTGCCCATTTTTTTTTAATTTATATTGTTGAGTTGTATGAATTCTTTATCGCTCTTTGCTATCAGGCTGTTTTCTGATGTATGATATTCAAATATTTTCTTCTACTCAGTAGCATTTCTCTTTGTTTTATTTGTGGTTTATTTCACTGTGAAGAAACTTTTATTTTTATGTAGTCCAAATGGTTTAGTTTCTATTATGTTCCTTGCTGCTGGAAACAAACACACAAAAGCATCACTGAAGCTTGTGTCATGGAATGTTTTGTCTATTTTGTCTTCTGTGGATTTTATGAATTCAGGTCCTACATCCACATCTTTCATTTATTTTGAGTTGGTTTTTGGGTATGTCATGGAATACTTTCATTTTTTTAGCCAGCAGTTGTCTAATTTCTCAAGCTTCTGAAGAAACTTTCCTTGTCCCAGCATAAATTTTTATATCCTTTGTTATAGATTACTGTCCATATAGGTATGGGTTTATTTCTGGACTCTCAATTCTATTTCATTGGCCTGTATGTCTGTTTTTGTCCATGTATCATGCTGCATTAACTATTTTGACTTTATAGTTTCTAGTCAGGACATGTAATAGTGTTATTTTCCCTCTTTTTTGACAAGATTGCTTTGGCTATTCATGTGTTTTTTTTTTTGAACTGACAAAGTAGTCCACTTTTTATTGAACTCACACACACACACACACACATGCACACACACATATATGCACACATGTAAGTAATATATATGAGAAACACATAAGAATAGTCAAAATTTCTATGGCCATGCACCAACTTCATGACAGAGAAAGAAAAAGATACACACAACTGGGAGTGATAGTGGAAGAATATCATTGCTACATTTATAAAATACATTGTCATTTATTTATGACCTGTTTAATTTCTAAAAGTTAATTGATAAGTCTTTAGGAAAAGGTGCTCCTTAAGTTATCTGTATTAATCAATTGAGTGGATGATAATAAATCTTGGAAACACTGAGAACTTTACAAAAGAAATAGGTATTTCAAAGTACAAAATCTTTGGGTAGAATGGATTTTATTGTAAAATTTCATGTTGTAGAATCCTCTAAATGGAAGGTCACCACCCTCACCTACCTCAGTGACTGATAGTGAAAATTAGTTGTATATCAAGTCATCTTGCATAATCATATAGGTACCGTTATGAATCTCATGACACATTAAAAACTTGTGTTTTTTCTTAACATTTAAAGACAGGATTTTAAACTGAAGAGTTAACTTTTAGATTATGAACATGGAGATGTATTTAACTAAGCTGGAAGGACAAAGCAGCCATCTTTCTGGGGTGCTTTTAGTTAATAAGTTCTTGAAGAATTGGCTGGTTGTCCTTGAGCCTGAAAAGAATTCCTGTTTGTCTTTGTGCTGAATTAAAGAATCGGGCATTTGCCCCAGTAATGGAGGCATCGCTACTTCTGCTTGGCCATTGCACCACCAGATGTATGATATAAATGCTCTAATGGATAGTGGTGGACTAGAAACCTAATCTGATGCAGGCAGATGCTAGCAGTCAAGATTGCTTAAGCTGTATTGAAATTTCCTTTGCACCTGGCACTGGAGGTGTTAGCCATGCCAGTTCAATACCCCCAACACAGATGTTCTTGTTGTACCACTTTGTATGTATAACATTTAGGTTTCTGTTCAGCTTTGCCATAGTACACATAAATACTGTAATCCAAAGACCACCCATTTATCAGTGCACCTGCATCTTCAACCAGATTTCTTTCATTCTCTTCACTGAGTGCTCAACATTTTTGTAAAAAAAAAAAAAAAAGAAAAGAAAAGAAAAACAAGAGAGCCATAGGGGGAATAACCTTTTGTATCTGCCAGATAGCTTAACACAATGATGCTGCTGATGATAAAAAAAAAAAATCAGATCCAAACAAAAATAAAAATTGAAACTTACTAAAACGTGGAAGTCTATTGAGCAACATTCAAGCAAAAGCTATTTCTCTAACTTATATTTTAGAATTTTCCTTTCTTATTAGTAAAGAAGATAGATTCTATTTTAGATATTTTCCCTAAACTAAACTCTTTTTGTCTACAAATGGCAGTGTGATAGAGCTTACCTCTTAAGGAGCATATTTTCCTGAATGTGAACCTCTGAAGCCCCCATTTTAAATTAATAGAAGTGGAGCCTGTGCAGCTGAAGACTGACTGTGACCTCCAGAATATGGGATAAAAAAAAAAACCTTTGGATGGAAGCAAGATCATTACCCTGGAGAATAGTCTTATGTAGCTGCTGTCCTACTGAAGTGGAGAAAGGGCATCAAAATGTTTTGATCTTGTTTTTATAGTTGTAAGCAGTGCCTGTATCTTACCAGATAGCTAATTTTGAAATATATCTCTCTATGAAAAGGAATTTCAATGCTATTTAATTTGGGTTTGTGGGGGAGATGGAACTGCCTTTCATTATTCATTTGAAACAAATAAATGTTTAAACATGAGCTACATTTTAAAAATAGATGAATGGTGATGGTTTTCAAAGTTTTTTTTCGCCCATAGTAATAGTTTCCCAGATTATATTCATGTCCTGCTTGTTTCCCACTCAGTTTATAGCCGCGCTGTATTCTGTTTGAGACTTCTGCATGCACCCTGCAGAGGAAAGAAAAACAAGGTGTCATAATATCAATATTACTCCAATAATTTAGTAATTCATTTCAAATAACACATAGTTTAACAAGAAGCCAGCTAATTAAGGAAGAAGAAAAAAATAAAGGAAAAATAAAGAAGCAAGAGGATAAATGACAAAATAAAAATGAATCATGTCCCAACAGCTGTTTATATGCTTTTGTTTAGTTCTGACAACTCTTAGAACACCATAATAGGACTGAACAAATATGAGGTATGTCATCAGTCAGTAGCTAGAGAATCAAGTTAGCTGCAGAAGCTAACTAGCACTTTTGTATTCCAGAAGTAAAGACTTCCACTTACAATACTGAAAAATGAATCAGAAACAGATAGAAGTCAATACCCTTAAGTATTCTAAATTTGATGTGGCAATTTTCATTTTGAGCTTTTTTGTTCAAGACAGAGAAACTGACATGTACAGGTACAAATAAATCTCAGTTAACAACTTAGAAGAAAGAAAGAAAGAAGAGTTATAAAAATGGAGAATCAGGGCCCTCCCTGGTGGCGCAGTGGGTTAAAGCACTGCACTAAGAAGCTGAAACCACTTCCACATGAGTTCGATTCCCACCTGCCCTGGAGGTGACCACATGGTGTGGCAGACCTCTCCTGACCTGCCCGCTGCTCCCCTCAGCAGTGTACTTCGTTGATCTGCCTGTTCTACTCCCCACTCTGTCTCTGGTGAAGTCTTTCGCCACCCCTGAGTCTCTGGCCTGTACCCCAGTTCTGTATGCACAAATAAATAAATCTTTAAAAAAAAAAATAGGAGAATCAGGACCGACTGGTGATCCTTGGCATCCCGTGAAATGGAGAACTGTTAGAAGTACAACTAGACCCCCCATTACTATCTTGCTGCCTGCATCAAACATGAGGATTAAATAGACCCTACTTCTTTATCCTAGATGGGTCTTTATTCTCTTCAAGTTTTTAAGACTTTCTAATACTGCACCCCCACTAAAGTTCAAGAATCCAGACTATTACTCAGTATTCCTTTCCTTTCTTGGGCTACTTTTTAGATTAAATAAATGTTCATAACTAAGTAAGTAAATAAATAATCTTATTTATTCTGCCCATAGTAACCTTTGAGTGCCTGGTCCTTTACTGAGAACACTGTTAAGTGTACTGATATATTCTCTTACCAGGCATTTTTATTTTAATTTATAAATGAAGGCACAGGTGTTTGCAAAGGTTAATTTTTTGTCAAGGTCATTCAGTTAATACTTAAAGAGCAACAACCTTGTCCCAGAACTTACATAATAAGGCTTTACAGACATAATATAAAACTTTACAAATAAAATTATGACATAAGTATTCAAAGGTCACATGAGAAATTGTGTTGATGAATCACACTGGGTTTTGAAATTGTTAATTAAAAATATGTCTTCTTGTACTTTGAGGATGTAGTATAGAATCCATTTCTTCTCTTTATTCTATCCCTACACTCTCACCAGCATGGTTTTCATGCCCTCATTCCCAAATACAAAAAAGGGTAGAATTAAAAAGCTTGCCACCACAGTATGAAAATCAATTTACTTTGACACATGTGTCAGTGAGAATTATACTTGCAAACAATAGGACCTATTCTTGTGTGAGAAAAGACAAATTTATTTAGTAATGTTAGTAGTTCCTAAATCTCTTCATTGGACAGAACGTCAGTCTTAAAAGCCAGGACACATGCAAACGATATCATTAAACTTTCCCACAGGTAACTTGACTGCCATCATGTCTGAGCACCAGTGCAGCACCCTGCTGTGGAGAGTCAGTATGCAAGATGCCATCTGAGCTCTGTTCACACTGGTGCCTTCGAGAACAGCATCTCTGTACCATCCGGGCACAGGCACTTCTGCCTGGCACCTATTTCTGTAAACCAGTGAATTCCAAACTAGAATCTCATGCTGGTGTGCCTGATTAACAAAGTCTAGGTAATATCCTGGTGGATTACACTCTCCTGGATCACCGGTCAGTCAAATGCTTACCCCAAAGAGGACACAGAGAATGAGCTTCTTCAACTGAAGGCAGATTTTTGTTTCTGAAACATAGGAGGTTGCCTAAATAACTGTTGGCTGGCCAGCAAGAAAACAGGGCAGTTGTATTCAGTACCCAACAAGATAAGCAATATAATAAAATGGTCAAGTAAAAGTTATTTTGAACACCACATACATTTTCCCCTAGCAGGAGTTTTCTTGTATCATATGTGTCTTTCTCTTGGTTTAATATTTGCTAATAACTAATATAGGTTGTACTTTGTCAATTTGATCTGTTTGAAGCATTTTGATCTAAATAAACTCTTTGTATTCTCACAGCCTATGGTCTTTTCCAGGGTCTCCATATATTTGATTGTGCAGTATGTCCTCTGTAAATTTGAGGAGATTCCATTATGGTAACCCTAGTAATGGGCATACAACCCACATACCTGGATGCACTGGCTTGCAGGTTTCATGACTGCTAGAAATCAGAAGCTTTGTGTGTGTATGTGTGTGTGTGTGTGTGCATGATTGCATCCTAACTAGCTAGGTCCTATTTAATTACTGTAATGCTAAATATTCTATTTTATACATATGAACCTTCTCTGAACAGAGTTGAATAATTGCTGGCCTTGGTGTTATACTATGCGTATAGAGGTGTCTAAGAGTGGACAAAATCAAACTAGATGCCCATTTCCAAGTGCTATTGTTGACTTTGTAGTTTATTATTTATACCTCATTTGAATTTAATATCACAGAATAAAATTATCAAAAGTGAAAATCCTGCAGTTGCTTTTATGTATGTCCTTTAGTGGGGGTGCAGAAATACTTGACTGTATAGAAAAAAGTAGTTTGCAACTGTTTTTTTTGGCTACTGTTCTTTTTGATACTGGCCCCCAAGCAGAGATTATTCGCACATCTGTTGATTTTTTTTTCACGTTGCACACATTTGCACCTTTTTTTTAATGTTGACTGAATCACTTAATTGTAGAGGAGCGTTCATTTTAATGTAAATCTTACAGTATTACATGAGTGAATGTATGAAAATAGCTTGGAACAGTTTAAATTGGGCAGAATTCTGCTTTGATCATAATGTGCCTCTTCAGCATTAAAATAAACTTGCAACATATGCTGAAAAACGTGTAATAAGTAAGTGCCTCTTGCATGGTGACTTATCTCAAAAATATAAATCATCATTTAATAGAATTTGAAATTCATAAAATACTTCTAACAACTAACAATGTGAAATGATTAGCATCATAATGATTGATAAATACCTATCTGATTAAAAGAATGAATTTTTTAATCTTAAAAGTGCTATCAAATTGTAATCATTTTTGGAAATATTTTTAAAGAGAATATTTGTACACAGTTATAAAACACTTTATTATATTGTTATAAGCTTACTCCTAACTTGTTTATGCTGTTTAAAAAAAAAAAAACGTTTGTGACAAGTTGACTTCAGTCTCTAAAACAGCCAGTAAAAGTAATGAAGTTATCAATATTGTTGATCATGATGAAAATTGAGAAGAATTAGAAATAACAAAGAAATGCCCTAGACAAACAGAATGGCTACTTAACAACAGCTTTTGCCTTTAAAAATTACCTTAGTAAGATCTCTTAAAAACTCTTTGCATTGGGCTTTTGAAATACAGGGAGTAAGTGTGGAATCTTGAGCAGAACCCTGGCCACTCACTGTTTAACCTGGAGTAAATTATCTTCTCCAACTCACTTACCCCAACTGTAAACTTGTATCGGAAAGGAATATTCTAAGTTGTAAATTTTAAAAATAGTCCCCTTAGCAATGGTTTTAAGACCGTTTCAAGTATTAAGATTTATTAAGATTTAAGTATTAAGTATTAAGATTTATTAAGTTGCAAAAAAAAAGTGGGAAACTAAATAGAACCAGATAAATATAAGAAATAACTACTACATAAAAGATAATCTAGCCATATTTACCTTGAATCAAAAGGAATACATTTGTCACTTCAAAAAATTTTCTCCGAAATCATGAGTCATTTTTCTTTAACAACTATGTGGTATGAAACAAAATCAAAGGTGAGTCAGTCTTTCTTTTAGAGACAATAATAGAGGACTATTAGGAATCTTCAAGTGTACTTAATACAGTGCATTATTATTAATTCAGCATGTTTATTGATTGCCTGCTTGTGCCAGGTTGTGCATTTGGGAATCTAAAACCAAAATAAAATAACACCAAACATCAAGCAACAGAATGTATGTTTCTTATCCCTACTTTTGAGTTAGTTTGGAAATAGTCTTCATAGCTTCAGATATGTTGGATCCAAGAAGTCTTCTCTGTGGAGTTTCGAGACCTCTGTGAAAATGTACACAAAGCCCAGAACATTAGCACATACTGCTTCCCTTTGCTTTTTCTTAAGCTTTCCCCATGTTGGTGCCATTGCCATTGGCTTGTCTCACAAGCTTGAACCAGCACATCATGGACTTTTCAGATTCCCCACTCCATAATCATTGTACTGTCAAAATTCGTCTTCTTTCTAAACAACTTTCCTTTTCATACATACGGTCACATCTCACTTTAATTCCATGTCAACTCTCAAGTCTCATATTCCATTAAAGGATTATTTCAGTGTGCCTCTAATTGATCACCTTGCCTCTTCATTTCCTTACAATATGTCTTCCACATGATTCCCTTAAGTGGTTTTGTTTGTTTGTTTGTTTGTTTGTTTTTAAATGCAGTCTCATCACCTCTACTTAGCTGTCAAATCTTAGCTGGTTCTGAGTGAATTATACAAAAATCTAAGCTCCCAAGCATTGTTTATACGGTCATTGATGATTGTGTGCTCACTGACTTGTTCCTCTGTATTCTTCCCTTTGATATTTGTAATCCAGGATGTGGACATTTTTGTAGTTCACTGAACATACATGTTATATGAAACATCACTGTTTGCCATATAATTTTCTCATTCTGGAAAAGGTTAACTCAACTCAACATCAGAAAAAATGAAATTTACCATCAGTATCATCAGTTACAGAAGGAATTTGTCAGCTCCTCCCATTCCAACTCTTCCCACTCCCAACCATCACCCATAAATTTAAATACCTTCTATGGTGGAGCAAAGGGTTAAGTCACAACACTATAAAGATATCCACAGCCACTGCCGCTCAAGTTCAGTCCCCAGCCAGGGAAACCCACATGGCCCTGCTCCCCATAGCAGTCTATTTCAGTCAATCTGCCTGTTCCCATCCCCACTCTGTTTGGTGAATCCTCTCACCTCCTCCCTAGCACATCTGGCCTGCACCCCAGCTCTTGTATGCATAAATAAGTATTTTAAAATAAATAAATACCTTCTATTTGGGGCAGTATATACTCCAAATAGTGTCTATTGTATCATTAAGTTAATTTTTTCTTCCTTGTTTTATGGTGAAAAAATATATTTATAATTAGCTAGCTGGACTCAATTTAGATGATGCCAATTTTGTTGGAAATATCCTGAACATCCTAGTCAGGAACTAGTGGAACATATACCTTCTTTTCTCCTTTAGGTCTGATCAGGGTGTTGACTTTAGCCACATCAATGTCATAAGCTTCTCCACAGCCTATCTAACCTGGTACTCATTGCCCTTGACATCTACAATGAGCACAAGTGGATTGTCTTCTGTCTTATACATGGCTCACTCAGTGGGCAGAAAAACTTGGTGATGGCACTGTGGCCAAGCTTGTTTCTTCTGGGTTGCTCTTGATGGTATACTTAGGTTTCTGAGGGGCACACAGTGTCTTGAACCTCCAAAAGGTGGGTGATGTGTGGATCTTGATTTTCTCATAGCTCTGTATGCCTTCCAGCTGCTTTTTTTTTTGGCCTTAAAATCTTAGGCTTTGACTCTGGAACAACATGGGGCTTCCTTCATTATTTTCAGAGCCATTTTCATGAGAAGGTTCTACATGTCAGTTATTTTAAGGATATTTAATCTCTTTGTGGTTCAGAGCTGTAATTTGATTCACATTCAACTCCATTACCCTCCATAATACCTGGCATGGAGTAACTTACTGAGCATCTATTTGGGCCTGATTTAATTCGGTTGTGTGAAAAAAGTGAACGAATGAGATGTGGATGCTAAATAGTGTTATGAAGTAATATGTGTGGAAATAAAGATAAAATTTAAGATAGGAATATTAAAATTCTTGACAAAATTCCTAATCAAGATGAAACAAAATGATATAGCTATATATTCTTAATAGTTGTGTCAAAGAGGGCATGTTTTTGTGAGTAGTTTGGGGGGAAAGTCAGAGTTGCACTAAAATATATTGATAATGACCCTGCTCAAAAGAGGTCTCATGTAGTCCATTAGGTTTTGAGATAACCAAGGTGTCATTTTTTTAACTGTTAAGTCTTGCACTCTGGAGGCCATTCTGTATGAATCTTTGATTTTATTATTGTTGGCTACACAGTAGTAGATTTAGTACCCAGCAGATTCTAAAGACATTGTATTTTTATAGCATTAGTGGTGGCTTGCTGACAGAAGGAAAGCATTATAGGAAACACGTTACTACACTGTGCCTTAAAGATACCAATGAAATTTAACTAGAGAGGAGGGAAGATTTTCCATGTTATTGGTGGTTAAGTAGTGACCATCAGGAACAGAAAATGGTAGTTTGGACAAGATGTGAAAATGTACTGAGAAAAATTTCATAATGAAGTGATCATTAGGGATAGCTGAAGATTCTTTCAGGAATACCAGTGAATGATATCTGCCAGTGAAGGAAAAAGACACCACCCAAGAATAGTGAAGATGATGAATCTAGGCAGAATAAGAGCCAGAAGTTTTGTCACTCAGGTGTAACTTGCCAGTAAAAGAAATCCAATTCAACTGGCTAAGCAAAGCTAGCCATTTTTTATCTTAAATGTTTGAAGTGATTGGAAAAGATACAATGTATTTGCTCCTGTCTCTGAAAAACCCAAGACTAAGTTTAGGAGTGGTGAGTACAAGGTCTCCAGTAACCTGAAGGACTCCTTCTCCTGCCAAGACCTGTTGCCCTCTGGGCACACCAAACTATTCCCTGTACAAAACTGACAGTGACATGTGAACTTCTCCTTTCCATTGTTTTGATTAAAAGTTTGTTTGTCTTACTCAACAATCTATACTCAGCCCTGAGCCTAGCAACTACCACAGGACTTCTCTTTTTTGATATTTTCTGATTTGACTTTTTATTTTATTTTTGAGATAATAATAAACATGTGGTAAATAGAAACATCTATTTTATGTCATTGTGTGAGATTAAGAAACTACATACTCTGTCACTACTGTAACTTTTAGTCCAAAATCATAAAGCAGTAACAGTAAAATAATTGCAATGATTTGATAGTATAAAAAGGGTTTCCTTGTGATGGGCAGCTACCAGCCCAGCGTTAGTGTTTAACTTGACTGATCTGCCCTGCTCTTGTTTCTATTATGACCTGCACCAAGAACATCTGTACATCCTGTCTTCATCTTGTTTCTTGTAGAAATAAAAACAATTTGGGTCTTATTTCTCCTACTGAATTCATAGGGAGTCTCCTCCTACCCCCACGAAGCCAACAGAGTCCAGCCCTAGTTATTCTGCTCCCTTTGGATCTCATGGTATAATGCTTTTGACTTCATTCTATGGAATTTGCTGTTCAGGGACTAACATGATTGCTCTAAGTAATAAAATTTGGGTCTCTGGCTACAGAGACTTCTGTGTTCTGCCAGCCTCCCCCAACCATGGAAAACTAACATGTTAGCTTTCAAGAAAGTTAAAATCTCAGATCACTTCTTGACAGTGAGTATGTATTTCTCTAATAAAAACTTCCTCCTCACCAAGATTGTGCCTAGAACCTTGCTTTCTAGTTCTTTCTACCCTCATTCCCTGGCTTCAAAAATTCATCCTTTTTATTGACGATCCATACAAATCAGATTCGTTTTACTTGCAGCTCAAATTAGCATGCTTTATAATCTGTTTCATCCCACAAGTTAGTGTCAATCCTTTGTTGAGGGAAAAGGAAAGAACTGCATAGTTGTAGAGAACAGCTCTGAGACCCGCTGAATAATTCAATTCTTTGACCCTCTCCCCACACACTTCGAGGTCAAAGATATGTGTTTATCCATCCAAAAGGAGTCCCTTGACTCATCCTCCTTGGAAAGATTGGACTATTTCACACCTGGTGACCTTGGGTAGGTGATCTTTGTCAGAGAGAAGTTGTGATTCCATTTGTAGCTTTGCTCAATAATACCTACCTTTTCCACTGGACAGATGCCCGACTGTGAACTTGTCAAACAGAAACCAGGTGCTCTTTGAGATGTGTAGCTCAGTTATAAAACTGCAGTTTGAAAAATAGGCCCTTCGAATATTGTTTTTCCTATGAAATTGACACTCATTCTACATTTTTACCTGACTAAGAGGAAAAAAAATAATAGGATAGCTCCACACAGCAGCATTAAACTATCTGGTGAAAGTGGCGATCAGTCCAAACACATTAAAATTCTATTTTCCTTTACAAGTGTTTGCTGCAGATGACCCCACTGATCTTAAATATATTTCTGTATCTGTAACTGAATAGAGGTTTTCCGTACAGCATGTTCTAATGGCACTCTGGCCTTTAGCCAACAAGGCACTGAATAAGGCTATTTTTAAAATACAGAAACTGGGAACAGCTGCAGCAATCAAATTTGATAAAAACAGAGAGGAACTTTGCTTTTTTTTTTTACGGTTTGTCCAAGTTTAGACTTCTTTCATAGAACTGCTTTTGTTCTGTTGTATGAAGGGCTACAAGACCAATACAGTGAAGCCCTTTTAAACAAATAACTTTTAAAAGAATATGACTAAATAGAATAATTTTTCTTTATACCAAGAGGATCAATGCAAAGTATTTAATTTTTTTTAAGATTATATCTCTTAGAAGAAGAGTTTGGAGAATGAGTTCTAATAATTAATAAAGTTTGTATTATAAAGAGGTTTTAACTTCCCCCACCCCCAAAACAACTCCTGGAAAAAGAAAGAAAATCCTTAGTTTCTCCGTGTTGGAGATCTTTAAGTTTGTATTTCTCTGTTCTTTTATATTCTGTAGTGTTTTTAAGGGTAAAGGTACTTCAAATGTTACATTTCTTCTTTTCACATTACTATTAATCATGAATGTTGTTGTATTTTCTAACAGCTGGATTAATATCACTGAAGTTCTTTTATGAAAATCAAATGACATGCCTTTTAAAAATGTAAAGGGAAACTTTTTCACAGAGACCTTTTGTACTTATCTGAATCCCTCAACATGTCTATTTACAAGGGCTTATTCTTTTTTTTTTTTTTTAAATCAAGCTCTTTGGAAATTTGTCAGTACATGATTAATAAGTATCATGAGGTAAATAGTGAAAACCTCCTCAACAGTAGTAGGATGCAAGTTCTCTCTTCTAAGTGGTTTCATATGTGGAATGGATTTCTCTGTTAACTTCATAATTGACATAACAAAGGGGATTGTATTTCTTTTAAGTATTTACAAATGAGATTAATTTTAAAATTCCATCCAAAAGAAACGACTTATGTCAACATTAATTCAATTTAATAATCCAAGTATAATACAATTATTTTTCTGTGGCCATAAAATTATAAAATAACATGATCCTACTGCACAGAAAAAATAAAAGGGAGGCTATATACAAAAGAGCAGAATCCAGGTGTATACGCAGTGCACTAGCTTATTAACACGTAGCCTATGATAGTCCAGATGTCTACGACCCAGTAAGCTTCAAAGATAATATAAGCTTCAAAAAATAAATAATAAATTAAAGACAACAAATTAAGCAGTCTTCTCTGACTCCAACAATTCTATCCTAGAGGTGTTAGTAAGTCAAACACTGCTCATCTCTGAATGGGGAAACAATGATTGTTTTAAATATGTGGTTAGCATTTGAAACAAAGCCTCATTTCCATTGTCCTGCCCTGCTTTTCTGTTGCAAGGGATGGCCTCAGTCCAGCAACAACACCAGTCACCAAGCTTTTTGAGCACATAGGCTGTTCTAACCAGCAATTGTTAACATTCCCATTGTGCGCAGAACGTTGAACTCAGCTGGTTTTCAAGGGTTCTCTGACAGCATGAAATTTCACTCTCTCATCCTCTATTTTACTGATATTAGAAAGTTCCAAATAGAATTACTTCTGACCAGCCAGCAGTGCCTTTACGCAAATAGTCTAAGAAAGCACGGTAACCCCAATATAATAGTCTCTACATCCTTTCAGGACGTGTAGTGTTCATATGAAACAAGGAGAAATTGGACATCAAAAGCCAGCTCAGCTCTGTTATACAGAGTGATTTTAATGTGAATCAGTGTTCCTAATCTTCATGTTTTATCCTTATTTTTGACAAGTTTATGTGTTCATAGGCATCCCCATGTTTCAAAGATTTTATAGTTCTTCACAAGTGTTTTTCACATTTCACTGACTAAAAATTAGAAAATATTAGAAACATGTCACTGCATTATAAATATATTTCAAAAATTTAACTTATTTTCAAAGTGCTCTAGGCATTAAAGGTAAAGACTGCATTGTTATTTGGGTCTTCCCTGGTGGGCCTGCGGGTCAAAGTGCAGCACTGCAAGCCCCGCAGCTACTTCAGTGTGAGTTCCATACCTAGACCCGGAGGTGACCCACATGGCACAGCAGATCTCTCCTGTCTTGCCCGCTGCTCCACTCAGCAATGTACTTCATCACTCTGCCTGTTCTGCTCCCCACTCTGTCTCTAGTGATTCCTCTCACTGCCCCTGCAGCTCTGGCCTGCATCCCAGCTCTGTATGAATTAGTTGATTAATTAATTTAAAATAAAAATTTAAAAAAAAACTACATAGTTATGTAATGCAATATTGACACTGACCTCCAATGAATTAGATTTAATTTTGTGTTTTTTACATTGTTGGCACTGCTGAATTCTTGGAAGAATAGGGTTGTAATTTCCCCAGTGACTTCATCCCCTTACTAGGCCTCAGTGTTAGGGTGCAGAGTGTCTGTCCAGAAGCTATTCAGAATTTGCTGACATCAGCCCTCATTCATGAGCTTTTGCTTTGTTTAGCGATGGTGCTAATATGAGAAGACACGTGAAGTAGTTTGGTTTATGGAAGAGGGCAGGGAAGGCATGGTGCTGTGAAAACATCCCTCATTCACACAGAAAACAAGTGACAGCCTTCAGACCTTCCACAAAGCTTAATGAGAACAAACTGATGCAAGAACCCAGTGCTTAGATTCTCTGCTAGCTCACACTCATAAGCTCTCTGCATATATTTACTGAAACTACACATTGCTTTTGCTTCCATGGATTACTTTGGGAAATCTCTGAGCTGCTTCTCTATAAGCCTTGTGCATGAAATGCTTATGATTTCTTGGGTTATGTGTCCTGGGGTGAAGATCACTTTCCAAATACACCAAAGTGACTGGCAGGCCCTGAATTACTTAGGTCACATTAGGGAGATTGTTGACACTGTGATTTCTTGTCTTCATCATTTTGGATCCACTTAGGGAATGTCAGAATTTTAGAATGAAAATATATAAAATAATATTCAGCTCTGGCTGGTTGTTTTGAAAAACCAGATGGCTTTCTAAGAGATGATCAAATCCATTCTTTAAAAGTCACTTTAAAAGTCAGACATTTGATTCCACTAAAAATGTGTGTGTGTGTGTGTACATACACACACACTGATTTATAATTTTGATTATATAATCTTTTATTATATAATCGCTTTATTATACAAACTTTTATCATTCGTTATATGTATTTCTGTATATGTATCTTACCCCTGATTTTTCAGAATTCATCAGGAACTGGGATATTTAACACTGCTAACTTTTTCAAATCATTTAGTGAATTTAGACTCTTACCTTTTCATTTTTTACATTTTAACTATTTTGGATGGAAATATTTCCAAAAAGTCTTTGGCCTGTATTAACCATTTTATAATGATTCTTCAGAATATAATTCACACCAGACTTGGACTAGTCATTGTAAATGAGTTTTATATTGTGTTTAAATTTGGTGACAACATCTGAAATAACTCAGAAATAGGATTATTAGCAATACCGTTTTAAGATCTGTTTTATATAAATCTATATACTTCTTTATAGTATTTTTTAACTTCCATTATTGATAGCATCTAATTCGTTTGTTCTTACTGTTGTTAGTATGTACATAGTAATGGGAATTTAGGTCAAGTATACATAGTTGGATAACTAGATTTTCAGTTATATGTGAAGAGTTGGACAAGTAATATACAGGGTTTCCTCATCAATAAAATAAAGAGACTAATACCAGCCTCAAAGAACTATTGAGTCTTAAGTGGGGAAATGCCTGTAAATTCCCTAACAAAGAGCTTGTTCATGGTAGGTATGCAATATCTATGTTTATATGTATATAACCCCTCCCCACTTCCTTAATAGACTTACATAGTTTGTTCTCTAAGTTACTAATGTCTGCTTTAATATTTATGTATTTGTACCATAAAACAATACATATTAATAAATTTTGGCATCAGTTCTTGCAACTTACCCCTCTAATTGTTGGAACTCAAGGGAAAAATCTGTGCTTGTGAGAAATATATCTAAATTAAGAATCAGTAAGTAATAGATACACTCTGATGGATGAATTTCATTCATACCTTGGCTTTTTAAAATTTATTTTAAAATAAACTGGATCCTGGGGCCCTCCCTAGTGGCACAGTGGGTTAAAGCATTGCACTGTTAAGCTATCCACAGCCACTGCAGCACAGATTCGATCCCCAGCCAGGGAGGTGACCCACATGGCTTCGCAGACCTCTCCAGCCTCACCCGCTGCTCCCCTCAGCAGTGTACTTCAGCCAATCTGCCTGTTGTACATCCCACTTTGTCTCTGGTGAATCCTCTAAATGACCCTGTACCTGTGTTCTGTGCTCCAGTTCTTGTATGCATAAATCTTTAAATAAATAAATAAATAATCATGATCCTGAGACATGAGGGAAAGGCATATAATCTACTTACACTCAGAAGGTACAACTCCATAGCTATAATACCATAGCTAGACTGGTCTCACCCTGGCCAAATCAGGATATGATCATTAGTGATGTATGGTGATTATATACAATCCCCGCTGAGTCAAGAGTGTAGCCCAGGACCTGGGCTCCCAAACGTGGCAGCATGTCACTGTTGACCATGCACAAAGGACTATACCCTTCCCATCACCCACTCCATTTCTTCCCTTCACTGCACACTATATTCTACGAAATACTGAATGCTACAACCCACATCCAGTCTGTGTTTGTAATGCACCCTCTTCTGTTCCCTCACATATGGCAGTCTGAAACAATTACATAATGAGACATGTTATCAGGGCATAACTGTCAAAAATGAAGAGACTAAGCTATGAATAATATTCATACGAGTTATGTTGCTCCTATGTTCTCAGTCTATACTGTGCCCCTGACTTGCAGATGTTACATTCACACCCTGAATTAATATGTGCAACAAAACAATGCAATACTAACAAAAATGTTCAGGAAAGACTTACAAAATTAGGACCCTCCCTAGTGGCACAAGGGGTTAAAGCACAGCAATATGAAGATGGCTGCAGCCTTTTCAGCACCAGTTCCATCCCCAGGGAGGAGATCCACATGGCATGGCAGACCTCTCCTGACCACCACTGCTCCCTGCAGCAGTGTACTTCATTGATCTGCCTGTTCTGCTCCCCACTCTTTCTCTGGTGAATGATTTCACTGCCCCCACACCTCTGGCCTGTACCCCAGCTCTTGTATGCATAAATAAATTAATCTTTTTAAAAAGAGACTTACAAAGCCAAAGGCACATGAAACTCTAAAGTAGAATTTCTTACTAGCTTTAGTGCTATAATCTTTGCCAGTCAGATGAAATCTACCTGCTTTTCTCAATATTTAAAATATGACTGTTAAGTTGTGAAATAAAATACTTAAAGTATTATATAGGCTAACAAAGAAAACCAATTATACGGAAATACTGTTAATTTTTTGACCTAATAATAAATGTATTTCTTTATTGATAAATTAACTTTAAATACCTGAGATCTATCATTAAGTTGTCAAAGTAATTAGTTCAAATAACATTTGGAAGTACTGTGATGACTACAATATGATATGGAAATATCTGTGAGTGACAAAATATTTGTACTATGACTTTGGTTTCTGGTCTAAATTTACGAGGGGCCTCCCTGGTGACACAGGGGTTGAAGTCTCTGTGCTTTCAAGTTGTCACCAGTCACTGTAGCATGAGTTGGATCTCACCTCATGCAGCAGACCTCTCCAGCCTCACTCACTGCTCCCCTCAGCAGTGTATTTCAGTACATCTGTCTGTTCTGCTCCCCACTCTGTCTCCGATGAATCCTCTAACCCCTGACAATTATGCCCTTCACTGAAGTTCTTGTGTGCATAAGTAAATACCTATTTTTTTTAAATAATATAATAGTTTGGTGCATTTTTCCATCTCAGTTGTAATCCCCGTGGGCTTCCCATCACCAAATCACCCTTGTGCCATCACCATAGTCCAGTGCATTTCCGTCCCCCCACTGTTTTTGATCCCATCCCCCACTCCACCCCCTCCACCCCCATAAAATGTCTCTGGTACATAGTCATTCATTATTATTATTATTTTCTCACCTGGTCCATTATACTCCTGCTATGGGTAAATCCATCCGGTGTTTTTCCTTTTCTTTCTGGCTTATTTCACTAAGCATGATCTTTTTTTTTTTTTTTTTTTGGTTGCTGAGTAATATTCTGTTGTGTATATGTACCATATCTTTTTAATCCAGTCATTCACTTTTGGGCATTTGGGCTGTTTCTGTCTTTCCAGTTGTAAATAAATACCTATTTTTTTAAAAGAAAGAGATGCTGGGCCCACCCTGGTGGCACAAGGAGTTAAAGCACATCCCTGTGAAACTATCCATAGCCACTGCAGCATGAGTTTGATCGACAGCCAGGGAGGTGACCCACATGGTGTGGCAGACCTCTCCTGACCCTCCCCCTGTTCCCCTCAGCAGTGTACTTCATTGATCTGCCTGTTCTGCTCTCTGCTCTGTCTCTAGTGAATCCTCTCACTGCCCCTGCATCTCTGTCCTGTACCCCATTCTGTATGCATAAATAAATAAATCTTATTAAAAAAAAAAAAGAAAGAGATGCTTAATTTCAACTATATGTCAGTAAAAATAAAGTATTTTTCTCCATACAGGGCCAGTGACACTTACTCTTATTTGACCCAGTTTGAGTCGAATTATTTCATTAAGTTTTTTCCTCTGAAGCATCTCTTTTATACATTCTGTTTTAAATATGAAAGTACCAAGTTTGGTAGATTCTCTTGCCTCTCTCACTCCCATGGAGTCATTTGGAAAGATATATCAACTCAAAAATGTACTCCATTTTTCCCTTCAAATGTAAATCTCAGAATATTAAGCTGGACACACACTTTTCAATATCAGGAAGCTGGGATGTCTCAGTACCCAGCAAGTGACTCTCATAGCTGGAGCTGATCCATCTAGATTTCCAAATCTGCTTATAAATCTGTCTTCCTACCTACGACTCAACATCTTTCTCTCATCCTTGAGAAAATCGACCAGGATGAGATCATTAAGCATCAAGTTGACCATTGAGCTGTTCTTTTTTCTTTTATATAATAAAGTTGTTTGAGAGCTCTGGTGTTTCATAACGAACAGATTCTGAGATCCCACACCATAAGCAAGTGTGATGAAACCCCTGGCTGAGAAGAGCTATTCTAGGCTCCAAGACTGCAGACCACTGTGAGGCCATTCAGAATTTATAGAGACTATTATAACATGAAGTTTCAGTGCTCAAAAAAATGTTTTTCTTAAGCAGAGATTGCCACTTTTTCTCATCAGGCCAGATAGACACATTTTAGACTCTGTGTACCATACAGTCTCTGTGGCAACTGCTTTGTTCTGCCATTGTAGTATGAAAACAGCCATGGACAAACCCTAAATGAATGAGTGTGGCTGTGTTCCAATAAGAACTATTTTATGGACATTGAAATTTGAATTTCATATACTCTTCAAATGTCACAATCTATTACTCTTTTTAATTCCTTTTTTCACTTTGTAAACTTGGAAAAAGTGTTCTTAACTGTCAAATCTTATAAAACAACCAGTAGGCTGGTTTTTGTCCCTAGGTTGTCATTTGTTACTTGAGTTCTTAAATATGAAATCAATAGCCAGGTGGCAAGCCAATTAAGTAAGTTAATCTGGTTGACTGACACCCCAAGGGGAGCTACATTTGAAATAAATTTTAGGTAGAATGTGAAGTGAAAAAGACTGATGCTTTTAGGTAATACTATGTATAGAAATAAAATGTAAATTATATAGGTAGAAACTGTCTTTATCTGAAATCACTTGGTGCCCTGATCTCAAAGACAGCATGTAGGAGGCATCAATTTTGTTCAGACACTGCAGTCTCTACAGTACTGAAATGTGAAAGTTTTCAGGAAGCAAACTGAGCAGCACAAATTTAGAGACACCCTCCCCCAACCTAATTAGAAGGGATAAGGTGTTTACTTACCTTTACCAGCGCTATGTTTATCCAGTTCTTTGTATTAGCAGGAGTGTGAAATTTTGAACCTAGGTCATCTCAAGAAATATCCTCACTATTTAAAGTAGTGGTAGAATTAGTATTCAGAGCATTTTTTTGCAGGGAGAAAAACAAAGACAAATGAAAAGAAAGAAGAAATCAGAAGGAGGGTGGTAGACAGCAATCTGGTGTGGGTGTAGACAATCCCTATGATTCACGGAAAAGTTAGGGCTCACAGATTAACTCTGTCATGAGAAAGTGTTCCCTTTCTTGTAGAATATTTCCCATCAACCAGAGCGTTACAAAAATTATCACAGAACTTCACCTATTTAGGAATCCGGTAGTGCAAAATAGATAATACTAAATATGAACTTCAATCTTGTGGTGGTGGTTGTTATTGTTTTATAAATATCATCAGACACACATCTGGGGTTTTAGTGCTTGCCACAATGTAGTTTTCTGTTTGACATATATCTAAGAAATGCGTCTATTAACACCCAGGCTATAGAGCCAAGCACATTTTAGTGCCGGCTACAGCTGAAAGAATATGTTTCCATTCCTTGTCCATCTGTTCTTGGCAACATAAATTTAAACTAGAATCACAGAATAAGTTTCATGAGAAATAAGTCTAAATAGGGTTTAGAACACCAAGGTGAATACTCTGAGTTATGACTTGTTAACATTTGACTTTGAACACCATGGTCGTATATACTTGGAGAAATCTTAGGCTGCAACTATAGTTTGAAGTTAAAAATAAAAAACAATGTTTTTGTGAGTTCACTAAAGATATTTTCTGTCTTAAGGGCTTATCTGAAATTTGCCAGTGATCGTCGGCCTAAGAAACTAAGATTTCAAAATGCTATTTGCCACACATTTGAGCTACCATGAAAATGTGTCATTAACATCTCTAAACTCCATGCTTAAATGAGTATTAGTTGAGAGAGGGTTTTCTGTACAAAATGGAGCTCATAGAAAAGATATTTGCATGCTTTTCTTCAGATCCAGCCTCAGTCATTGCATGGTTATCTTGCATAATAACATCCCATTGTATGCCACCGCCTCCACTTTGCTACTAAAACCATATTAAACTACTTATTTGCATTTGAAAATATATGAGAATAGTAAGCTAGAAAAGGACCATGGATACAAACCTAGAGTTTTGGCTCCCAATCAAGGATCCAGGCACTCTGACCTATTGAGTCAGGGTGGGGCGCTGCGGGATGGTGCTCATGTGAGCTAAAACTGGGTTCCGGCTCAGAGAAAATCTTCAGTTGGAAAGGGAACAGAGCTCACATAGTCCAACCTCCCTCCCTACATAAGAAAAGTTTCTGTAATTTTTAATCTCTCTTTGATGTGGCTCATTCAAATACAGCAGAGTGGTTGTGCATAAAGTTGTTGAGCTCAAACTTTTATCATAGATTCAGTGATACTTTCCTGTTATAACAAGAGCATGTATATGATTTAGAGGTAGGATCACACTCTTCAGGATTCACATTTTGGCTCTGTTGCTAGGTATGTGACTATGAATAAATTAAATAAATTCTCTCATTTTAACATTTCTATTGCAAGGGGGATTCATATTTGCTTGAAATTTCTCTTCAGGGCAGTAAATGAGCTGACATATAGAAAGTGATTATCCCAGTGGTAAGCATTTAGTAGACCTCCAACAAGCAATATCTACAATTGTTAGTCTTTTTACTGTCCTCTGTTTTTTATAAATGAAGGAGTGAGTGAATAATTGCACTATTCTAATTATCTACTCCCAGTCAGTATTTGGTATTCAGAAGAATACTTTTTAAAACATATATTGTTATGTGAACTTCTGCTTTTGTTACCTGTGAGAATGGTGATATTCTGATTTAGAAACTTAGTCTTCTTTACAAATGAAGAAACCTTAACTCTGTGATCTCTCTGGATCTTTTGTTCTAGTGTTATAACAAAATCATGTTTGACAGCATATCCTCATACTTTATTTATAGTGTGGAAATGTATATTTGCTGCCAAATGTCTGATATAGAATGTATGAATGTTCCATATAGACATGTGGAATAACATTAAGTGTGTTGATGTTAAAAACTACTGGTATATTTTTTTGCATTATTGGGCTCAGGATCCATTCTTCCCATTTTGTTTCAGAATAAGCTGACAGCAATCTTTTTTTCTACTGTACCTCAAGCTTTAATGAAACAGAATTCCCGAAGTAGGCCATCTTTCCATTTCTTTCAGTAGCCATGACTTTTGCTGTGAAGTAGCTTTTTCACTTTTATTTTTTATAAGTAATAGCATTCAATTGTAGGCACGTGCAAATGCATGATAACTTACAAGGCTTCTGCTTCCTTTCAGATCTGAGTGATCAGCTGCTAGAGGTGGTTGGCTTGGAAGGAGCCATGGAGATGGGACAAATATACACAGGCCTGAAAAGTGCTGGGCGGCGCCTAGCCCAGTGTTGCTCGGTGGTCATCAGGTAGCTCCTTCTTTCTTTCTTTCTTTCTTTTTATTAAAGATTTTGATTTATTTGTACATACAGAACTGGGGTACAGGCCAGAGGCTCAGGGGCGGCAAGAGGCTTCACCAGGGACAGAGTGGGGAGCAGAACAGGCAGATCGACAAAGTACACTATTGAGGGGAGCAGCGGGTGGGTCAGGAGAGGTCTGCCGCGCCATGTGGGTCACCTCCGGGGCAGGTGGGAATCGAACTCATGCAGAAGTGGCTTTAGCTCTCTTAGTGCAGTACTTTAACCCGCTGCGCCACCAGGTAGGACCCAGGTAGCTCTGTCTTTATAACTGAGGAAAGGATTTGGCAAGCTTGATGTGAACTGAAACTATGAAAGAGTCAGATAATGATACTTGTTTTATTTCTGCCTTGTTGGAAAGTGATTAATCCTGAAAAGTTTGAAAATAATGGAAATTGGCAGATTGAACAAAGGTTTTGCTAGCTATTATCAGATTAGTTGGAATCTGACTCTCCTGTTGGGACCAAAGGTATATATACATTTCATCCCCTCAAATACAGTTCACATTCAGTATAGTTTACTAAATCATCAGTTTCTACTAGGCAAATTATCTGTTGAAAACTTTTTTTTAATTTTTTTACTGAAGTAAAGTGCAATACGAAATTTAGTATGAATTATTATAAAGGATGAGTTCCTTGGGTAAATTTAAATTTTATCAAGCAACATTTTCCCAAAACTGTAGCTGTGCAGAAAAATGTCTACTTTGACCCTATGGTTAAACCATAAATTACAGATCTAATTGATGATATTTACATAAGAGTGTCAATATTGGAAAATCTGAGACATCAAACACTTTTCTCCAGGTTTGATATATGGGTTTGCATAAAAATGAAGAGGTTCTTTTGGCTATAGGGATTCTGATCATGTCGTTCAATATAAACCATCCATTTTTCTTTTTGCATCCAGAATTTTTAGTTGCATCACCACATTTACCAGGTATCTGTTAACATTCCTTTCATTAGTAGGTGACAAGACTATTAGTAGCCATGATGAGTTTGTTTTCACAAGAGATAACTTTAAAGCCTGGCTACTCTCATATTTGCATTCCCTGGTCTTCGTCTAGCTTATAAATTGTCTGCTACGGGAAGTATTTCAGTGTTATACTTAAAATGAAATATTTGCCCCCAGGACCAGCAAGTCTCTGCCAATGCAGATAGATGGAGAACCATGGATGCAGACCCCATGCACAGTGAGTACAGAGCAGTTGAAATGCTACATTGTTTTTATTGGTGCTTTTCAGTATCCTATAGTCCTATAATCAGTCATACACTTCTATAATTAAATAATCATAATATCCAAGCTTTGGGTCTATGTCCAGGTATCTTTGTTTCTCTTATTTATATAATAAGACACTGCATTCAGATTTTAAGCATTTTGTGCCCTTAGTGGTCATATTGCTGCTCAATATTAGTGCTAACCTAAGTGTAACATTTTGATACCATAGAACATTTAAAAACTCTGGAAATATACAAAATTGATAAGGTTTCTCTTACCCTCTCAAGTACTTATTTAAGAACATGTTATGAGAAAATTATTTATAGGTTCTTCAGACACATCTCCGTGAATATATTACCCATCTGTTCTATTACCTCTATTTGGGGGTTAGAGGACTGACTTCTCAATTGAAAAACTCTCCCTATAAGTGTTTTCTCCCTAGAGAAAGTATTCAAATCATACATTTAGATTCCTCAAAAATTCAGTTTCCATTTGTAGAGTGGGCATTTTATTGCATTTCAGAAAGATGCTGGGTATTACTCTTGGCACTGAGTAAGATAGAAACATTTTAATAATATGGATCATGATCAATAATAGGAATGAAGACAAGGACTGCAACATAACCATTAACACAATTGTCTTCAAGGCGCTTTATAATAGAAGATGAAATAAAATATAAGAAGCAGGGATAAATAAGTGTTTACAGGAGTTAGAAACAGAAAATGACACAAAGTGATGAAGAGGACCCAGAGTATAGAAGATACTACTTTTGATAAGTGGATCTGGCAGTTCTCTTTGAAAAAAGTCAAAAGCTCAGTATTTTAAAGACAATAAAAAGGATGGTGTAACCAAAGCTTCTAGAGCTTCTAGAGCTAGAAGTAAAACAGAACAAGTGTAGAGTGGACAGTTCATGTAGAAAATGTGGAGAGCAGAACATTTAATTTTAAGATAATAGGAAGTTATTGAAAATCTGAAGCATCCTCTGATTCAGATGGGTGATTTTCACCATGACTGCAGTATATAGAATGGACTGTGCTAAATAGCCCCAGGAGACAGATTTATCAGAATCATCTGGACTTGGGTAAGGATAGTAACAGGAAAACAGCAGGATTTGAGCCATCCTGAAACAGGAAAAATTTGCTACTGAGTTCTCTCAGATGGGAGATGGAAGATGAGAGAAAGAGATGAACGGAGGTTAGTCCTTGTGAGAATGCTGTTTACTATGTAATTAAGATGGGGGGGAAACTAGTTAGGGAGTGACAGGGCAGCTCTTAATATTAGATTAGGACAAACACTATGTGAGTGCTTTTGCTACATGTGAGTATTTATTAAATAGTCAATATCTAAAGAAAGGATATCACAGAAGAGAATTGAGGCTTTTGGAAGTTGAATAACTCAAGGTCTATGTAGCAGTTACATCTCTCAAGCCAAGAACTCTGCTTAAATCCCATTCTCATAACTACTGTTTAAACAACTTTAGCTATAGTTTCCTAACAGCCAAGCTTAGCATATAAGCAAGGTTTTAATTTTACCTTTCCACTGGTTTTCCTCTGAAACTGCTGGCTTGGTCTTTGTGTATAGCATATAAGTCATATATAAGTATGGCTTTTAATTTGTTTGTTCCTGGCATTTTCCTTTTTGATCTCTGAACCCTAAGTTTGTGAATTGCACTGTTTCTGTAAGAATGTAAAATGAACTTACCTAAAAATCTCTCTATTTCCTATACTTTCTTCCAACTCTGTACTTATTTTTAAATATACTTAAATAAAATTATTGTCCTTCCCCCTAGTAGTATGTATGCTTTCACCTTATCTCCACCTTATCTCTCCACCTTATCTCTCCTCACTTCTAAATTCACATTTATAATCATATTTATGTCTAAGGTGGTGGTGTTAGTGTAAATGGTGGTGATGTGCAGGATGTGGTGAGGACAGTGGTAATAGAGATCTTGAGGAAAGTGGTGGAAATATTGGTCAAACGTGGTTACGGCAGTGATGCTACCATTTGGCAGCAATGGTTATGGAACTAGTGGAGATGGTATGGTGACAGAGCTTTTGATGCAAGCTTTTGATGGTGGAACAGTGTTCTCATGTCTAAGAAGAGGTCTGTTGTCAACTGTGGTCACAAGAGAATAAATGAAAGATAATCAATGAAATACTTTCCATGAGTAGACTACTTTTTTTAGATTTTTTTCTTTGGGAGATGGAAGTTTACTCCCTGTGCTATATTTCAAGTCAAGAAGCCTTAATGGCAATGATAATATCTGACATTTATTAAGCTTTCAGTTTGTACCTTATTACAAACTGAGACACCTGACCTGTATTGGCACATTGAGCTTTCATAAAAGCCCTGATTAGCTTCACTTAATAGATGAGCTACTGAGGCAGAATAATATTAAATTTCTTGCCTGATTTCATACATGATAAATGGAAATGTAGAAAATGTAACCCAGGCAGGCTGGTTCCTCTGTCTGGCTTTGTCACTCCCTAAGCAGATCTCAACCTGAGAAAGCCTCAGGCATTCTTAATGACACCCTCTCCCCTCCAGAGTATGACCTTTGTTAAATCACCTGCTGCCTTACTCCACATTTAGAAAGTCTACATCTATTAAATCTAATTCATGTTTTGGTATAATTCTAACTTATTTCACATAAGCATGTTTAATGCTTTTATTAAGTTTTTTTTCCGGTGATCTATATAATTGTTAAACTAATAGTAATTTATTATAATTTATATTTCTCTCCCTGTAAATTCTCTTATTCATTTAAAACATTTTTTGCAGTCTACTGTAGTCCAAGAACAGTACTAGACTATGGCTCATTATTGTTATTTCACATTCTGGCATACTCTCCTTTTCCTAGAACCACATGGAGTTCTGAACTTTAAATTTCACTTTAACTGAAGAGAATATTTAGTATTCATAGCATTGGTATGGTTTAACTGAACACTGTTCTTTGCTTCAATTGAATAACACAGTGTTTTTCTTACAGAACGTAAGAATTGGTAGAATGTTAAAATTCTTTGCTGAATTTAAATATCCATAAGCCGATATTCAATTTATGAAGGAATTGCTCTAGATGTAATTTTAGAGCATAGCCCACAGAAATTCTTTTTTTTCCTTAAGTGGAATATATAAAATGGAAAGGCAGGTCATAAATGGGTCTTGGTCATTAAGCCAATTAGTACTTTTTAAACTAAAATACATACCATCTAAGTTCTGGAGAGGGATGATGCTGATGGTTGCATAACAGTGTGAATATAGTTAATGCCACTGAGTTGTCAAGATGGATAATTGTATATTATACTTATTTTACTATAATAAAATAGAGAATGAAGACATGAAGGTAATGTTAACTTACATTAGTTAACTTACACCAATTCTGAGTTCAAAACATAGGAAAATCATATACCAAAAAGCATAAAATATATTCTTCAAACTTATACTTTGATAATGATTTTATGAGATTTTTAAATTGCCTCTCTATAGTCACCAGAAATTTGTTTAATACTCCTGTGTTCACAGTCCTAACAGTGAAATTTGTTTAATACGCCCATGCTCACAGTCAATGAGTTAAGAGAATGTACTTTGTAAACATTAGTCATGTTAATACACATATCAAATTAAAAGACTATTTATTCGAGAAGACTTTATATTGGGAAGTTTTGACAAATGCTTTTTTCAGACCAGACTGTAGACCCCAAATTTCCTTTCTGGTTTCTTCCTCCCTGTTTCTCCACTGTAACACATCAAATGTCCTGCCTCTGTTGTCCATGTTTTCTATAATAGAGAGGGGGGAAAAAAAAAAAACCAGCAACTTGGGAAGGAAAAGAGCAAGAAGAACGGTAAGATATAGAAAGTCATGATGTAGGTCAGATATCATTTTATACCTAGGCACCCAGCTCCCCCAAATCCCATTGGTGATATGTGGCCAGTAAAATTTTAAGTGAGGAGTGACCATACAAAGCCTCAAATTCAGTACAACCAAAATGGATTACTCATTTGCTTCCATCTGGTCCCCTATCAAAGAAGAGTTCTTACATTTCAAAACTGCTACTTCTTCTCCTCTTCTCATATACTTAGTGGAAAAATCACACACCCAGTTTTCTCTAAACTAGAAATCTGAGGTTCATTCTATACTTCTCTGCATACCCTCAAACCAATCAAGATGCCCACCTTATAATATCACATTTCTGGAAACTTTTCGTTCCTATTTCCACCGAATTTGGTCATTTCATTTCTCTCGCTCCCAACAATAACCACAGCAGACTTCACCTCTATTTTTTCTAGTGCTTTTCTTCCAGAGTGATGATTATATGGGTCTAATCTCACCACAACACTCCTCTGCTTAACGTTGTATGATTTGAGTTAGGCTTCCTGTTTTGCCAGTGCCTTCTCTTACTTCTATTTCATCTTCTGTGCTTCCCTCCTGGCAAACATCTTCTCTTCTTCAGGGTAACTCAACTCATCTATTGAGACTTACTTCCTACTATCTTTCCTCCATAAAACCTTTCCTATTTCCTCTTTCTCCACCTCCCTACCCTATACGTGAGCAAACCGCACGCTCAGCCTCAGTGCTTCATTGGGTTACAAGCAACTAACTATTGATACATTATATTGGAACTGTCAGCTGTCAGCGTGTTGGTCAAGTTTCCGGGTAAATTTAAATTAATGTGGTCAGGGCAGGTATCGGTCATCTCTGTACCCCCCGAGTAGGAAGTGTGCTGCACACATCATTAGGTTGCCAATACTAAATACATTTTAAATTTGCAAATTTCTTAAATACTTCTTGGGATAGTATAACAATTTTTTAAAATACTCTTTACTAAATCTTTCACTGAACAGGATGTAGGTTGGCTAGCAATTCATTCACATATTTCTCATATATAAATACATGTAAAAGTTATTTTGAGTTATCTTTATTCATTACATTCTCAAAGCAAGAATTTGAATGTATCAGAGAAGAAACACTTTTCAACCTTAAAAGATTTCATCTTTCTGTTTCCTGGTATGATAAAATTAAACTTTGGACCACTTCCCTCTGCATTATTAATTATGTATTCATTTTACACATTATATAGACTACATTCTGTTAATACTCTGAAATATTAATAATCATGTATTAGTTATTACTTGTGATACTTTTATGAAAAGTAATGCCCAAATGGTTGTAAATACAATATCATCCCAGGTGCTTTGTCTCCAATTAAAGTATAGAGAATTCCTGAAACTTCCTTCAGTGTGGTAAAAAATGAGAAGGAAGTCATCAGCAGGTCATAAGCTTAATGGGGAAATAACCACAGGTAAAATTATGAAGGCTCACCAAAGTCATAGCTGAAGTCAAGACAACTTCTGGAAAGGATTTACATGTGCCTTGGTCTCCCTTTAATTTCTTTATATACCTTTATTTGTTGTAAAACCTCTCAGCCCTTGAAACGACTGGTTCAATCTTGATTTCCACTCAGAATACTTTCAACGTGCACCTGAGCCCTAACCTGGTAATAAGCCAATCCTGCCATGTCTGGTAGTCTTGCTACCCTACATTAGATGTCTGTTGTTCCTGGGGAAGACACTTGGTCATCTTGTGTTCTAAAAGCTGCTGCCTCCCGCTGTGTGTGGGAGTTTTCTGAACTGAATGCCAGTTCCCTTCCCTGACTCAGACACTGGCTACTTTTCCTCATCTTTTCTTGCACCCTCTCTTTGAAATACTGGATCATTTTCCATGGATTTTAGATACTACCATTATCTGGTTCTTTTTGGCACTTCTTTTTACAAAGAGAATATATGCAGTACAACGTAAAGCTGAAAATCCTTAAAAAGAGAACTAGTGTTCCAGGCCCTGTTAAATTTTATGTTTGTTGCTATTAGAATTACTAAAAATAATAATTTTAAGGATATTTAATCATGAATCATTGGCTAAAATATACATTAATTTCTGGCCCTTAATATAGAAAGTTATATGTATGTAAGTTTAAATGTTTCCAATTCCAAAAACTGAGTGTCATGCAGATGAAGACTGAATGAATTTTTTTTCAAGACGTTTGGATGTTCTAGATAAATATGGATGATTCTGTGATAACAATGTCTAACATTTATTAAATGCTTACTATACACCAGTTTCTAGTCCACATATTTATAGTCATTATTTGTTTATTCCTCACAATGGTAAAAAGTCAGTAAATTTATTATAATCCCTGTATCATAAGTTAAATGAAAAGCTCAAGCCTGCTAAGTCTAACAACTTATATAAAATGTACAAGAAAGTGGGCAGAGCAATGGGTTTGAAGACCTTTTTTCTTAAATGTGATGTTTTGCTGCCTCACTCAGTCATGGCTTGGGCCTTTAATGTATCTCTAATATTAGAATCAATTATAGGTCATCATTAACAACAGGATTTAATTCTTCTAAATTTACTCACATTTTTCTCTTTATGTAATACATTATATTTTTGCCTCTCAGTTAGCCATCCATTCATCTATAGCGAGCCACCAGAATTATTACTGAACACACTGTGTTCCTCTAACTCCCCGGTCTCAAATGTCCACACCTACTCATTAGTCCAGAGCCCTTGCTTTAAGTTATTCTCCCTCAGTAGGTATCAAGCGGCCATGTTTCATAGGAACGACTCTCCAGAAGCTTTTTCCAAATACTCCTTACTTTTTGCTGCATCGGGCAATACCACACTAAGAAACGGGAGTCGTGGAGCAGGCTACATAATGCAGGATGCTGCTCATGAACATGATCCCGGCATTTTTATTATACAGTTATTAGTCAAATGGGGAAAGTTAAAATGAAAAGGGAGAAGTAGAAGGAGGAGCATGGTGGTTCTGTAACGCTCACCTTGGTATTTGGGTCTAGCCCTGATTCCCCAGTCAGGATTTCAAACTGTCAATAAGGTACTCCACTGATCAGCTTCTGGGGTCATTTGTTATACATCAGTCAATGGCCCTCCGCCCATTCCCGATCATACCTTTTGATGCATACCCCGCCCAGGGTGATCCAGCCTTATGCTCTTAATTGATATGAAAGTCACCTTAAGGGGTTGGGCTCTTGTGACCAGGCAGTTCTGTCCTTGCTTTGTTAAAATGGAGGCTGGAGAGGCCACTTAGGTTTAGCAGACCCACAACTTTTGTGCCCAGAATCTGTTTCCTATTTTCTGGTTCAGAAATAGATCCTCTGATCTCAAAGGAAGCTACTAGCAAATCTGTGGCCTCTTCCAGCAGTCTCTAGGACTGTTTCTATATGGTTTCTATATCTTTCTTAAATCATATCTATGGCTTATGGTATTATACTGATAAACTTTTTTATTATTTACTCAGATTACCTTAACTATCTTCTTCTATTGGGATATATCTATTTTTGTTAATTATTTACAAATTGGCCCTTCCTGATTGCACAGCAGGTTAAAGCACAACACTAAGAAGCTAAAGCCACTTCCACATTAGTTCGATCCCCGCCCGCCCCGGAAGGTGACCACATGGTGTGGCAGACCTCTCCTGACCCACCCTCTGCTCCCCTCAGCAGTGTACTTTGACAATCTGCCTGTTCTGTTCCCTACTCTGTCTCTGGTGAAGGCTTGCACTGCCTCTGCACCTCTGGCCTTCACCCCAGTTCTGTATGCATAAATAAATAAATCGTTTTTAAAAAGTATTTGTGAGACACTTCTCCAAAGAGGAAATGCAGATGGCCAACAAGCATATGAAAAAATGTTCAACATCACTTGTAATAAGGGGGATGCAAATTAAAACCACAATGAGATACCACCTCACACCAGTAAGAATGGCACATCTTCAAACAACTAGCAACAACAAATGTTGGCGAGGATGTGGAGAAACAAGAACTCTCCTGCACTGCTGGTGGGAATGCAAACTAGTACAACCACTACGGAAAACTGTTTGGAGGTTCCTCAAACTGCTTAACATGGAGCTTTCATACTACCCAGCAATCCCACTCCTAGGTATCTACCCAAAAGACACAAAAACACTGATTCAAAAAGATACCTGCACCACCATGTTTATTACTGCCTCATTTACAATTGGAAAGACATGGAGACAGCCCAAATGCCCAAAAATGGATGACTGGATTAAAAAGATGTGGTACACATACACAATGGAAAATTACTCAGCAACCCAAAAAAAAGAAACATCTATGTTGCTCCATCTATGTTGCCTTTTGCAGCAACATAGATGGAGCTGGAAAAGATCATGTTTAGTGAAATAAGCCAGAAAGAAAAGGAAAATACTGGATGGTTTCACTCATAGCAGGAATATAAAGGACCAAGAGAGAAAATAACAATAGTAATGAATAGTAATATACCAGAGATATTTTATGGAGGTAGAGTGGGGAATGGGATCAAAAACAGTGGAGGGAGGGAAATGCACTGGACTATGGTGATGGCACACGGGTGATTTGGTGATGGGAAGCCCATGGGGATTATAAAGGAGATTGAAAAGGGCACAAAATGAAGTAAAAATAAACTTTTTTTTAAAGTATTTTTGGAGTCCTTCCTGGTGGATAACAGGTTAGACTGTAGCAATGAAATCTACCTGCAACTGCGTTAGTGCAAGTTCCATCTCTAGTCTTGGGAGTTGATCCATATGGTGCGGCAGACAACTCCTGAACCACCCACTGCTCCCCTCAGCAGTGTACTTCATTGATCTGCCTGGTCTGCTCCCCACCCTGTCCCTGGTGAATACTCTCACCGTCCCTGCACTTCTGGCCTGTAGTCCAGTTATGTATGCATAAGTAAATAAATATTTTTTAAAAAATTAAAAAAAGGCCCTCCCTGGTGGCGCAGCGGGTTAAAGCACAGCACTAAGAAGCTTAAGCCACTTCTGCATGAGTTCGATTCCCGCCTGCCCCGGAGGAGATCCACATGGCGCTGGCAGAGCCCGCCTGACCCACCCGCTGCTCCCCTCAGCAGTGTACTTCGTCGATCTGCCTGTTCTGCTCCCGGTTCTGTAGCTCTGGTGAATCCTCTCACCCTCCGCATCTCTGGCCAGTACCCCAGTTCTATATGAATAAATAAATAAATCTTTAAAAAAAAAAAAAACTAAAAAAAAAATCTTTTTGGAAGGTGATGGCATACATGCCATACACATCTACTGAAAATAAAATGAAATCCCTTCCTTCAATGCCAACTCTTAGTAGCAGCTTCCTTGAAGTCTTTACACGCCCCATCTGTCTGAAATATTTGCCTAATCTTTTATACTCCTGTGACTTTTGGTTGATATCTTCCTGATGGCAGCACAATGCACTGCCTTGTATTTCAGCAGTAAGTGTTACATGCCCAGATCTCTTGACTTAATTGTAAGCATGTTAAATTTTATCTGTAATTTTCCTTCATACCTTGCAAGGGTCTTTTCCACAAGATGGTTTCTCATGAGAAATCCACCATCATTTGAAGTATCACTCCACAAAATGCAATGTCTCATTTTTCTCAGGCTGCTTTCAACATTTTTTTCTTTGTCTTTAGTTTTCAGTAGTTTGATTTTGATGAATCTGGGCATGGATTTCTTTGAGCTCTTTCTGTTTTAGTTTCTCTGAGCTTCATGAATCTGTGGGTTTATATCTTTTGCCAACTTGGGAAGTTTTCAGCCATTATTTCTTCAAATATTGATTTAAGCACCATGCTCTTTCTCTTTTCCTTCTCAAAACTTCGATGACATGTTTTAGACACTTTATGTATTATCTCCTTGATCTTGGAGCTTCCTGTTAATTTCTTTATCTTTCCTCTCTTTTATTTCTTTTGGTCATTTTGGATAGCTATTCATCTACATTCACATTTTCTTATCTCACTCCATTTCTGTTCTTGAGGCCCTCCAGTTATTTTTTTTATTTCAGTCATTGTATTTTTCAGCTATAAAATTTTCAATTGTTTCATTTTTTAATATCTTCTACTTTTCAGCTCATAATCTACATTTCCTTTAATTTCAAGAGGCCTCCCTTTATTTCTTCAAGCATCATTAGAGTAGTTAACCTAATGCTCTCGTATGGCAATTCTGACACTTGACATTATGACCATCTAGGGCTTATATCTTGGTCTGTCTTTTCCCCTCAGTGTTTTCAGATTTTCCTGCACTGCCATAAGTTTAGAAATTTTGGATGGTATCCTGAACATTTTAAATATTATGTTTTGGAACTCCAGATATTGTGCTATTCTTTTTTTTTTTAAGATTATTTATGCATACAGAACTGGGGTACAGGACAGAGGTGCAGGGGCAATGAGAGGATTCACCAGAGACAGAGCAGGGAGCAGAACAGGCAGATCGATGAAGTACACTGCTGAGGGGAGCAGCGGGCGGGTCAGGAGTGATCTGCTTCACCATGTGGATCACCTCTGGAGCAGGCGGGGATCCAACTCATGAGAAAGTGGCTTTAGCATCTTAGTGCTGTGCTTTAACCTGCTGTGCCACCAGGAAGAACCCTGTTGTGCTATTGTTATGAGGAATATTGGTTTGTTGTTGCTGTTGCTATTTTAGTAGGTAGTTGATGCAGCTAAATTCAGGTATTCTGCTCCCTGAGAGTGGAGGTTTCAATGTCAGTTCAGTTTATAACGTCTGCAGTGTTCTTCCACATTATCCTATATATACTAGATTCATAAGCCTATCTGGAAACTTGATGGTAGTCTACCCCTAATTCAGTTCTCTCTATTGTCACTATGCTTCCTAAGATAAATCTACTCATTACAACTCAAGCAGTATACTGAGATCATGTACAACTTTAAAAGATAGCTTTCTGGACCCTCCCTGGTGGCCCAGCAAGTTAAAGCACAGAACTAAGAAGCTAAAACCACTTCAGCATGAGTTCAATCCCTGCCCCAGAGGTGACCCACATGGCACAGCAGACCTCTCCTGGCCTGCCTGCTGCTCCCCTCAGAGTGTATTTCAGTGATCTGCCTGTTCTGCTCCCCACTCTGTCTCTGGTGAATCCTCTCACAGCCCCAGCACCTCTGGATTGTACCCCAGTTCTGTATGCATAAATAAATAAATCTTTAATTAAAAAAAAAAAAAGATAGTTTTCTTGAGTTTCTTCACCCCAGGATCTCGTTGCTGCTTTTGACTCCAGGATTTGCATATTGAATCTCAGGCAAGATTCCAAGGCTTTTGTTATCCTGCTCTTCCATGTACTTCCTTATACGGTATCTGCCTCCAGAATTCTGTGGTAAGGAGAAAGAGAGCTAAAAACAAGCCATAGTGATATACCCATGTTTTGGGACTGCCCTTTCTATGGTCAAAGAGAACTTTCCTGCATTAGACTTTTAGGCAGCTGCTGTTGCTATATATTTGCTGAGCAACTGTATTGGAAAGATTGAGAGGAGCCTGAGGGGAGATATAAGATGAGACCTGTCTCCTGCTCTCATTCACCTGTATAAGGCCTCCTTTTCTACCCCCTTAAAGCAAAATAGCAGTTTTTCTTGAGATGCTCCATCTGTACTTGGACTATAGATTTGGGGTGACGTTTAAATCCAGTGTAGGAAATATAAATGAGCAGCAAGAAGGAGACTCTCATCCCTGGTTAGTGGCACTTAACTCTCTGGTTTTCTTCCCCAGTCAGCCTGTTAGCATTTTCTATTCAGCCTCCTGAACTGGCTACTCTGTTTTCTGAGCAGAGCTTGCCTCTGCCTTCATTGGGAGAGACAGAATGGACTGTGATTATTCTCTCTTGACTAGAACTGAAAACACACCATCCTTCTACATTGTATTGTCTATTTTGAGATCCTTCTAAATTCTCCCTATCAGGTTGGCATGTTATTAGTCAGAAAAGCTGATCTGCCAACTTGGAGAATTCACAGTATATTTCCCATCCATCTTCATATCTCTTACAAAAATACTAACTAATCTATGAAATGACCTAATCCTTTAATTTAAATGTTACCAGTTTTGAGAAAAACTTTATTCTTTTTTTTACCCATTTTTGTGTTCTGCCTTTACAATGTTGAAACAGCTTTCACCTCATTGTTTGTGTAAATCATGCACTAAAATGACATAACTTTTCTGTGCATCTATCTAAGGATAAAGGATAAAGCTCTTGGAGGTATTTCTCCAGGACAGTAATGATGCAGATGACCATCTGAGATAAGCGTTTTGTATTATTTGTCTGTAACAGACAAGTTTTAAGACTATTGCAAGTAAATTATGAGATACTATGGGATCTTTTAGACCCATTCGCCAGCTATGGAGGTGAAGTTTAGTGAATATCCTAAGTCATGAAATAAAGTTGTAAGTCCGGCATTATTCCTTGCTTGCATTTCTCTTCCCAAACTTGTCATCAATTCATTTAGCTTGTTTGCTTAAAGGCAAAAATTTCAGAGGAGGCAATTCAGTAATTCTGATGCTTTATGTAATGATTAGTGTTGAGTAAAGGGGCACAAGCACAAAGCAGGCAGCTCGCCAATGAAAGTGACTTTCATTTTCTCTATCAGCTCTACAAGAGCAAGCCAGGCATAGAATATTTACAATTGAGAAGCAGAATACCCCATTTGAAGACATTGTTCTAATGTTTTCAACTCACTCACAAGAGTACTACTATGAAAATCCTTACTTCTCAGGAATACCATTTAAATGAGCATTTCATTTAATGTTATAAAAAAAATACATGCAATGTACTCTGTGTGTGTGTGTGTACAATTAGAGAGAGAAAAATAATGTTTATATATATTAGGTGTAATAGTATAAATTAGATTATTTTCTTTCATAGTTCATGTGCTTATATCTCCATTATTAAATAAACAGTAAATATTTTTTTCCAAGAAAACTTAGTGCTTTAATTTGGATATTTGGCTTATGCTTTCTGTATGTATGTATGTATGTATGTATGTGTAAAATATAAAATAACTTGTTTACATCATTATTATATATATACACACATACATATACATATATATGTATATATAATAATGATGTAAATAAGCTATTATATATATATATATATATATATATACATACATATATAACAGTTTATTTTTACATCAGTTTGTGCATTTTTTCATTTCAGTTGTACACCCTGTGGGCTTCCCATCACCAAATCATCCTGTGCCATTACCATGGTCTAGTGCATTTCCCTCCCTCCACTGTTTTTGATCCCATTCCCCACTCCACCCCCATAAAATATCTCTGGTATATTACTATTCATTACTATTGTTATTTTCTCCCTTGGTCCTTTATATTCCTTCTATGAGTGAAACCATCCAGTATTTTCCTTTTCTTTCTGGCTTATTTCACTAAACATGATCTTTTCCAGCTCCATCTATGTTGCTGCAAAGGCATGTGTTTCTTTTTTTTTTTTTGGTTGCTGAGTAATTTTCCATTGTGTATGTGTACCACATCTTTTTTAATCCAGACATCCATTTTTGGGCATTTGGGCTGTCTCCATGTCTTTCCAATTGTAAATAAGGCAGTAATAAACATGGTGGTGCAGGTATCTTTTTGAATCAGTGCTTTTGTGTCTTTTGGGTAGGTACCTAGGAGTGGGATTGCTGGGTAGTATGAAAACTCCATGTTAAGCAGTTTGAGGAACCTCCAAACAGTTTTCCGTAGTGGTTGTACTAGTTTGCATTCCCACCAGCAGTGCAGGAGAGTTCTTGTTTCTCCACATCCTCGCCAACATTTGTTGTTGCTAGTTGTTTGAAGATGTGCCATTCTTACTGGTGTGAGGTGGTATCTCATTGTGGTTTTAATTTGCATTTCCCTTATTACAAGTGATGTTGAACATTTTTTCATATGCTTGTTGGCCATCTGCATTTCCTCTTTGGAGAAGTGTCTTTTTAGCTCTTCTGCCCATTTTTTGATGGGGTTGTTTATTTTTGTTGAGTTTCATCAGTTCTTTGTATATCTTTGTGATCAATCACTCATTTTGTGTGAGAAAATTTTTTCCCAATCAGCGGGATGTCTGTTTGTCTTTTGTAGTGTCTCTTTTGCTTTACAGAAGCTCTTTAACTTGATGTAGTCCCATCTATTTATCCTTGCCTTCACTATCGTTGCATTGGATGCCCTATCTTTAAAAATGTCGCTAAAGTGTATGTTGTGTAGTGTTTGGCCCATCTGTGCTTCAGGTATTTGATGGTTTTTAGAAACAGTAAATATTTTTAAAGGTAAATTCTGCATAGAATTGTTTCTGTGTATGAACAACACATAAGCAAAGGAGAATAGGGCAATTTTGAGAACTAGTAAAATAGCTAAAGTTTGCTTATCTTTATGATAGGAGGGTCCTCTTAAACCTGCTACCTAAATTAACTATCACAAACTCAGAGGCGAAGACAGATTAGAAATTACAACACCTCATCACTCTTTTATTATATAATCACAACTATTTAATTAAATTTTCTATAATGTTTTATTGAAACCTATTCTCGACATTACTATTTTTGAATTTATTCCAAATTCATTCTAGCCTTCATCAACAACTGACATAGTCAAGTTTTCTAGCATTTTATCAGAAATTTGGTGTCACTTGAAGTTAAGCTATTTTTTACTCCTTAAAAACAATGTTTTACAAATCTCAATCGAGGGAGGAGCCACAAACTGATTAGGGAGATGATTATGCAACGGAAGTTCATCCCAATGGGTAGAAAACAGGAAAAAGCTTTAGTTTGTTCTATCAGTAACCTCTGGTCTTCAGAAAGTCATTCTTCTTAAATCTATTGTCTCATTCCTGCAACCCACTATGTACACAAAAGAGTATTGGAGGGGATTTGAAAAGGAATATACATCAAATTTAGCAACACTAAATATTATTTTATGGTGTTTTTTAGAATTATTTTGTTTAATAATGCATCCAAATTTTCTTCTGTTTCAAACTAACTTCTCTGTTATAATAAATCATACAGGGGAAAAGTTTAAAGCCATATTAATTTATAAGGAACCAAAATTTGAGCCCATATTGAGATTTGGTAAAATGTTACAGAAAATTTAACAGTAACTTTTACAGGTAAATTCATATTGGAAAAAGACATCTTTTTACAATGGTTTTTAATGTCCTTAATAATTATCTGAAAAGAAAATTATATTAAAACATTCACATTGTAATAGTACCAAGAAATTTACCTGCAGTTTTACATAACTCTCAAGTCTCCCAAGACCCTTGGATTAAATCAATTTACTTTAGAATGGCATCACTTTTAGCACACAAGCTTCTATCCTAGAAATTCATTTTGTTTTGAAAATGTAATAAGAACATTATTTTTCAGGGCCCTCCCTTGTGGTGCAACAGGTTAGGATACAGCACTGCGAGCTGGCTGCAGCCGCTTCAGTGCAAGTTCTATCCCCCGCCCCAGAGGTGACTCACCCACATGGTGCAGCGGACCTCTCCTGACATACTCACTGCTCCTCTCAGCAGTGTACTTTGTCAATCTGCCTGTTCTGCTCCCCACTCTGTCTCTGGTGAATTCTCTCACCACCCCTGCACCTCTGGCTTGTACCCCAGTTCTGTGTGCATAAATAAATAAAATCTTTTTTTTAAAAAAAGAAGATTATTTTTCATTAAATATTATACAGCTATTATTACTTGACACCTGTAGGTAGATACACTATTTTTGAGATCTCTTAAAACTATGCTAATGGCTTACCTTAGAAAGGGGAAAATGCCAGCAAGGAAACAAGTATATTTTTAGTGATGAAAGAAAAAGAGTAACACATAAATTATCAGTGGGAAAATGCTTAACAGATAGTTGTAGACAGGGCTAAATCTTCAAAAAGGAAACACTACCATTTGTTAGTTAATGAATCCAAACCTTGATAGTTTGAAGAATAGAATAAACTAGCAAACTTCTGCCATTTTGAAGCATATTTAATAAGCAGACTGCCATTTGGATGGGCAGGGGGGGTTTTAAGTGTTAATGGTAGTGAGACTCCAAAAGCAGTTATAAAACAAAAACTGAAAGCACCCTTTTACCTAAGACTTCATTGGTAAGTGCTTTTGCATAAATTTGCATTTCCAAGCCTTTTTTTCAAAGACTGGTACCATCTTGTTCAGTTGGGCGTTATTTTATGTGTGCCCCTATTAATTTATGCATTAATTAGTTTTGTTTACCTGTGCATAATTTTTCTTAATTTCACAACGGTTGTTGTTTTTGTAATTGACAATGCAATTTACTGCATGTGTGGTTTCTGCCCCCAAACAAGTATGTGAAGGTGTAAAGCACCAATCTCTTCATTTTAGATTGTTAAAATAAGGATTGGTTGTGACTAATTTCCAATTAGTTTGCAGTGGTTACAGGGAACAAAACAATTGCACCTACTAATTAAAAATTAAAATATTCCAAAGTGTCATCTTTAGGTGTCTGTGGAATATATAATTTCCATTTTGGTTCATTGCTGGATCTGTAACACCGTGAGCTTGACAGCTCTATTAATTTAAAGGCTCAGTAATACCTATTAGTACAAAACATGAAAAAAAAAATACCATTAATCATTTATTTTAATTCTGCAGCTCTGTCATTTTCTCAGTATGTTTTAAAATTATGATGACACCATAATGTGCACAAATCGACCTGGATGAAGGGGAAACGGATCACACTACTTAGGAGAGATACTGAAGTACATTATTAGAGCTTAATTAATGCCAAACTGATTAGATTTGATTGCATTTTGCACAAAAATATTTTAAAGAATTTTTTTCTTGCCATATTATAGTTAAAAAATTATCCCAAACATGTTGTGCTAATAATTTGACTTCCCTTGTTATAATGCTCCTCCTTAATACATTCTATTTCAATATTATGAAATAAACCTGAATTGTTCTTTTTTTTCTATATTTTGAAACCTGAATTAGTCAAGTGATTAATTTCAATTTAGAAAAGTTCATTTCACTTCAGCTAAAAGAAAATAATGCCTTCCATGTTTATATTCTTTGATAAGAATTCCAAGTACAAATTAGAAACAGTGTCCAAACATATGTAAAGGAAAAAATTGCTGTTCATGTGATCTGAGACCATCCCAAGATGACAAAGAATAGACACTTAACAGAAATTTGGTTTTTGTTATCAAGAGGACCAGTATTTTTACATCTAGTTCAAAACTGAGTTTCTTTCTCTAAAATGGGTCAGAAGTTACTAGACTCCTCCTGAATGGAGACTAATTTGTGGATTTGATTATTTTCTTTCCAGAGCAAATAGACTTCTTGCTTCTGGTGACTGCAAATTACAGAATCACCTTGACTGAGCTTTAATTTTCTTCCCCATTTTCCTTGTCATCTTACCCTTTCTAACTTCATTCCTTCTGATTTGTGTATTACAATTAGTTCCTCAAAGACAGTTGTGTTGTTGACAGTTTTAAAGCGATAGACCTCTTATCCACTAAGAACAGAGTCCAGTGTTGGTAGAGATATCCTTGGCTTGGATAACCTATCTCAAAAAACTCTGAAATTTAGCAACATTCTTTAGAAAAATACACTAATAGAATTAAATAATCTGCTTGTTTTTTTAAATGTTGGTGGCTATCCAGAACATGGTTGCAATTGATTCATTTAAGGACACTTTAAAAATTGTAAATAAATGCAACATATTACCTTGTTTTATCCACATAATTCTGTGGTGTGACCGTGACCATGATGGAATATGACTATATCCTCCAAACCCTTCATAACCAGCGATTCATATCTTCATCCTTTCAACAAATATTTGTTGATCCCTTCTCTAAGAAATTGATGACATTTGATCCTAGAGGGTTACAGTGTAGAGAAAAGTAAAAAAGTTGTGATCACTGAACTTACTGCAGAAATATATTTTCAAAGAATCCATAAGTAATAAAAATTGGTAGTGACATTATGACTGTGAATGAAACAATCAGGCTACAGTGAACTATGATACTCTGGTTCTGTGGAACTACTCTGAGAAGTTAGAGGGATTTGGCTTTGTCCAAGGAGATTTGGGAAGGCTTTCACAAGAATTCAAAATTGAGCTGAGAAGTAAAGGTCAAGCAGGCTATTGCCAGGCAGAAAGAAAAGGAAAAGAAATCCGTGTAGAGGGAACAGCAAAGAACATCCGGGAGTGTGTGTGCAAGGATCTGAAAGATGCCATGACAGATGTGGAACAGAACGAGAGAGGTGTGGGTGGGCCAGGCAGGACTGTGGGAATCAGAGCAGTGGGACTTTGAAGCCCACAGGATGTGTTTTCAATTTTAGCTGGTGAGTCATGTGGAACTAAAAAAAGCCTAAGCAGAGTGATGTGATCAGAGCTGCATGGTATAAGATTATTCTGGGCAGGGTGTAGATCAGAAAGGAAAGCAATAACCAGTTAGGAGACTTCTGCAGTTGCTCAGAGCTAAGAGTTGTGTAAAAGAAACAAAAACTCAAGAGATACAGAAAATAATTGAGGGATAAAAATGATGAGATCTACTAACAGACTAAGGTGGGGGGGAGGGGAATGTGGAGGCGCCCAAGAAGATCAAGATCTCTGGCTTGAATAGCGAATTAAGAATCGAAAAATTTCTCGAAATAAGAAAATCTGGAAAATAACCAAGATTTTATTTCATCTTTTCTCAAGCATTTTTTTATTTAAATTGTGTCCCTTAATCTGCATCCCAGACACATTATTAGAAATGTCAGTTATCATTAAACCAACCTTTGGTCTGTTGTTTGGGTGGCTTGTGAAAATGTTTACTGGATTACCATAAAATAGCTTAACAGTAAGGAAATAGTCTTTCGGGATTATGCTATGGCCAGAGAACCAACAGAATGGCTGAGTGTAGAGACAGGGCCATTAAAGAACAGTCTTCTCTCAATATGCCAGTTTAAGTGTGGTGGTCTCCCTTGGTTTAAAAAAAAAAATCGTCTCTTTGAATTGGCAAATGTCCCAGATGAGTTTCTCCATCTTTGTTTTGTTTGTCCTTTTGTTTGTTTGTTTGTTTTTTCATTTGTTGGTGTACACACCAGAATTTGAGCCTGGCATGTGGTTAAAATACCAACAGGTGTTAATTGGCCACCTCAGGAAGAAGGAAGATGACCATGTATAGATGCCATCTCCCAATGTCACCACACATACCCAGAAAACCCTCTTGTTTCATATACAAAAGGCATTAACAAAACATGTTTTCCACTGAACTAAACATAATTTTCCTAAAATAAGAGTTGAAAGTGATTAACCACAAAAATAATATGCCTAATTTCAGTTGATGCTTGCAATCATAATATAAAGTCTGTGCTGTTGTTATTGTCCTTGACTAAATGGAGAATATGGCTCTAAAATGTAAGCTCCTTTGACCAGTGGTCCAGATGGGACTCAAACCTTTGCCTCATGAGCCAAGAACATGAGCTTAGCCCTTAAGCTAAATGAAAGGACCAAGCAGGAAGATGTACCTGAAATATTATTGATGAAGAAAAGTAGAATTGCAAGTTGTGAATTCAATGATTATTCTAGTTAAAGAGGGAAATTTTTATGCATTGCTTTTTTAGGTTTTTTTTTTTTTTTAAGATTTATTTATTTATGCATACCAGACCTGAGGTATAGGCTAGAGGTGGGGTTGTGGGGTGGGAGGATTCACCAGAGATGGAGTAAGGAGAAGAACAGGCAGAGTTACTGAAAGACACTGTTGAGAGGAGCAGCGGACTGGTCAGGAGAGTCTACCATACCATGCGTGTCACCTCCCTGGCCGGGGATCAAACTCATGCCACAGTAACTGTGGATAGCTTCATAGGGCTGCTCTTTAATACGTTGTACCATCAGAAAGGGCCAGGTTTTGTTCTATTTTTACAATTATGTGACCAATGATTTGGAGAGACCCTAGTAAGAAATAACCAGTCACTGGGCTGACTTTTATGGGTATGATACTTCTATAGAGATACAGAAATTATAAAGGTTTTCAAAATGTCTTTTATCTTACAACCAACTTAAAACCATAAAATATGTAGAAAGCGGGGCCTCCCCGGTGGCGCAACAGGTTAGGATGCAACCCTCCAGCTGGCTGCTGCCACTTCAGTGTCAGTTCAATCCCCAGCTCCAGAGGTGATCCACATGGCACCACAGACCTCTCCTGATCTGCCCGCTGTTCCCCTCAGCAGTGTACTTCAGTGATCTGCCTGTTCTGCTCCCCACTCTGTCTCTGGTGAAACCTCTCACTGCCCCTGCACCTCTGGCTTCTACCCCAATTCTGTCTGAATAAATAAATAAATCCTTAAAAAAAAATGTCTAGGAAGTGACTACTAAATATATATCTTAAAAGAGATTTCAAATACATGTATGAATCTTGTCCCTGCAATGTGGCCAAATAACACATCACTTTCAGTAAAAAAGAAACTTTCAGTTTCTTTCTCTCATTACCATACATGTTTTAAAATCTTGTTAATTTTATCAGCAAGTAAACCTCTCAGACCCATTTTTTAAAGATTTTTATTGTAGGTCTTCACAGTGATTTCTCTAAATTTGATGTTAGATCGAAAACTTTAACATTAAACTTGGAAATTACTATCATTCCAGGAAATAATGGCTGGAATCATAAAAAAGCTGGCAAAGGGATTTTTAGAAAATTGTTATGTTTCATTGCTTTGCTTTTTGGCAGTTATGGACCTGAAAAATTTAGCATGCACTTTATTCCCGCTGTCATATGGCTCAGCTACATGCATGAATTCAAAATGGTTTCCATTATTCGAAGGAGACAGTCTTATTCCCGAATCAAGCTAGGTAACTTTTAATGTCCCAGATAATTGCTAAGTTTAGTTCTCCCCACAAACATTTTATGGCATTTATTTTGCTCTAAGAACCCCATTCATTTTTAAGGTAGCTGAATAAATCTAGTAATTGTAAACTCTTAAACAGAGAAAGGAGGGCAAGAAATTTTTGGCCAGTTAGAATATTTTTAAAGCAACATGCTACCTGTTGAAGTACTTTCTAAGAACCACGCCATTATGAAGCCCATCCTGGTACAAGGCAATTAGAATCACTAAAGAGACTATGTATTTAAGCCAAATTTGATCAGTTGATGCATTACCAAAACTTGGAAAGTTAGTATATATTCTAATTCAGATTTTTCACAGAATGAATTCTAAACGGTAGCACTCAGTGAAGCAAAGATGTGCCATATAAAATTATTCCCGCTTTTAGCTATTGACCCATTAAATCATAATTTTAAATTAACATTGTTTCTTCCACCTTATGCCTCATAATTCTAGATTTGATTTTTTTTATACTTAACTATAATTACTTCAGAGGTCAGCAAGTTTTGACATTTAGGTCAAATCGGGACAACAACCTATTTGGTGTAACCAAAAAGTTAAGAATGGTGTTTTATAGTTATAAATGGTCTTTAAAAAGAAAATCAAAAGAATAATACTTCAGAATGTAAAACTTACGGAAATATAAATTTTACTTTCCATACATAAAATTTTACTGGAGCATTCATGTGTTTCCATGTAGTCTGTGCAGCTCTCTGCTACAGCAGCAACGCTGTAGTCACGGAGGCCCCGTGGCCCACAGACCTTTACCATCTAACCCGAGAATGTCACAGAAAATGTTTGCCAACCGTGAGTCACGTGATGACTCTTTAACCATCTTGCATTATGTAACTCTCAATTACGTTCTTTAAATTTAGAATTGGTGTAAACAATTTTGTAGCTTACATGACTGTCTACAAACCATTATGAAAAACAGAATTTGCCATGTGAAAATTGTAGCTAGCAGAACAGACTGTGCCATACAGAAGACTGGAAATGTTCATGTGTTGATGTTTCTTTCTAGTATTTCGCTTATCTCTGGCTGCTTATATCACAGATTCTCTCTCTCCCACTTCACCCTGACATTTCGGTATTCTCTAGCCATGCTGCCTAATATCTGATACTTATGTTTGCCAAACTGTCCTAAAATAATCTCTTCTCATAGATGACATTATTATGGTCTCCCCACCGAAATCTGTTTCGAAACCTCTATTGCCACTAACACCATAGCTTTGCATCCAGAATACACTGAAGATCTCCTTCAGCTTCTCACACTCAAAGCTTAGTTTACTCTCTTCTTGCATCTCATTCTATAAAAAGCACCAACATACACATGGAAAACCAAACTGGCAGTATGCAAGTCATGCTAGAATCTTCCCTTTTCTAGTAGACATCCAGTCATCTATGATGTCCTGTAGATTGTACCTCCTGTGAAACCTGCTTCCTATTCCATTCCCGATGCCACTGCCTTAACTGCAATCCATTTGGAATTTTTTTTTTCTGGTTAATATATTAATCGCCCTGCCACTGGTCAAGAATAATACAGCTAAAATTCAAGTTTAATTGTGGCCTGTCTTTCCACCATCACCTTAATGGCATTGCTGTGTGTTCTCATTGTATCCTGAGAATATCTTTGTAATGCAATGCATACCACATGCTACTACTGCCTCCTTTTTATCATCATTAGACTATAAGCACCTCCATTATGTTTTTAAAAAATGTCTACTCAACTTGGAATCCTCCACACTAACGTGAATCAAGCCAATGCCTAGTAAATTAATATTAAATCAAAGTGCGTCAATTAAGTGGATTTTTCCATCAATATTCACTTTAACCCATATTTGGGGGGTGGGGTGCAGTGAACATACTGTCTTGGTCATTTATTCATTCATTCAATCAACAGATTATTATTAGCTTACCACATAGGAAGAGAAGTCAAAGGACAAATAGAGCAAATTTGAACATCTACTTGCAATTAGGGGGGATTTTATTACAAGGGAGAATCTGCTGAGTACATCTGGAATGGGACGAGGAGCCTGCATTTCTAACAATGATGTATCAGTGCTCCTAGTTTGTGCACCAACTTGAGATAACAAAAACATTGGACTGTTAGACAATTACCTGCAGAGGTATTTTTTTTAATGACTTAAAAATTGTAAGTAATTAAATGTACGTACATTGAAAAAATATACATTACCATATAGGAAAGCATATGTGAGAAAAATAGCCAGCCTCCTATTTCTGTGGCATCACAGAACTTTGAATTCTTTGGTTATTTCTTCTGATTGTTAACTATCTGTAAACAATATACTGTTATTATTTTGTTAATTGTTTATTATTTCCTGCTTACTAGACTTAGGTATACTCTGTTTATGTCATGTTATAAAATTGGTTTTTTGTTTGTTTGTTTGCTTTCTGTACTACTTCTACCTCTCTAATTAGCAAAATGTGAATTTTATGTGCCATGTAATATTTTAAGCATTGGCTCATTTAATCCTTCTAAAAAAAAAAAAAAAACAGTGAAACAGTGTAACAACAGACACCATATTAAGTCTCTGTAGTACTGATGAATAAAATGAATGAGTCACTTACCTAGAATCCCCAGATAGAAGTGTTATACTCAGGCACACTACTTTTTAAAAATAATGCCTCTTTGCTTCAAAAAAAGACTTTAATAATTTTATTTAAATCTATGTAAAATATAGGTTAATACAGATTATATAAAATATAAAATACTAAGACCATGAAAATATTGTCAACCACCTAACCAAGTACACTTACATTTTCTGATCTACATCTGTTCTAATTTTATTGGAAAATTTAGGGTTGGCCTCCTATAACAGAGTATTGAGCAAAGTGGTTAGCGTAAGGAAGAGGAGACCTCCCTGGTAGACTAGGGGTTGAGTCTCAGCCCCTCACTACTGAGTCCTGAGTTTGATCCCAACCAGGTTGCCGACTCATATGGCACAGCAGACCTCTCCCATCACCCTGCTGCCCCCCTCATCAGTGTATTTTGGTCGATCCGCCTGTTCTAACTCCCCACTCTGTCTCTGATGAACCCTCTCACACCTTACACCTCTGACTTACACCCCCATTTCTTCTGTGAAAAAATTAAACAAATATGATGAGGAAGGGAAATATTACACTTTAAAATAACAGGCTTTGGGAATATTCAATACTGAGGGTCAGGGAATAAGGAATGAAAATGCCTATAACCAGGAGAATGCCTGGAGAATGATTCAGGGAAGACCCTCCTCTCTTCCCTCAACTGACATTGAGCTAAAGAAAATCTGGGGACAGAGCACAGATGCCTAGTGGAAATAGATACTATTTGCTGTGTGCTGTGGCCATTGGCCATCTAGCCATCTTTTAGGATACCATACTCAATTCTACATTTCTCTGAGAATTGACTTTTGTTGACAGCAAACAAAGAAAATGGTGAATCAAGAAATATATGAATCATTTGTATAAAGCACACAGCGTAAAGCTTAGTACACAGCAAAGGGCAAAGCTTGATTTTTTTTTTATTCTTTTTTTTTAAGATTCATTTATTTGTGCATACAGAACTGGGGTACAGGCCAGAGGCACAGGGGCAGTGAGAGGCTTCACCAGAGACAGAGTGGGGAACAGAACAGGCAGATCGACAAAGTACACTGCTGAGGGGAGCAGCAGGCAGGTTAGGAGAGGTCTGCCACGCCATGTGGTCACCTCCAGGGCAGGCAGGAATCAAACTCATGGGGAAGCAGCTTTAGATTCTCAGTGCTGTGCTTTAACCCATTGGGCCACCAGGGAGGGCCCTCTTTTTTTTTTTTTTAATGTTGCCATTATGAGATGGAGCTATCACACTATGCAAGCCTGACAGCATAATAGAAACAAAAAAGCTATGTTTTGTAATCCTTGATCTGGTTTCTCTGTGTACATGCTCTTTATTTCATGTTGACTAATTAGACAACTAAAACAAAAATCAATTTTTCGGTCCTTATATGTGTGCATGTTCCTACTGTTGCCTTGAAATAGGATTACAGAAATAGAAAGATTCATGGAAAGTAGAAGTGCCTCTCGTCACCTGCTGCTCCTTTCCAGTGGTAATAACTGATACATAGGAATGAAGTTTTATGAGAAAGACCCCATTTATTGCTAATCATATTTAGCTTTTATTTTTCAAGCGTTGTTCTTCACCTGCATTCATCCAGCCCCACTTCTGTGCACCCCCTAACCATTGTTTGAGACTGAGCACAGTTCTCTCTCCATTTCAATATCAGGTATTCTTCCAAACTAAGTAATCATGTTACAAAAATGTCTTGCTCGTTGCTGGTATGTAATAAATAATACTTGAGGTATTGAGAAACAGCAAAGAAATAGTTATCTCACTTTTAAATGATGAAAGTACTCAAACAGAGCCGAGTGTTTGATTTGTATAAATTGTGGCAAGAATACACGCACATTTTTAAGTCTTTGGGAATAAAAGCTGTTCCTTACTTATGGTTTAGCTAGTAAGTAGGAGGATCACACACAAAAAACATCTTAGACAAGGATATAATGTATGCCAAAAGAAGCATCTGAGTAGGTATTCCAGGCTTGTGACCCCATATATGAAATCTACTCGAGGTTACACTTAGGTCTCCACACTCCCTGATACCACACCACTAATAATACACCTGGTCTGGACTGGCTCTCTTACTTACTGGAGATATACAAAGACATGGAACTATTCAATGTGATAATGTGTACAGAGAGCCTAGATATATAATAGATATGTCAGGAATGTTAGTTTCCTCTATTTACCTTCCCTGTAAGGTAAACACAGCCAACTGTTTCATTTTAATAAACAATAGACTAAAAGGATATAGTTTTTTTTTTTTTAAAGATTTGTTTGATTTATTTATGTATACAAGAACTGTGGAATAGGTCAGAGGTGTGCTGGGTGAGAGGATTCACCAGAGACAGAGTTATGTGGATCTACTGAAATACACTGCTGAGGGGAGCAGCAGGCGAAACAGGAGAGGTCTGCTGTGCCATGCGGGTCAGCTCCCTGGCCGGGGATCCAGCTCATGCTGTAGTGTCTGGCGAGAACTCGATAGTGCTGAGACAACCCCTTGTGCCACCAAGGAGGCTCTAAATTTAATTTTTACAGAGTTAATATGAAAGAAAAGTTGTATTCTTACCCTAGGAGTATAAACACAAGCTCAGGTTATAGATAATTTTTTCAACTGGACAGCCCATTTTCTGCTTAGAAACTGAAAATCAAAATCATCTTTACTCAGTTGCCTGCGTTCAGGGCACATTGTGTCAAAAGCACTGAATGGAACACTGCTATTTTTCAAAAGAAATAACGTGTTTTTTTGTTACCAAAAGCAATGTCCAATATAGAGATAATCATTATCCAACAAAATTTAAATCCCTAAAACCACAGGAGCATAACAAATCTCACATACAGTAATCTGTGGTATTTTGACTATAGTTTGTAATAAATTGGTGATAATCTTTTAAATGTGACTAGAAGAATATGTTTCTTCCAAAGTCTTAACAACACTAATTTGATAATGGTCCTGTTTTCCAAGATGTCATTATATTATTATACCCTCTAAAAGATTTTAATTCAGCAAGTATGACTAGAAAACTGTACTTTCCTATTTTAGCAGCTATTGTTCTGGTTATCAGACAAGTAATATGTGGTGACTGCCTCCTCAGGCATTTATTCTAAATGGTTTTTCTGCATTGAAAGATTAATTTTCATTTTCAGCAATAAAAATAAGGACTTTTTTTCCTTTTTTGGTATCTATAACATTATCAAATATACTTATGAAAGTTCTCTTTCCTGTTTGATTCTCATTTCTTGGGGGTTGAGATTGTGCAGTATCTAGTTATTAAAGGTTCCTAGTACTGTATCTGAATCAAACTAGGAGCTTGATCAGTTTTGGCAAGTGAATGAATGTATGAATGATGCTGTATTAGATTCTGTCAAAAATTAGAATTCAGGGCATTTAAAAATCAACTGCTTAACGTACAATGTCTAATTGAATTAATTATGAAAAAAAACTTGAAGGTTTTTCCTTTATTTTATTGTTAAATAATTTATTTCTTTTTAATTGAGGAAATAATTGGACACCACCATCCAACATCGCCACCATAGAACACCCACCACCAAATCACCCAGACTCCATCACCGTAGTAGTACACTGTGCTTCCATCACCCTTTTCGTGGGAAAGACTTTTTCAAGCTTCATGGACATGAGCACCTTGGTGTTCTACTCTCTAGTAATCGATCCCCCAGTCCATAAGATAACAAAAATAAAATTTTCAAAAATCTGATGTCCAGAGGGGCTGGGGCTGGTTTAGCCTCTTGGCCTTCCCCACGTGGTTATTATTATCACAGTAAAGAGAGAAAGAACACTGAATCTTTTCACAATAACCTGATTCCAACAGTGTTAATAAAGTCGTTCATTATTCAAGGTTTTTGACATACTTCGGTCTTTCTAACCTATGAAGTAAATCTCTACTTCCCAAAAGCTCCAGTGCCAATTTTAATGACCCTGTCCACATGGCTGTTTTTTTTTTTTTTTTTTTTTGGTTTCTTTGCTATTAGTGAATGACAAGTGAAGGATATGCATTTTAACTTGAAAATGTCAGGTATGCACTTTAAGAGATATATTTTTGCAGCTTTTAATGAGGTGGTGTTTCTTTTTGAAAGGAATACTCATCTCTGATGCGGTTGCTGTGCAGGTGACAACTGATATTTAATAAGCGATGGTTCTTGTATTAGTCACAGTTCTCTAAAGAAAATGTCTCAGATTGCTTTTGAAAAACTCTTAGCGTCACTAGCCCAAAGGCAAGATGTGACCTTTTTATTACATAATGAGAATCATTTATTATCTTACAATGTATCTTAAAGTCACAGACAAAATGCCACTTTGATAATTGCTTTCAATTAGCTTTGAGCATAGCATATATTCATAAAATGTCTTCTCTAATTTAGACTTGAATTAGAGAAAATTGCAGACATAATCTACTTTAAGGTTGTCTCATTTAAGGTGATTCGTAGTTTTATATCAAAGAAATCAAAACGAGTAGCTTTAAAACAGTTTCTCAATATGTTTTAAGCAGGCTTTTCAATATTTGATTCTATTCTATTACCAATTAATTAACCAATTAGAAAGCTAGTTCATCATTTCTGACCTTTTATGCATGTTAACTTTTGACTTTCATTTCTAATGATTGTTTTGAAATTAAGCCTTGCAGTTCATGTTGAAAGGGAGAAACAATCTGATTAGCAAGATAAATAAGGTTTGCCTCAGTACCAGTATATCTTGATGGTGGCCTATAACTGGAATTCTGAATACTATAATGGCAGCTCCTTGAATATGGCATGCCTTGAATAAATAATGCATATCTAATGGTCAATAAATTGTGCTATATTATCAGGTACCTAGATAAGATGTTTTGAGGTGTTACTATGAGTGAGGTTAAAGGTAAAGTCATAGTTAAAATGTGATTTGGATTCATTTTATTTTTGTTATCACCCTAAAGCACTGGAAAATGGCTTAAATTCACATATCTATCTCCCTTGAAATATTTGTGAAATAATAGAAACTCCGAAATTACATTTTACATTTATGGTGTTTCAGTATCTTGTGAAAGATTACTAACCTTAACAGAGACTCTCAGAAATTAGTATTGCATCTGGAAATTATCTTTTTTTCTTTTTCCCTAGATAAAAATTACCCACAAGAATCAAGCCCCAATGCTGATGGGCCCTCCTCCAAAAACCGGGTTGTTCTGCTCCCTCGTCAAAAGAACAAGAAACCAAAGCAAGGAATAATCCTCTATCGTTCCATTCTTAGTGATCTAATTAGCATAATTGGGCCTTGGAACACTTATGCTGGAAATCTTTGAACCATTTCAAGTCTTCTGCTTGTGCAAAATCATAGAATTGGTTTAACAGTTTTGTTACTGAGCTACTGTAAAAATCAGCTATTAGAAAATTGTCTCAGTTTTTATAGGAATCGTTGCATGAAGAAAGCAGAAGTTTATATGAAGTGATACTGCATATTTTTGTTGCATGCATTCCCATAGATTTTTATATCTCCCACACATTTCTCTGCCAATTTTCATTTACTAACCTGTGAGAAAAAGCTCTCATGAAAAGGAAATGCCACGGGAAATATGATTCTCAGTGTGATTACAATTATTAATAAGCACTAATCAATAATGTTACGGTTTTCCATAATTGCGATTGCTGTATTTTTCTTTCAGAAACAGTGTAGCAGTGATCTTTGACCTTCGACTTAAGGAGAAACTCACAATTGAATGATTTTATTAAATAGTTGTCTATAGTACCTTGTTATATCTTAAGTTTTTCTTCAACATCTTTATGCTTCTGAGTGGAATTTAAAATATCAGGTGTAAAATTTGCTTGTCCTCAGAAGTAGAAAGTGATTTTTTTTTTTGGTTATTTATGTTTTTATTTCCAGGAATAAGTGAAAACATGTTCCTTGGCAGTAAAGTGCGCTAATATGCCAAGCTTTGTTACTTTCTGCATGTGAATCTAGATAAAAAGTCATAATCACACCAGTAACCAAATAGATGTTTTAAACTAATAAACTGTGCCTAATAAACTGTTTTTCCCACCAAAGATTCAGAAAAAGATGCTTAGGAGAAATGGCTTAGCGCATAATTAATTAAGCACTGTGGAGAAATTTGTGTTTCTGGTGGCTCATTTTGTGATGACTAAAACACTGGAAGAGAGTGAATTATCCATTAATTATAATTAAAATTCTCACCTTTAACAGACTGTAGTCCTTGCAACACAATCAAAGCTCAGTTGCTGATTTCCTGCTTTTTTGATCATTTACAAATTTAGACATCCGTAATTGTTAATGGCTCAGTTAACTTCACTCGAGAAAGTAAACATATCAGTTCCTTTTTAGTTTAAATTGATACCTGTAATAATATTGAGCTCACTGGAGCAAATCAAGCATGCAGTAAGTTCCTCCCCCTCACCTACTTCACATCCATCTCTATGACATTTCAAATGTTTATTTGGAAATAATGGCCCACATCATTGTCTCCACTGTTGAAGATGAAGTTGGATTCTCTGATTATGGGAAGAAATTATGGAATAGTTCTTTTCTTGTGGTTTTATTAAACCTATGATATAAAATGAAATGCTATTCTGAGTAGTTTCAGTATTGTTCATTCACACTGACCTGCATCTTTCATTGCATGTTTTATGTTTTCAAACATGCCATAAGAAAAACAAATGCTTGAAATGCATGACTTATTAGTTTCTCTGTCCACTCTGCATTAAAGTACCAATGATTTATCTGTTCTATTTTTCTATTGATTCATTCATCTTCAAATAAAAAAATAGCATTTAGTGATTCTGTTGAACACAATTCTGTGCATGGATTTATGGATTTCAAGTGAAATTGCTATAATTTTTGTTCCTTGGTTTGAAAACTCAACTGAATGCTGATATATCAATAGCTACTCTCTAGCAATGTGCTGTAATGGAAGATTATGTATAAAGCATATTCTTTTAGTGTTTCAGGAACATTAGATGGTAAATATCAATCAACAATAACTTTAATTGCTTTGAAAATAAAAGCTTTTGAATAAAATTAAGACTTAATTTAGCATTCCCAGGAAAATTATCATTACAATTGCAAATGTAGCACAGCAATCACTTGTGCTAGTAAAAAAAAAAAAAAACAAAAAACAAAAATCAAAACAAGTTATTTGGCAGAGCAGTCATCTAGACCCAAAGAAATCTCAAAGCATAACAAATGCATTGCTGACATAATGTTACATAACACATGCATTGATTTTGTGTATCTATGGTTACAGGTAATAAATATTTTCACATAAATTGACAAAATTTTCTACAATGAGCAGGCAGGCTTTGTGTCAAAAACATATTCTGAAGCCACCAATTATTTTATGTTCAGTACAACATACAATTATTTCTTGGCTACCTTTTGTACTATATAGTTTGAAGACAGCAGTGGTTTGTGAATCATTTTTAACAATCTGTGCAGTGGAAAGCTGTTGAAAGATAGTAGGACAAGACAAATTAAACAACCTGCCTGTAAGATTTCAGTAATTGAAATAATGGGATGCAGCTTCACTTCCATGTAGTTATAGAACTACAATTAGTGATAATAGTAGGTGCTCACAGTTTCAGTCAGTTCAATTCATTGGTACCAATAATAAATGTTCAAATAGGAATTAAATTTTACTTTCCCCAGCTCAATTTCTAAAGAGATTGACGTGCTTGTCCTTCAAGCACACTACTCCCGGGATTTAGAAAGTAGTTTCTGAAAACCTACTTTGATGGTTTTGAAATTGGAGAAGATATTCTCCCCATTTGTATGACAGCTTCAAGGGAAGAATATGTATTTTTGGGGAAAATTCGAAACTGAAAGTTCTATGGTATATTAAAATATTCAATAATAAATGTTAACTTTACAGGATGGAAATTTTTCTTATATGTGTGTGGGTGACTGAGTTGTTGAGTCACCTCTTTTAAAGAAATAGACATATAACATTCTGACAAAGTTTTAAGTGAATTAAGCTCTTAAATAAAGATTAACACTGGGTTTCCTGGGGGTCAGAGGAATAAGGCTTGGCTTAAACATGGCTTGTACACTGCCAATCAAGAAGTAAAGCAGAAAGCAATTCCAGAATTAAACATGAGGAACCAGGCTTCTAAAAGGAATGGAGGTATGTATGTAAGATCAGAAATAAATGTATATTTCCACTTACATGTGTTTATCATGGCTATTTGATGGGGAAAAAAAAAGTGCTAGTCAGCTTATCCTTGAAGAATGACATAGCTTGTAGGAAATGACAAAAAAAATCTTAAAATATTTTCCTTTTCAAATCGTTTTGTTATTATAGCCAGAGTGAGTGAAGCAAACATTCAGTGGAGTCTACCACATATAAAAATTTAAATCCAATTAGAATTAGTAAAGCACATGTATTTTTTGGAGCTTTGTTCTTTTTCCTTTTGAGGGAGGTGGAAGTAATTGCAGTTTTCAGGGAAGACTGTTTTGAATCTCAGACTGTATTCTACTTGAAAAAGACAAAGCTTCATTGTTTTTTGTGTCAGTTTTTTATTGGCTATAAGAAGGGGAAATGTACTTTCATGGTACATAAGAAGAATTATTCAAATATAATGCATTTATTCTCATTTAGAAGATTAAGCCATTGTAATATAGGTTGAGATTATAATATTTAAATAAATAAATACAGAACCAAAATTTTTGCAAGAACTTTTATTTTGTGAGACAGAAATCACCCTTTAAGTCTCCCAATTAAGTTGCATTGTATTAAATAAAGTTTGAATAAACATATTTGAAAGGTTCTGTCTATTCTTATTGTGTTTAAAAACATGGAATTCATTTAATTACGGTATCTTATTTTCTCAGAAAGTGTTATATACAATATCTTGCTTTTTGAAATAAAATGTTAACCACTCAGCTGTGTTATTCTTTATTGCCATTTTACATTTTGTCCTTAAATGAACTTCTTTAAGCAGATGACAGTCAGTCTATCCTAGTGAGTTTCTAGTAGGTCTAACAGGCCAGCCACCCTGTCTTTTGTCAGGAAGAAGGTGTGATGTGGTTATGTATCGATTAGAAGCAAATCTTTCCACTTTGAGCCCTACGTTGCTGTTGTGAACAATCAATTTCAGAGATTCCAGGAAATGCAGCTAACCAAATGTTTGAATCTTAGGGACTGAAAGACTAGTTCAGTGGTTCTTTGAGGATTTCTGTGGAATGTTCTGAAAGAAACCAACTTTTTAATTTATTTTGTGTAATAGACTCCAGTATATATCTCAGGGGCACTTAATTGAGGTACAAGATACTTTATGAAATGACTGCAGAATATTTTTAAATGACATAAGCTCTTCTCTAAACATCTTTCCATCTGTTAGAAGAGTTAAGTAAATTAATGATCATATTACATAAAGGAGTATTTAAATTAAGTCATATGTTAAATAATTTAGAGCAGTCCCTGTTGGTAAAAGAAGAGAAAATCCTTAGTACAGAATAGAAGTATTCTTCTCTGCAGAAATGGTTGAAATAATTATTTTATCTACTAGAAAAAGATTTGTCATGTTCAGCTTCAACATAACTCTTTAGCTTGCTCAGGTTATTTTTATAGTGCAATACTTCTTTGAACCTAATTTTCCCACAAAGTTATCTGGACATTTGCAGATATGCCAGAATAACTTCCTAATAACTGCCACTAGACCACCAAGAGAAGTCTACAGTTGGACATCTCCATACCATTTTGAATTTTGAGAGCATTTTGAGAATCAAAGAGATGACATATCATCATCATGAGACATAACAAGAAACCTTGGCCATTGTTCAAATCATCCCTTTCATGGAATTTCCATTAATCTCTCCTGAATGATATTTTCATTGTCCTTCACCCTCAACCACACCCACCACACCTCAAACTGTTGCCAGTAATTTCCAGATTCCATTGACAACTTACACATTCTGTTCTCAATGTGTATCCTACCTCTTGCATTCACTCTGATCCATCTCTTCTCAGGAACCACAGGACCAAGAAAGTTTGAGTAAGGTTCATGCCTGTCCAATCCTAGAAGCCTCTCATGAGAAGTACTGCTTTGACAGTCTCTCCTCCCTCCAAGCATGAGGCCTTCTGACAACCCCCTATTCCTACCACACTACTCACCAGATTGAACCTAGGCAAACAGGGGCCTTTGTGAGCTAAACTTGACCACTGTGGTCTAGAATGCATTACAGTGAGTCTTTGTTTTGAATCTCTTTTAAACATAATTTTTAAAAAATGTTTTCCTTAACTCCTATCTCTAGTTATTAATTATTTATTGTTAACAAAAATCTTTTGTACCTAATACTACCATAAACCTCTGGCACCTATGCTATAGTTAAATCTATATTTTAAATAGTTACTTATATGATTCTTTTCATTAGACATGTGAGTACTTTGTAAATCAGCTGGGATCCCTATTCTCCACTGTTCCCCTGGAATTACCTCATATTAGATATCCAATGATCTAGGGGATGAATAAATAATAGAAAGCCACCAAAACAATTCCCAAGTTCTAACAAAATGTGTTGTTAAGGAGAAGGATGTCCTAAAGGAACTCTGCAGAGTCTTGTGGACTCCACCCCTACTCCAGCTTTCTGGACTCTACCGCCTATGCCAGTGATTGAAAACTACAACTCCCAGCAGCACCAGGGAGAGAACTGTGAGGACCCAAGGACGGAATTAAGCAGGCATTCTGGGACTTTGGGAGATAAATGGGGAGCCATTTCATCTCTCACTCTCACTCGGGAAATGGCTCTCTGGAACGGGAGACTGGGGACTTTCAGTTAGTTACCAGAGCTCCAAGTCAGCTGAGCAGGTAAGATATTCCAGTTGTTGTTTCCTTTTCTTTTCCCCTTTTGTAAATAAATCAATTTTGACCCTTTTGTGTGTGCCTGCAGTATAACTGAATTTTAAGCGTGCAGGTGAGGCCCCACAGATAGGTGGCGCAGTTCACACTGGGATGCCCTGTAACAGTATTACTTGTTCCAGAAGAAAGTAGATTCAAAAAAATAAAAAGTATTTTTTATGCCTTATAAAATTTGGCTGAATAAACTTATACTCCATACTGATTTTCTTCTCACCTCTTGTCACTTTCCATTTGCCACAGTCTAGCATTTCCAACTTCTCAAGTTAATTTACTAGTCACTATAGCACACTTTCCATTTGCAAACCTGGTGGGGTTGGCAGGAGTGGTTCGTTGTCTTCTATTCTCCAAAAATGTCATGGACGTATTTTTGTGGTAGGCAGAATAATGTCCTGCAAAAGTTGTCTACATCCTAAACTTTGGCACCTATGAATTCTTTGTTTTGTTACTTGACAGCAGGTAATTAGACTGCAATTAGAATTACAGCCGCCAAACACCTGATTGTATGGTAAAGCGAGTGGCCTGAATTACCCAGGTGCACTCAATGTAATCTCAAGCATCCTTTTAAGTGAAATAGGGAGAGAGAGGGGCAATTCAGAGTCAAAGAGAGCTTTGAAGATGGCAGAGGGAAGACCAGAACCAGAGAAGCCTCTAGATGCTGGAAAACGTAAGGAGACACATTTTCTTCTGGAACCTCTAGAAGGAACACAGCCCTGCCAACATGTTGAAGTTTACCCAGGGAGACCCATTTTGGGTTTTTCACTGGTATTCTAAGATAAACTGTTGTTTTAAATCACAGATTATTGGCAGCAACCAAAAACTCTAATATAGGGAGATAGGAAAGTAGAATGTCAATGTTTTAGACTATTGCTACACATTGATGACTTTTAAAATATGTTCTCACTTAAGTTCTCTTTATCAATTTTTTTTTCACTTTGGTATTAATGTTGATAGAGTGGGCAGGGAGAACAAATTAGAGGTTTTCTAGTTTGTTAGTGATGCATTCCACAGTAAGGTGAAAAAATAAAAGCATATGTTGTGCAGAAATCTATTTCTCTGAAAATTAATATCGAGAATTTATTTTTTCAGGTGATAGATTCAATCCTGGTTTTAGGTATTTGGAAGTTGGCAATATGTTTTTTCTTCTCAGGGTACTTAGGACACTTTTACTTTTGTAGGACACTTTTACTTTTGTATGTTGGAAAAAGAAAAGTTCCTAAGAAGTTACTTTAAGTGAGAAAATTAGGGTAATCTTTTCAGTTAAATGATTTGTCACATCTGTCCCACATTTTCTGTACATTCATTTCACAAGTTCAATTTCAGCTGTAGCAACAGCTGAAGTGGGTAGCCTAGTGAGCTTCACTACCTTCTGGGTCAGAGCCAGGCCTTTCGCAGTCAGATTACTATCCCACTTGAAGCTGCTAAAGAGGAGATCGCTAAGCAAATGCTAATGAGTTTAAGCTGGTTTGTGCATAAATGTCTAGCTATTTTGGGAAAGAATTTACTTTGCAAATATTATATAGTGTATAAGACTTTCTGAACCTCTTGTTCATAGATGAGGATTTCCTGAGTCAAAGGAGTTTGCCAGACTTCAAAATTGAACATGAATTTAAGTTCTTTTTCAGAGCCATGTTGTGTATGTAGTTACTGGAGATACCATCCACACACATGAGAGAAATCAGTCAATCAATTCATTGGTCTTTTCGGTTGACAAGCAAAAATTCTTTCCTTGACTATATTCTACTCAACTTCCCCTAACCTCTACTTCAGCTTTTGGACTTGGGTCTGTATCTTAGCAAGAACCCAGAGAAATGAATTAGTTAGACACCTCTTCCATAGCTGATCACCCTAATCAGGCTTATCATCTTCCATGGTTTCCAGATGATGTTTTATCACTCTAGCTTGTTAGCAACTAGCAGGAATGTCCCATTACCCTGTGTCTCCTCTTTGTAATTTTCTCTTCACTGATCCCTACTTTACTCCTGCACTATAAGTTTTCACTTGCTTAGCTTTTATTGGAAATTGAGACTATCTCTTCCTCCATTGCAAAATTCAATTTCAGTGGGCCTGCCTTAGAACCTATCAAAGTTGTGTCTCTTGAATGAAGTGTTCCTTAATATTCTTTCACAATTGATCACTAAGTTTTCTTTAAAGCTCATCTTTATGATTAGAAAATTGGTATATGACATTTACTTTAAATATTGCTATGAATTGTTTCAAAATTCCAATCAGGTAAATAATCCTCCTTATGAGCATTATTCACCTAAAATTCCAACTCTTGTAGATTTAAAAATAGAAAATTAAAAATTGAGAATTAAGAAATATTACTGCCCATGTAGTAACATTGAAAAATGATTTGCAACTCCATAGTAAATCATTGTGAGAGGGCCATGTCTGTCAGACCCTGAAATGATGTAAGTTGATCTGTCCACTGAACACTTCTGTCTGAAACACTCGCCTATGTGGAAGCAAGCCTGCGAGGGCACATGTTGGCTCAACCCTCAAGTGTATAAAAGTGATATTAAGTCATTTGAGACTGGAAGTCCACTGATGTGTCCTCCAGCAATCCCTTCCTAGGTGAAAATTCAGACATGTGCTCATGTTAGAAGGTGGCGTGTGGGGTTAAAACCCATTTACCCACAGCAGTAACTCACGCATTAATGTACCCTTTACTGGCTTATGTTGCATCTCTGTCATTTTTTTTATTTCTCAGTTCTGTTCCCTGAGATTATCTTCCAAATAAACTATCAATACTCAAGTCTTTGTCTTAGGCTTACTTTTGAGAGACATTTGTTTGAGACCAAACAAAATAGTAATGCCATGTTGATGAACAAGTTCTTTTGAATGAGGCAGGAAAGGACGAGAATAATGGGAAAAACGATATCAAAGCCACAATCCAAAGGGGTTAGTGACAGCAGAGGTGCATGGACCTTACCCACCACATCACAGTGGCTATATGTTAGATAACAGATGACCTAAAAGACTTCCAGCACAACTCTCAATTCTCCACAGAATTCTAAGGACTCTGCCCTTATACTTTTTTTCCCTGTAGATGCATTAAGGAAAAATCTCACTTGCCTATTTAGGTTCTTCTTAGACTTTTCAGGCAATAAGATTAAAAAGACACCAAGTAGTGGGAGAAAAGAACAAATGTAATTACATAAATATGGAGAATGCCACCCCAGTTGGATATAAATTCTAAAGTAAATGGGAGCAAAATGGGAGTACCCTGAATTAAGGAAAGGGGTAGGGACCAGAGGCTTCCAGAAAGGAAGAGGGGCACTTAGGATAAAGATAAGAATCTCTGTAAGCAGCTTTGTCCTGCTTTATAGTCAGATTCTCCTATGGTAAATTTCCTTTTGGTCAAAATCCTAATTGTGAGAGCACCAGTTTTCATCCTAACTGATTAAGGGAACAGTAAAGGTTTCTACTTAATCTGACAAAGCTGCAGATGAGCTAAATAATGTATTCAAAATATTTATACATATTTGTAATTTTTTCTATGCTCTTTAGTAACTCCATGCTGTGAGCTCTATTTTCATGTCCATGGATTTCTTGATGTGTAATATTTTAGATTAACATATGTAGTTCTAAATATCTAGCACTTTTAAAAATGTCTTCTCATAGATATGTTCTTACTCTTAATATCTATGTTCTACCTTTTAAGCAACATTTTAGAGAAAAATAGTTTTTTTATCTAACTGATTTATTTACATACATATGACATGTCATCTCCCAAACAACTTAAAAAAGAAATTTTTATTGAAGAGCATAAGAGTTATATATGGTCTTTAATAACATCAAAGTATTAAAATTTGTATCATTGAAAGAAATTTAAATTATTACTTAAAAACACTCAGCCAATTATCTTATCTTCATATGAGAAAACTGTAGACAAAATAGAAGCTTCCCTTTGCTTCTAAAGCTGAAGGTCAGTGGTATTACTTAATAAATGGATAAATTAAGGTTTCTAAGTGATCCTTTGAGTGCAAATGACTTCTATGTGTGCTGCCAAACATTAGTATTAGCATTTAAAAACAATGACATTTGTAAATTCAAGATAAAATAACCTCCTAGCTCTTTTGATCTTTTATTGATTTTACTGCCCTAGTTTATAAATATCTGTAAACCTAAAACCCCATCAACTTAAAAAAAAAAAAAAACAGAAAAGTAGCATTTGGAAAGAGAAAACAGTAGCATAAAATCAGTGCTTCTTTTCTATAGCTCAACATTCGATTGTTCATGTACTCTTTTAAAGCTTTAATAGCGTCTACTTCTGTAACTATTAAATTAATGGATTTTTCATTTCATTTAGACCTATTTTAGAATTTGACATTTTTATATTTAAAAAATTAATTTGAAAATTAAAGTAAGATATTATATTGACATGTACCTTGATATACCTTGAGGACATGTATTTCAAATATTTCCTATGATTCTCACTTTATGGTATCCTATCTGAAAAAAAGTGCTAATTTTCTTCCATCCTTTTCATTTCCTATCTTAAACCCAGTAGCATTTTGTACATTTTTGAATTAAAAAAAAATTGGAATAGTAAGAACTACTCATTAAACTTTGAAAAAAATGTTTCAGTACCTTGACTTTTTGGCCATCATCTCAGTTAACTAGGAAAGGATTACCTACATATTCCAGAAACACTCCTGTCTTCACAGTGTATGTTTTTTAACTGAAACTTCTAAAATAAAAGAATCTGTCAAATATGACTTGTTCAATAAAATAAAGGTATATGTATGATAGACTATTTTTAAACAGTAGCTTTTTGAGAAATATTTTTCAATTTTGGAGGCAATTTGCCTGATTCTATTTTGTTAGGAAAATTATGATTACTTTGCTTTCCTGAATAAACAATGGTTGTGGTAATATGGATAGTTGGGTAGGATTGATAGGGGTGGCAAGTTTTTTTCAGAATTGCAGTATGTATAATGGATAAAATGCAAACCCTAAACCGTATAGGTAATTGAAAGTTACAATGAAAAATAACTAAAAATAACAATGAAAAGCTAATCATGCACTTATATAAATTATTGAGATGCTATTTTCTAAACTTAGGCTCCCAGGTTCTTTGGTTAAGAAACACAACAGTTAGATATATAGTCAGTATATATAATAATATTCTTATGCCACAATGATCTGAAAAGTAAAAGTAATTTTAATACCATTTGAGTATAGAGGACTAGTTTCCTTTATTTTAATAAAATAGCAGAACTATTAATAGAGTAGAATAGAATCAAATGATATGAAACCCCATTATCAATAAAAAGTTAACTTCAACATAATAAATATTCCATGTATATTTTTTAATGCATTCCCTCATTTTTAGTTTTTCTTCACCATTTTAACATGTTTTTGTTTGTTTTTTTTAAAGATTTATTTATTTATTCATACAGAACTGGTGTACAGGCCAGAGATGCGGAGGGTGAGAACCCATCAGAGACAGAGTGGGGATCAGAACAGGCAAATCAATGAAGTATACTGCTGAGGGGAGCAGCAGGCGGGTCAGGAGAGGTCTGCCATGCCATGTGGTCACCTCCCGGGCAGGCAGGGATCGAACTCATGCAGAAATGGTTTAAGCTTCTTAGTGCTGTGCTTTAACCCACTGCGCCACAAGGGAGGGCCTTAATATGTTTTTTATTAAGATTATTTATGCATACAAAAACTGTGGTGTAGGCCAGAAATGTGGGAGGTTGGGGGGGGTGAGAGGATTCACCAGAGACAGAGTGGGGAACAGAACAGGCAGATGTACTGAAATACATGGCTGAGGGGAGCAGCGGAAGAGACAGGAAATGTCTGCTGGGCCATATGGGTCACCTCCCTGGCGGGGGATCAAACTCATGCCACAGTGACTGGTGATAGCTTGATAGTGCTGTGTCTTTAAACTCTGAGTCATCAGGGAGGCCCTTAACGTGTATTTCTAAGATCAAGAGATATCCAAAAAGTTCACTTCAATCTTTGGTTTCACAGGGAAATGAGAGGGAAGAAGTGTTTCTTTTCACGCCTGTACTTAGAGGGCCTCTCCCACTCCCTACTCGCCTTCTCTACTGATGGATGGTACCTGGGCCCTGAGCCAGTTGCTCCCAGTGGATTAACAATTCTTTTCTAGCAGCTAGGAGGGTGTGTTTAGTCTTTTACCTTTTCTGTCAACTGAGGATTCAAATATAATCACATAATTATTTTCACAGTGAATTGCTCACATTGGCACACTTCCTATTAGCACAGAAACCAATTGTGTTCTACTTGTGATACAGGAATCATCAGGACCTTGTGGTATAGGGAGAAGTTTGGGATGGGGAGGAACAGAGGGTGGTTCAGATGAGTCCTGACAGTACAAGGTGTGATTGTTGTAGCCAGTCGGTGGCAGCCTCGAAGGTTGTCTTGTTGGGTTCTACAGATGTCTGTTGTCGATGCCTATGCTGGCTCACACCGGCATATTTTGGAGCACCGTAGGAGTCCATCCATATGCACATAAGGTTTTAAGTACCCATGAGGTGTGGGGAATTTTCCCCAGAAATAACACCATAGGTTGTTCTAGGATAGGCTCGATAATTCAGACAAGTAATGTGTCCACATCAACTGTGCTATGTTACAACTTAGGTATTGGCTTGAAGTCTAAACACCAACTTAGACCTCAGCTTTCCCCATAAGTATTTTAAGATTCAGGTTTTCTTTCTCTGCCATCAGCCCTTCCTAAAAATAGCATGTTCTTCCCTGGTGTCCTTACTTTTAAGTCAGTCAGGTGGCTGAGATTCCTATCTAATCACTCTTATAATGCCAACTGTTTCCCTCTTACATTTTGTGGCCAGAAAGGAAGAGCAAGAACCCTAGAAAGCCAATCATGATGAAGTCCTAAGACTTACCCTTAGCAGTTTGACCACCCTTTCAGCTATTCTCTTTCATAGCCAGTGTTCAATGTGTTTTTCTTCAATAGTGCTCACACACACATACTACCCCTACTGATATTTATTTTCCTCTTGATAAATTTCCCTATAATTTTGCTTTTTTTTAAATCAAAGTAACATTGGTTTACAAATTAGACCTGATTCCAAGGCAGAGGAACACACCACCTCAGATGCATGTCACAAAGGACACCAACACCAGGGCATCCTCAGTCCTCCATCACAGTCCATTGGCCACATCCACACTTTGCTCTTCACCCTCTTGCTCCTCATGCTACAAATATTGAGGGTTTGTTACTGGTTCTGGTTTTATTTTGTCTGACCCTTTGTTTTGTTTTTCTGTATTTGACAAATACTTTGGGTTTATATCACTTTGTATACTTTGGGTTTATATCACTTGGCATTATCCCTTCCAGTTCTGTCCATATTGTTGCAAATGGCATGTCAAGAGTTCAATTTTGGTTGTTTCTACAATTTAGTTATTGAACATTGGGCCACAAAAAAATATGGAAGTGCACATATCCTTTTGATATATATATTTTTTTTGCATTCTTTAGGGATAGATGCCTAGGAGTACATTTCTTAGTCATGCATAGACTTATTTTTAATAGTTCAAGAAACCTACATAATGCTTCCCATAGGGTTTGGACCAGAGTGCAATTCGATGAACTATGGTACGAGGGTTTCTTTTTCTTCATATCTTCATCAGTGAGTTTTTAATAGAAGGTGTTCTCACACGTATGAGAGGGAACCACATTTGTTGGATTTGTATTTCCCTCATCAGAGATAAGCATTATTTCACATGCCTATTGGCCTTTTGTATGCCTCCTTTGGAAAAATGTGTTTTTAGGTCTTCTGCTCAGGTTTTTGTCTCAGAGGCTTAATTAGTTCTCCTTTTGTTGAGACACACAAGTTCTTTTTATTTTAGATATCAACTCTTTGTTGTATCTATGAGAATTTTCTTCTATTCAAAATGTCTTGCTGTGATAGTTTCTTACACTGTGAAGAAGTGTTTTAGTCTAGCATAGTTCCATATGATTATATTTACTTTTGTTTTCTTGCTGTTGGGCATCCAGTTGAACAACCATGTAGACACCAGTGATGTTTATATCATGGAGTGTTTTGCCTATGTTTTCTTTAATTTGTTTTATAGCTTTGAGTCCCACATTTGTGTCTTTAATCAATTTTGAATTAGTTTTGTATTATGTGTGATATAGTGACCTAGTTTCATGTTTTTCACATGGTTGTTCATTTTAAACTATGCCATTTGTTGAAAAGACTCTTCTTTCTTAATGGTATGTGCTTGGTTCCTTTGTCATAAATTAACATTCCATAGATACTCAGGTTTATTTCTGGGCTTTCAATTCTATTCCATTAGTCTATGTGACTGTCTTTGTTCCAAATACTGTACTGTTTCGTTTACTGTAGATATGTAACATAATTTGATAGCCTGTACTGTGATGGCACCATGTACCTCATTTTTGTCAGGGTTGTTTTGGCTATTTGGGATATTTTGTGGTTCCATATGAATATGAAGTATGCTACAGACACCTTAATATAGATTGCATTTAACCCACTTTTTATTTCATTAGGCTGGTCATTCTAACAATTTTACCATCTATGAACATGAATGAGTATGTAAGTCTTAATTTCTTTGTGTATTCTATTTCTTTTAACAATGTTTTATAGTTTCCATTGTATAGGTCTTTCACCTCTTCTATTAAGAATATCGCTAGGTATTTAATTCTTTTTCTTTAAAGTTGCGAGTGGTATTATTTTCTTTGGTCAGCATCTTTATACCAATACATGTATATGGTATATATATTGAGCAAAATTGCAAGTTCAGCAAAACTTACATTTCTTAAATGTTTCCTATATTTTTTTTAGGCCCTATTCCCTGCAATCCCAACTATACATGGTCACATCCTATCAAAAATACTTACTGTGCTCCTCTTAATTAGATCATCTTGTCTCATGGATCAATAAATTGATAATGTAGGGCCTCCCTGGTGGTGTGAGGTTTAAGTCTCAGCTATCACCACTGCAACCTGATTTCAATCCTCACCAGGCAGCTAACCCACATATGGCACAGCAGACCTCTCCTGTCTCTCCTGCTGCTCCCCTCAGCAGTGTTTCTTAGAGATGTGCTTATTCTGTTCCCCATGGTGTCTAGTGAATCCTCTCACCTTGCACTTCTGGCCTACACCCCAGTTCTTCTGTGCTTAAATAAATAAATAAATCTTTTAAAAAAGAAATTAATACTATAATCCATGACTATATATATTTGTAGCCAGATCTTTTATATTAAGAGATTTCTACTTTTACAAAATGCTTCCTTTGAGAACAAAGTTGGGTAGTAGAAAGCTCACTGGATTTGCAGTCAGACTGAGGAGACTCTCCCCTGAGGGAGCAAAATAAGAGATCAGGAAAGAAAGGAATAGAGTAAGTGTGCAGTGATGAATGACAAAAGAAATAAAAGCTGCACTTATAATCTAATTATTACTGTATTTGGATTCTACCACTTGGAAGCTAAAATGAATGATGTGATATTTATATTTAAAGGGAGTTTACCATGAACTTGAGCAGTATAAATAATGAATATTGAATTTTAAAAAGGTTTGTTTTGCATAGTGAAACTTTAGGGAAATTCCAGGGATAAGTGTTGATAATTTCAACCTTTTAAAAAAGTAAATCTGCCTGTTGCATAATATATAAACCAGATGTCAACAGGAGCAATTGCTAATGAAAGGTTTCATTGCTGAATCCAATCAAGGAAAGCATCATCTATCACTACCTCCTTTAAAGAAGAAGGCCCATTACATCCTTACAATTCAAACCATGGTATCTAAAGTAAATCCGCAAGTGGAATCCAATTTACATAAACAAAGAGAAACTCGAGCTGAAAAAATACTTAAAAAGTAGTATAATACCTTTCCTATTATAGAAGAGACTGCAATGCATTGAATGAGTTAGATTTTTCTGTAACTAATTTGATTTGCAAAATGTAGACAATAATTCACATTACTCAACTGCTGTTATTTTGGTTTTGAATCAGTTGCTTTCTCAAATTTTACATATACTAAATATATGAATCAAATATTTCTTAAATATACATTTATGCACATAGATATTTTCTGTACTTAGACATAGTTAACTATATGCACAACTAGACTTTCCTGTGATTATTTGTTTATAATGCTGTTTATAATATTATCTATATCACACAGTATCATCATTGATTTGTACTACACTATTTATATTATTTAAACATTCATCAGTTCTAAAAATATTTTCAGATTCCTAGTGAATTTATATAATCTGCTTTACCTTCAAAAGAGAAGTTTTTCTTTTCTCTTATAAAGTTGTTTTCAGCCCACCCCCCCTACACAAACCTCCCCCACCCTCCAATGTAATTATTTGGAGAAGTAATTTAAAGTCAATTATCACTAGGCTTGGGTTTTGGTAACCCAAGTGTTAAAGTTAGCAAATACCAAGCTCTGCACTTGATTTCTATGCTTTTCCTGTTATTTACCAAGTGTCTCCTTCTGTGCCATAAATAATTTAGAGTTCAAAGTGAACTATGCTTCTAAGTGCTAGAAAGCTCCAAATCACGTTTATTCTTCATTTGTTGATGTTTCTCTCATCAACCAAAATCTGAAACCAATCCACCAGCTCTCTAATTTTAAACAAAAGTCCTCTTATAATGCCAACTGTGAGCGTTCTTCTAGCAGTGGACAGACTAGTAAATAAAATACCCAGTATTAATTGACTACAGAACATTTTTTATATGTATTAGTGGTGATAAAATTTTCTTACTATGTAAAATTCATATTGAAAAATCTTACCTGTAACATGGGAAAACAAAAAATGGAATATAAAATGCAATATGATTAACTTGTGTTTTATTGATGATTTGACAGTGTACAGAGAATTTAAATTTATAGGTATTTTCAATCAACATGCTTAACTGCAGCCCTTGAAAGAGTACAATTACAATTTTAATTTAGTATTTCATGTAATAATGTCTCAGGAATAATCTTAATTTCACTTTGCATGCCAGTGTTGAAAGTGACACAACAGATTCCTCACAGTAGTTAAAACATTTTGCACTTTATTGTAATGATTTCCACATGTGAAAAAGCAATCATTTCAAACATTTATGTGAATTTTATTTATATGACCTTGAACCAATTTTTAGAATGAGAAAAGATCTATTAGGAAATCTAGACCATACAACTGATTCAATGATTGAGAGAAGTTCACAGTGTTCACTTTGCTCAAGTAACTTACAAAGGTAGATTGTGGCAGGTTTGGAATTAAATCCCAGGATTCTTTCTGATAGCAAGCACATGACACTCTACTTTGCTCTTTCCTAGGAGAGATGATCTGTGAAAATATGAAGCTCTTTGAAAAACAGATACCACAGGGCAAAATTAAGATGTTGTTAGCAAAAATGTCATCACTAACAACAAATAGTACATCAAAAGAATCGCCAACATTCTGTAAGCAATTTAAATGTCTTCACCTACTTGAAGCCTACATGTGCAAAAGTCCTACATTTCTCTCTTTGTCTTTGTTCAAACTAGAACATAATCAAGAGCTGGATTGAGCTGGAATGTCCACACATTTGTAGCCATGGATTGTCTCTGCCTTCTCTTTCTCCTCCACATGTAAGGAGAGCAGTATTAATACCAGTTAATTTTTTATGTGCATGGGTGTTTTGTTGGGACAAAAGGAAACAATCCCCCCACACACCCTCCCACACTGGGTTCTTAGGTTGGACAGCTATCAAAACAGCATTAGATGGGTTAGCATAGAAAATCAATTTCATAAGCACAGGGCAGTAACAATTATGCAGGTGACATTGCTTGGAGAGACAAAGGATGTAGGAGTGAGGAACATTTGGTGCTTGGTTGCATTCCTACACTCGACAAGGAGGGAAATGGTGTCATCCTTACTGTAAAGAGGAGATTCTTAGCTAGTGAGAACATGCTTGAGAGGTAAACCTCAAACTGGGTGAGACCCAGAGATCATATCCTACTAGGTCATAAAATGGATTAGGAAAAGATTTAAGAGTATAAGTTGTGATGATTACTTCTTGATTAGAGAAGGACCAAAGATTTAGGTATAGACAGAAACTTCTGGGCCTCAGGAAATTTCAAAATACATTGTATGCCAGAGTGAGGCAACTCTTGAGGAAAACTTTTCTAAGAATCTCAGGGTAGTCATATAAGGGAACTTTAGTTCATAAACTGGATATAATTATGAATACTACAGGGCTTCTTTGAGCGCTGACTGTGATGACACATGTCAAGAAGTGAACAAAGTGTCTGGCCCATTATAAAAGTTCAAATAGCTACTTTTAATGAATGCTATAAATGATGAGCTTTGCTGAATCAACGTCTTGTAATGTGATCTGATTCAATAATTTTCATGAGCCATCTTGTTTGCTTCTATAAACTTCTAGCTCCCACATTTCCTAGTTTAAAAATATTAACTCCTTTTTTAAAGGAAAAGAAACTAACATATCTGGAATATCTGTAAAAAGCCAAGCATTCTTATAGATGTTTCATATATTATTCACTTTGATTCTTACAGGAAACCTATAAGATAGATTTTAAAGAACCCATTGTCTAAGCATGGACGTTCAGTTCAAAGAGATTGACTTGACTGAAACTCCACAGCTACATGAGAGAAGTTGAATTCAAACTCAGCTGTGCCTGCTTTTGAAGTCCATCCATTTTCAAGTCCAACTGGTGACTTCAAAATTCAAAAGATCATGTAACTTAAATTATTAAAATAGGACTATTTCACTTCCTTTCCAAGTAGAGAAACAAATCTTGTGTAAATCACATGCAGTCCCATCCCTATGCGTCATACAGCACAAAGGAACCGAAATCAACTTATGACTGTTGTTCCTAACTCTACTAGAGCATAATTTACCAAGGTAAGACTTTGGGACTTTGGAGTTCTAATTGCTACAACTTTGCAAGTTTTTCTGTTCCCTTTCCCCTGATACAATGCCACATCCCCACACTCCTTCACACTCCCCCCCACACCCAGCACACACAAACAACATGCACACATGGCCATATGCCTCCATTTCTTTGTGAGAGACTATAGCCTTTTCTTTTTCCTATGGTAAGATCACACCTCACTCTGCACCTTGGCCTGACTTGCTACCAAGTCCTTTTCCAGAACTGCAGAATGCCTTCAGGACATTTGCCTAGGCCTTTCATTTTCAAAAAAAGTCCTCATTTTCATATTTGGAAAACTCAACTCCTGAAGAAATTTTTCAGCTTTACACAGTGAGATGGTTTATTGTCTTCTTTTAGCATTATTACCAGGTGATGTGCTGAGCATTTAATACTCATTATATTCTCTAACCACCTTAGTAAATGTATATAATTGATGCTCTTCCTTATCCCTGTTTTCAAATGGACAAACAGGTAAAGCAAATTACAGGAAGTTGCAGTCGTGAGGACTGCCTCCAGTGTCTGTGACCAGAACTCACAGGGCTGCAGCCCTGTTCTGCCTGATACTGCCTACACTGGGGAGGTGAACTCCCCAGCTGGTCCATTGTAAGACTAGGATCATCACTGAGCAGGAGCCTTAACACAGAGAATGTCCATACAGAAAAGAGAAAGTATTTTTTCCCTTAGTTACTCTCTCAGCTTTTCCAATAAGCAAACAGGGAATAGTGTATTCACAACTCTGAACATTGAAAGTAGGAATCTATGCTCTAATCATTTCCTTAAGATTGTTAGGTCAAGACAGTCTTAGTACCCAAAATTTCTCTAAGCAGTAACAGATGCTTCATCTTATGAAAAAATTCTACTGCCATTTTCATTCTCATTTATTAAATGTGATTTTTTTTTGAAATCAGTGTTTATGTAAGACAAAAGGAATAATCTCCACAAACTTCACACTCTAAAATTTACTATACCTACTGTCAGAAACTTCCCAATGGATGATATAAAATCCTTTTTAAAGTTTAGTTATGATGCATGATGTTCGAGAAATGTTGGAATAGTTCTATTAGCACTCTGAGGGCTGTAATGAAGACAGCTGCTAGGGAGACTTGGCAGGTGTACAAATGAAGTTAGAAATGTACATGTTTATCACTTAGAAGCGGCATACACCTACTGTTCCTCTATGCCAAAAGATAGCAATTCCACATTTTATAGGCAATTGTCTTTCCTTTTTTGTCCCAGAGACTCACCAAAATTCAATAAGTTTATTTTAGTGGAAACCACCTTGCTGCACTCAGCATCTTGCCTAAGAAAAATTCCTTAAAATAAAATGAGCAGGAGCCTTAACTGCAGCATGAACAAAGCCAATATGATCACGAGCCCATTTCTTTCCAAATGAGCTCATTACTATTAATTTCTTCTGTCCTTAGAGAATATTGGGAAGTGCAAGTTCTTTGGGAGAGTGAAATAAATGTAAAAATGAAGTTGGTAAAAATATCTCTCCCTTTTGACACTGCAACCCAAGTAAGGCAATCCCATAGGACACTGTCCATGGCACAAGCTGTGAATAGACACTTCAAATGATTAGCTTTGCCATTCTGGAAGCACACGAGGACGTTTTGACACTGGTATCAAACAGAAGCTAAATTTTGTAGAAGCATCTCAGGAAATATACAGATGCAAATGATCACAATTTTAAGAATCCTAGGACTTTCCCTGTTTGGAAATCTAGAGAGACTCTATGATCAGAAAGAATACAGTGCTAATGGTCCGAAGTTAAAAATAAATGATGACATTTAAAGATTCGCCCTCTAAGGGCCAAGTTTGACCATGCCAGCTGTGCCCGGAGGTGGAAGGTGTTACAGCTTGTGGGATGAGGCCCATGGCCAGAGAGTAACAGTTTAGGTGGAGTGAATAAGGCGAATAAAACATGGCATTTTGTGGTACCCCTTCTCGCTTCCCTTTTGAGCCCAGCTCCTCCATTTACTAGCTGTTTGACATTTGTTTCCTATTAAGCTCTTAGTAGCCTCAGCTTTTTAAATCTATAAAATGAAAAGAAAAGTGATTCTCACTACATTATAAGGAGTAAAGGATTACAGGTAAAGAGCTTAGAACAGTACAAGGCACATGGTAAAAAACCAAATTTTATGTATCTGGGCAGCATTAACTATTCTGTGTTCTCTTTGTTCCCACCTAGTAGAACACACAGTAAAACAAGCATCTCTGCCTTTGAAAAGACTGGTAGAAACAGGCAGGCTTTGAAGCCACAAGTGAATGAGGTGGCCCACTGAAAATGCTCATTGTTGTAGTGATAGTAGTTACTCTTTTACAACACGACAAATCTTCCATGCCTACAGCATAGGGAGTAATAGGCCTTCAAATCTGGGATCAAGAACAAACCCTAAGTTAAAGAAGCAAAGCAATTATTTTAGCATACAAAAGATCTAGCCTATTTATTAAGATGAAGTAGGGATTGGAACTTGTTTGCCCTGTTATCATCAACTTTGCATGTAGCCTGCCACATCACAATACCCTTGAAAAATGGCAGGCTAGGCTTGTTTCTTACCATAAAGACCACTCTTAATCTAGTCTCTCTTCTTTTCCTTTCCCTCTTACTTCCCTCCCACTTCCCTACTCTCCTTCCTCTCTTTATCTGACCATATACCTATATCCAAGTTATTTCTTTGCTAGCAGAGAAAATTTTGTCATAATCAAAACCTCCTTTTGCTTTCTCCCTTAATGAGTTGATCTAATGATCAGACATCAAGTAAGCATGTACTCACAGAGCTAAGGCTAGGGGGGGGGTCCATAAATCAAGCTGTCAATTCTTTTAAGAACAGAAATTCACCATTCAAAGGAGTGGCTGTACCTTTTAATAGCATCAAGTTGATAAACTAATTAAAACTGGAATTGAGAAAATATTCCATTAAAAACTAGGAAAGCGGCCCTCCCTGGTGGCGCAGCGGGTTAAAGCACAGTACTGAGAATCTGAAGCCACTTCCGCATGAGTTCGATTCCCGCCTGCAGCCTGCCCCGGAGGAGACCACATGGCGAGCCAGACCTCTCC